>NC_067140.1:44788678-45156803 GCF_903995435.1 Acomys russatus | reverse complement strand
CCTTCCACTTTGCAGAAGGTGTTTATCAGGTATAGGAGTTCCTTGGTAGAATTTTTGCAGTCCCTTACTTATACTATCATGTTGTCTGCAAATAGAGATAGTTTGATTTCTTCCTTTTCTATTCATATCCCCTTGATCTCCTTTAGCTGTCTTATTGCTGTAGCTAGGATGCAAGTACTATATTGAAGAGACATGGAAATAGTGGACAGCCTAGTTCTGTCACTTATTTCAGTGGAATTAATTTAAGATTCTCTCCATTTAGTTTGATGTTGGCTAGAGGCTTGCTGTTTATTGCCTTTACTATGTTTAGGTATGTGCCTTGTATCCTCGATCTCTCTATGACTTGTAACATGAACAGGTGTTGGATTTTGTCAAATGGTTTTTCAGCATCTAAGTAGATGATCATGTGGTCTTCTTTTCTTCAGTGTATTTATAGAGTTGACTACATTGATGGATTATTAAACCACCCCTGCACGCCTGGAATGAAACCTACTTGGTCATGGTGGATGAGATTTTTAATGTGATCTTGGATTCAGTTTGCCAGTATTTTATTGAGTACTTTTGCATCTATGATCATAAGCGAAATTCTCTTTCTTTGTTGAGTCTTTGAGTGGCTTAGGTATTAAGGTGACTATGGCTTCATAGAATGAGTGTGGTAGTAGTCCTTCTGTTTCTATTTTGTGTAATAGTTTGAGGGGTATTGATATTAGTTCTTCTTTGAAGGTCTGGTAGAATTCTATAATGAATTAATCTGGCCCTTGGCTTGTTTTAGTTGGGAGACTTGACTACTGCTTCTATTTCCTTGAGGAATATAGGACTATTTAATTTGTTTACTTGATCTTGATTCAACTTTGATAAGTTGAATTTATCAAGAAAATTGTCCATATCATTTAGATTCAACTTTTGTGGCATGCAGGCTTTTGAAGTAAGACCTAATGATTCCTTGGATTTCCTCAGTATCCATTGTTATATCTCCCTTTTTGTTTCTTATTTTGTTGGTTTGGATACTCTCCATTTGCCTTCTAGTTAATTTGGCTAAGGAATTGTCTATCAATTTTTAAGAGTTGGTTGTATAGTCTTTCTACTCTCTTGTCCATAATGCTCACTGAGGGCTTATGTGTGAGTGTGAGAGTGGGGTGGGGGTGCAGGGCAGTGAAATTATGTTATATACATCTAGTTTGGATCTGAAAACCACACTGTCACTTATTCTCTGCATTTTGACGACTTGCGTGTCTCTATAATATCCTTTGTCTAATACAATGTGAAATGTTTCAGTAATAAGTGAAAGCTGCATTTATATGTAGGTATAAGAATTAATATTTAGAAAGCTCTTTGATATGATATTATTTTAGGTACATCCTAGTAGTAGGTTCCTAGCTAGGGTTTTTAATCCCTCCAGTCACAGATTCTTGCCTAAATTTATAGCATTAAGTATGAAACTCCTTGGGTCCAATTAGAAACCTGTTGGGTTCCTGAAAGATACAAATGCTACCACTGTACGATTCGGGATACCTTGCAATCAGATCACTGTGGTCTCAAACTTTACAGAACTGGCAGAACCATTAAAAGCATTCCGCCTTTAGCAGCTCTTCATAACATATTCCAACACTCTGAGAGCTAGACCTCAGGGACAAGACTTCTGAGTCAGTGTCAGATCGATTTGCCTAAGTCTTGTCACCAAAGGATATGGTGTCTTCAGTTATCTTTATATTCTGGCAGGCATCTGAGAACCAGGATGATCGCTGGAAGATCGTGTTTTCTGTACAGAACAGTAGTAATAAACATATGAGCTGTCAACAATAGAGTGGCTGGAACAATGACCGGAAAAACAAAAGCCACACCAGTTAACATGTCAACCTTGATGGAGGAAAATCTCACAAGGCCCAATCCGTAGATGGAGAGCTACAGTAAGCTGATGAGTTCTCTGGGAGGGAAAACCAATTTTTCCTTTTTTAGGGCCAGAGACCATAATCCTAAGTTGCTAGCCATAACCACATGCAAATGAGGAAACATTAATTGGACTCAGTAGGCTAATGTAAATAATAATTATAGAAGAAGAGGTTATGAATTCAAGAAGGCATAGTGAAGAGACCACAAAGGAGTTGAGGTGGAAATGTTGCAAATACAGTGTACTCATGTACAAAATTATCAAATATATTAAATAAAAGAAAGAATTGGCTTTAAGATAATTTAAGGCTTATATATGTAAATCTTCTCTGTGTTGCAGTCTAGTGAAAGCATATTTAAAGGAAATGGAACAGTCAGTATAAAGTCCTAATACAGAAACTAATGTAGCATGCATGGAAAGCCAGGATCAAACAAATGTGTATGACACCTGCTATCCACAGGGGAGAAAAACTTGGGAGCATGCCTGTATCCTCATTTTCTCATCAGAGTCCACATACAGCTATTGCAATGTAATTTTAATAGTAGCCCTTTTTATTTCGTTAGTGGCTTTGTATGAACAATAACTTATAAGAACACTTTGAAAAGGATATGGAAATAAAACACAAAAGAAATTATGATATCCTTATTCTATTGCCTCCAAAGTTTAATGCTGTTCCCTAATATATCAGCAGAAAGTGGAACTGCAACACAGATGCTGAAAAAATAAAATCATTAGATTTGGTGTAGCTATGACTAAGGTCAGTGGGAGTATGGTTAAAGCCCGAGATCACCAATAAATTACATGATTTTCCTCTCTAGAAAATTTATTTTTTGCTGTAGAACCTCTATAAATGCTTCTGCATACTTTCTTTATAAAAATGTAGCTATACAGACTATGTTGTAATCTACCTTGAATTGTGGCCTTTCTACTTATTACATAAATATCATTATGCTGGCAATTCATCACCAAGGCAACGAGATGTGGAGCATGAGCAGTTCAACCTTGCAGATAACCCAGATTTATTTGGTCAGTTTCTGTTTCTGTGGTAATAAGGATGTAAATATGCTGTAACTATCATTTATATAATAGCCTAGATAGGAATACATTTTCTCATGTATCAGCTTATTCAATTTGTACCATTTTACAAATACATTGATGTGTTTTCCTTTTCTAATACAGTATTTACTCCAGATCAATATGTCTGAAAACAAGCAAAAGGCTGTCAGCATTGAATCAGCATAAAGGATTGGCATTGTGTTATGTTATAGAAAAACATAGCATGTTGGAAGCAGAGGAAATAATACAATTTAATAATTGTTCTGACTGTACTGAGAAAAGTAGATTAGAAGAAAGTAAGAGCAGAAATATATGTAGCAACATTTTAAGTGAGAAGTTACCTGTGGCTTTGAGAAGGATGTGGAATTAGATACAGGTAAATCCAGATAGAAAGAATAAGTAGTTTGAAAGTCCAATGAGCAAGACTTGGTAATGGATTAGCTCTGGGGAGAAGCGATGAAGTCAAATGAAAAGCCAAGATGCTACATTCATTTTGCCTGGCTATTTGAGAGAAATATATGACCATTTACTTATATGGGAACAAAAAAGTTGAGACATATGTAGGAGTTGTCTCAAATGTGCATGGTATCCATAAAGTACTAGTAAAATTAATTTATAAATAGATTTTTTTCTCATACAATGCATCCTGATCACAGTTTCCTTTCCCCCACTCCTCTCAGCACCACTCCACCTCCCTTCTCCTCCAGATCTATTCCCTTCCATTTCCCTTCTGAAAAGAAGCCTCCAAGAGACAGCAACCAACCCAACAAAACGAGATACAATAAGACAAGGCCAAAGCCCTCATATCAAGGCTGAACAAGAAAAAGAATTTCAAGAACAAGCAAAAGAATCAGGTTTCTTATATTCATTTCTAGTAACCTGGTATAAAAAAGCTGGTTAAAAACAGAGTTCATACGTACTATACCAGGGCAGGACTGTTAGTTGCCTTCCTCTTTTGGAATCTTGCATGATGCTTTCTGGTACCATGGATGCTAGGCTTTAGGAGGGAGACATTCATATCAGTTCCAGTTTAGATGTCTCTGGGCCCAGTTTCTGAAGTTTATGGTATCATCAATAATAGAGAGTTACCTTCCATCTCTAGGATAACAAATGCAGCAACAACACATTGTATGTTTTGGGAGTCTTTTTTATAGAAATGTTGCAAATAAAATCTCAAAACACAAAATAAAGCAAAACAATAAAAAATACTCTTAAATTTAGCAGATTCAACATTCTTTCACATTCTCTGGTAGAATGGAATTCCATATTAAAAGAAAATCAATAGAAACACAACAGCAACTCTCAACTGAGCCCAGAGTGCTCCAATGTAGAGTGGGGTAAAGAGAGTGACCGATAACTTCCCCCGAGACTTCAGTAAGTGGTTGAAAGACACCTGAATGAAAATAATATATATATATATATATATATATACACATATAAATTGTATATATACAATATACATACATACATATCTACATATATATGTGTGTGTGTGTGTGTATATATATATATATATATATATATATATATATATATATATATATATATATATATATATATATTCAATCTGTATAAAAGTAGACTCTGTAGTCTAGAAACCTCTGAGGTTATAAACCAAGAGTGCTAGAAACAAAATTTTCTACTTGAAGGAATCTGGTTTCAAAAATAGGAAAAGTTTGTTTTACATTAATTAATTATTAAGTGACATCTAAGAATATCTGAAAAATGACCAATTTTTGCCTTTTTCGTATAAATATGAGCATAAGAATCTCATGAACCTTGCCAGTGACAGCATTCGGTAGGCTAGCCAGAGACCTGCTGGAGTGTTCACCCTACTGATATTGATGCAGAAGAGCCAGGGGGCTGACAAGATAAGCTACCACCCAAGCCCAGATCCAGGGCTTTGGATTGGCCCATTCCAAAATCTTCATAATCTGTAACTGTCAAAGTACAAGATAGGGCCATCCCTGCGGATCCAAAGCTGCAGGATTTCCACAACATAGGGTGACAACAGGATAACTGGAAAGAATCTAGTAAGGATCCATATTGATGGTATCATAGAAGCCAGAGACCCCAAAGCAGACCAATGAATGACTCACTGCAATGAGCCTTCACAAGTGAAGTTGTGAGGGAGTAGGGCTTTTTATAAGACACACTGTGACACACTGCACCTTCCATGACAAGATGTTTTCTGTACTTTGTTTTGTTTTGTTTATATGTTTGTGTGTGTGTGTTTTTTTTTTTATTTTGGAGGCTGAAATGATCGAGGGAGGATACGAAGAGATGAGTAGGACTGCGGTGCGTGACATGAAATTCACGAAGAATCAATAAAAGTTGGGGAGACAGAATGCCATGCATGATTCCCACATGCAATGGTCTATGTTTTCCATGTTTTCTAACATCCTAGTCTTTTCATAGTTCAAAGAGAAAATGGGACTAGACAAAACAAGCCAAACACTCTAGCGGGCCAGACACTCTTTTTTGTTCAGTCCTGGATATGTAGTACAGAATCCTTCAATCTTTTTCATATTCAGCAGTGAAATACTCTCTAAAGAGGAAAATTCAAGTAGAAAGTTGTGACCCAATATCTCCTTAATTGAAGCTCTGAGAGGCAAAGGCTAGAGCCACAACCAGTAGAAGGCCAACCTGGAACCCATTGCTCTTAACTGGAGATAATTTCTTTGGTTTCCAGTAACTTTCTAGCTCCCAAAAACCTGAGTTATGTTTGGTTTTTCTGCCTTTGGCATGTAAGAGTCTTCTATGTTTCATTTGATAAAACTACCCTTGCTCAACTCAAGTGGGCTATTTCTTGAAGAAATCAGCTTTGTTTAAGAATAGAGATGTTAAGTTATTAATATTTTATTTCCCTCATGTGTTTGCACATAGGAGTCAGTAAATCAGTGACACTCTACTTCTCATTTTATAATCCATATTTACACAACCTCACTGATTAGTTCAGTGTTTATCTATAATACTGATCATTGTTCCTCACCTCAAGTACCCATGCAATGCATAGAAGCAGTCCTTATTCATGGCTGAGTCAGGAGATTGATAACACTCAACTTCAACCTAATGCTTCAGTTGTTAGTAATAAAATATGAATACTAGATTTTATAAGAGCAGATTAAAATATTTCTTTAAATGTCAATGAAAAAAAAAGACACTTTGCAATAGTCTCTTCATGTAATACACATCTCCAGAATACTGGAGCGCCAGTGCCACCTTTACTTACATACAAAAAGATTATTTTAAGTCAAGTTGTTTTTCCCAGTGCTGGCAATGTTCACTACATTTATTTGCCCAATGAAGTATTCTTTATGCTTATTTTTGTTCTTTATCAAAACATCTCTCGTCCTTGTGGGGCTGATGGTTGAGGATCAGAAAGCAATATTCCAGCTGTTCTTAGAGCCAGCATTTCTTAGCAAGGTTAAGCAGTGCCTTTTCAAACTCGCCGAGCTGTATGCGTCATCTCCTGGTGACTCAAACTTGTTACATTAGTGCATCTCACAGAGAAAGGCCAACAAACTCAAACTTGGAAAAAAAATGCCTCACTTCTTGGTTTTCCTAAGGTGGCTGAGATGTATTCATCTTGGCTCCCCCTGCCATCTGGCATTCAACAAGCCCTCAGAGTTGGTCCCCCTTATTTTTTTTCCATCAATTCCCCCAATTAACTTTACACCTCTAACCATGGGGATAGAGAAAGCAAAACTGCAGACTCACAGGTTTCTATCCTAGTTACTTGCCATGTTGCCACAAGGGAATACCTGACAGACATAAATTAAGAAAGGAGGGGTTAACTTTGACTTATAGCAGCAACTTGGGAAAACTGAATATCTGTTTTCATCTGTATTCAGGTAAATAAAAGTGATGTAAACTGGGGCTTGGCTCACTTTCTCCTTTCCCCTCAATCTGAGACGCCAGGCCATGTAATGGTGCTTTCACATTGAGGGTAGGTCTTCCATCTCGATTAACTTAATCTAAAAATTCCTTCTCAGACATACCTGGAGATTTGTTTCCATGGTGATTCTAAATCTCGTCACACTGACAGTCAAGTTTAACCATTGCAAGTCCTTTTGAGAATAAACTCTTTTGGGTGAGTTTCTAGCATTTAAAATTTACCTTTGAGAGAAAGTCCTGAACATCTGGGCAGTGGTCCTTCTCTGACCTTTTACACATACCTCACTCAATTCTGCCCCTAACATTTCTGGTTCCTACCTAGAATCTACATACACATTCCGTTTCTCTGAAGTATCTCGTGCTCCTAGTTTGTCTCCTGATTGAAATCAAACAAAGAAGTATATTGCAAAGAAGGCCAAAGGAAGATAACAAGCTTCTTAATGGTTAAAGTTCTGTATCCCTTTAAAATGTTAAAAACAAACAAACAAACAAACAAACAAAAAAACAAATGTATGTTTTGTGTTTTTATGAGGATGTTAATGAGCACCAGTTTCTGGGGTTTATCTAATGACTGATGTCTTTATTTGGTCAGAAATAGTTTAGGAGACATAACTGTTTGAATTTGAAATGCCCCTTAATGGGCTTCCATATTTCACCACTTGGGCCTCTGCTGGTGCTGATGTAATGAGAGGCTGTGGAAGCTTAGGGAGGTGAGAAGTCTTCTCGTGGGTGAGCCTTGAGGTTTATACTTTGCCTCATACCCTGTCAATGCTTTACCTCCTGATGCTTTGAGATGTCAACAAGCAGCCTCATGTTCCTATTGCCACAGCTGTTAGCTACCTTCATGCCAAGACTTCTCCTACAGGATGGGCTAATAACTTTTTGATAAAACCACAAAACAAAAGAAAAAAACTTTTCTCATATGAGTTTCTTTTTCTTAGGTATTGGCGCAGAATGAGAAAATAACTAAGAAGATTCTGTTTGGTTCCATTGTCGACTTTGATCTTAAATGTTTGGTAAGGATTGTGTGATTCGGGTTCACATAAGGATCCCTTGTGGTTTAGAGAATCTATGCTCTTCACTGACCATGCTCTTGTTTCTCCATGAATCTCACATTGATCTTTGATCTAAGTTCAAACATCCTGTCTCATTGGCTTTCACCTACATAACATCATTTAAATGCTACTGTTTACATCATGTCTGCCTAATTCTGCCCCATTCAAAATCATTGTATTCATTTTCATTCTGGAACAGTTCAATTTATCTTTTTAAATGTCAACTCAAATGTTATCTTCTTCATTATGGATTCATAGAATACCAGAAGTAAAAGAGACCTCCTTAATTATCTTGTCCTGATTTCCTTAAGATTAAAAACACTTAGAGAAGCCATATAATTCATCCCAAGTCACATAGAGATGGGGTGATAGGGGTAGTTTACTAACCAGACCCTGTGAAGAATAAGCCTTCCATGAGTTATTCCAGCTAAATGAGAGGCTAGAAACAATCAAAGTGCAGGGCTGGAAATTGGAAGTCAATCTGGATGTTCCATAAAAAATTGGGAAAAGATATACCTGAAGATGCAGCTATAACACTCCTGGGCATATGTCAAAAAGATGTTCCAGCATACCACAAGGACATGTGCTCATTTAGCAATAAGCTCATTGCAGTTAATTTGTAATAGCCAGAATGTGAAAACAACCTAGCAGTGTGTCAACCAAAGAAAGGAGAGAGAAAACATGGTACATTTACACAATGGAATACTACTCAGCTATTAAAAGCAAAAGCATCATGCAATTTGCAAACAATTGGATGGAACTAGAAAAGACCATAGTGAATGAGGTAACCAAGACCCATAAAGACACACATGGTATGTATTCACTTATAAGTGGACATTGGCTATAATGTACATGATAACCAAGCTACAACACCCCCCCCCACACACACACACAAAGCCAAAGAGGGCTCAAGGAAAAATGCATGAACCTCATGTAGAGTAGGAAATAAAATAGACATCTGAAGAAGATGGAAGGAGGGAACTGTGTATGAAAGACAGTGGGGAGAGTAATATTTGGGGGGATCAGGTATGGGAAGACCTAGGGGTAGTGGGAGATGGGAGGTAAGTGGGATAACCTGGAGAAAAAAAGGAAATCATTGGAATAAGCGAGGCCCTCAGGTGTCTATTGGGGTGGCTATAGTTGAGATCTCTAATAATGGAGGACATGGATCCTGAAGTCACCTCTTCTCATAGGCAGGCAGGACTTCCAGTGAAGGGAGGGTGATACCTACAAGAAATATAGGGATAAAGATGGAGCAGAGATTGAGGAAACGGTAAACCAATGACTGGCCCAACTTGAGACCCACTCCATGGGAGAGAGCCAACCCTTGACACTATTAATGATACTCTATTGTGCTTGCAGACATGATCATAGCATAATTGTCTTCTAAGAGGCTATGTCCAGAAACTAATGAAAATAGCTGAAAAGACTCACAGCCAAACAATAGGCTGAGCTTGGGGAGTTTTGTGGAAGAGCTGGAGGTAAGATAGAGGAAGCCAGAGGGATCAAGGAAACTACAAGAATACCTGCAGAGTAAACTAACCTGGATCTATGGGGGCTAATATAGACTGAACAACCAACCAAAGATCTTGCATGGGTTGGACCTAGACCTCCTACACATATATAGCAGATGTGCATCACGGTCATCATGTAGGTTCCCTAACAAAGGGACTAGAGGATATCTCTGATTCTATTGTCTGCCTTTGGATTCCTTTCCCCTAGCTGGGATGACTTGCTGGGCCTCAATGGAAGAAGATAAACTTAGTCATGCTATGACTTGAAGTGCCTGGGTGAGTTGGCATCCCTTAGGGCCTCCCCTTTTCAAAGAAGGAGAGGAGGGAATGGGAAAGGGAGGCACTAGGGTAGGACTGGGAGGAGAAGAGGGTTGGGGCTGGGATCAGGCTGTAAAATGATTAAATAAGTGAAATTTTAAAAATAAAGTACAAGGTTAGAACATTGTATGCCAAGAATCTTGTGGGATTACATATTGGGTTCTGATGACAAAACACACAGGTTGAAGTGTGGAAGTCATAGCAGCAATTCCCATAGTCAAACCATCAATTATAACACAATAGTTCACTAATTCACAGCCCATAGTTTCTAGGCCAATGGAATGAAATGACACAGTAAGAACTGTTACTTAAAGATTCTAAGACAATAATTCCTAAGTTACCAATCTTTGATATTTGTGGGGTTTTGTGTTTTGCTTCTTCAAGTACACAACAACCTAGGCCCCAAGACTCCCTCACACTCAACTCTGTCTCTTAATACATTCCTTCAAATTAATTAGATTGAAGATGTCCTGTTTCCTCACCATCAATGTTTTTTAAATTGATTAACTACTGTTTTCATTCAAGCCTTCCTCATGCTATCTTAAAATACTGTAATATTCTCTTGTGTAATTGTCTTTTGCTTTCTAGTTTTGAAAAAGCAGACATATAATCCAGCTGTGCCTTGGCTCATGACTTTTCTTGGATTCAAAGATGGTAGATAAAAGACATTGATGATCCTAGTCCAGCATAGAGAACCAATGAGTTTGCTGAGGTTACTTGTAGAAAGTGGGACTGCTTACAGCATGAGTGATTTGGAGGCATTTACCTTCTTGAAAGCTTCTACTCTAACATGGGGGAATATTATTGAAACCTATGCCACTGAAACCCTAAGCCTCAATACCTTTATTTAGTCTATACCCAGCACCCACAAGAGCACATGCAACTATGGTGGTAGAAAGTACGAAGACTAGTATCTCAGCTAAAAATCTGCCTCCAATGGAGAGTACTGACAGCCTCATTGTTATTAACAAATATTTAGCTATCACTGTTGTTCTGTTGAATTGTCTTAACTGAAGGTCAAGGTGTTCTGTAGGACGTTATATCATCTCCAATTCACAATGGCCAACAGTCATATCAAGCATGGATGAAATAACTCTAAAATCTCACTTCCATTTTTATTACCAGTGGTGATAACCTCCTGGCAAATTTGGCATAAGAAGTGTCAAAGATATCATTTACTCTCACATTCTCTTATATTTAGCTCATTTTTTCCTAGTGTCCATGTGTTTTACTCAATCAAAATTATTTCCTAACTTTCCATGCCCCTTCTTCCATATTGCTTTCTGTTTATTTTCTGTTTGGCACAGCATCTGCTTTTCCTGGATCATGTTTAATTTCTACTTTATTCTTCCAGGGTTCTAAATAAGACCACATAGACAAGGTTATTTTCCCTTTTTCTGAACCCCATAACTCTAGGCAGTGAGTATAGAACCATATTAATAATTACATTTTAGCCAGCCACTTATCAATATTGTTTGAGACTCAGTAGCTCTCCAATTCTATTAATACCACTCTCAAAGTGACTTAGAAAAATATAACTGTATATGCAAAAATAATAATAATAAAATAAGTTAATTTTAAAAAGGAGAAATAGTAATGTTCATATTAGGCTTACCATGAAAGAACATGGATTAACACAATCATTAAGAAAAGGGTATATACTTCAGAGCATTGGAGAAATTCAAGAAAAACATTACTGATTTCTTCTCCCCTTCCACACAACTTTGCACAGTGGGATCTATAGGCAGTAGTTACTTCTTTTAGCCTAGAATATTACTGGACATCAGTCACCCGAACAGAGATGATCACCCTCATGTCTGATCTTAGCTTTCAATTTTTTCAAGAGCTGATACTGTGCCTCATCAGAAATTATATTGTTAGCATAGACTATCTGCCCTGACCCAGGAGCTCTAGTTAAACTAAACACGTTTTATTGGGCAGACGATCATTACGCCTCCAGGATAGCTCTCAGGAGCTAGGGACAAAGAACAAAACTTTTCTTTGGACAATCTTAATATTTATAATATAGATTCCCACCAAAGTAGGAGACCTCTAAGAGCAAATACTTGTTCATAAATCACTGATTTGTCATGTCTGTGAAGGTCTCATCCTTCACATGTTAATGTATATCCTATTATTTCACAATAAGAGGGTAAATAGTTAATAAATATTAAACAAAAGATGCCTTTAACAGATTTCCTCAAACACCATTCCTATAGTACCATGTTCTATAATTTAACTTATCTCAGAAAAACCAATCTTTTCAATTTCTTTAATTTTATAACCAGGAAGTGGGATTGGTGAACTATTGAAGAGTGATGAGAAAAGCCAGTTGCTTCCAAGCCTCATAATCTGAGCTCTATTCCTAAGTCCATATACCTGAAGGAGAAAAGTAAACCCTTTGGGTAGTCTTCTGACATCATTGCTTGTATGCACAAACATAGCCACATACTGAAAGGGAAAAACAAACACCTCTTAAATTGGAAAGGTTGATGAGTAAATATAATTTTTGTGATCATAGGACAGCTTGCTTGTATCCAAGAATCTATAATATAGAAATATTATCTGGGCAAATACATTTAAGAATCTAATCCTCTACATTATTATGTATTTTTAATCTGCCTTTATTCTTATTAGAATCAATGTTACTCTCACCTTCAATATTACATATATTGTCTAAATTACTTTTAAATATATAAATAAGTTCACATCACTTTTCTGTTATATGACAAAATGGATTCTTATGTTGTTTAAAAACTGCATTCTGCTGTGAACTTGGGAATCGATATTTTGCAGAGCCTAAACTCTAACTGCTACTCCTTCTAACCATTGTGCTACTGTTTTCTTAGTAGAAATTTATACTTGTCCAGTATTATCACAGTCATTATTCATCTTTGGTATATCTTCTGTCTTTGAATGAAAGTGCTTTGTAGTCGTGACTTCAGTATCTTGTTCCCTGCTTATAAATTTTCTGATTCTATGCTTGGGATAAAGCTAGACACATGCCATCTGCTATTTCTTGAGTGTCATCCATCATTGTGAACCATGTATGGGTTTTACAAGAAAGAGAGAGAACAACCTACTGAATGGGTGGTTCTAAAGAAGGGATGGAAAAGTTCACACAAATCCTCAGTGTGCTATGAGAGGCTAAGTTAGGCTAAATGGAGCTTTGAGCGTTTCAGAAGTACTCCTTGTGATCCAAAATGTGTGCATGTCTGCAAAGTATATGAGTATGGAAAATAAAAGAATGAATGATGCAACTTTTACATCTTTTATTTTTTACTTGTTTTAATTTATATAAAATTACATCATTCCTCTCTTCCTCCCTCAAACCCCTCCCAGCTTCCTGTTTTGAACTTCTGCCATGACCCCCCACCAAGATGATAGTCTCATTTTCTTTGATTATTAGTGTTGCATATTTAAATGTTTAGGTTCACACAAATATATAAGTAAATGCAACCTGCTGAGACAGTTTTTGTGGATTGTGTGTCTCTGATTTAGGTTCTACGACTCTGTCCTGTAGAATAAAAAAAGGAGATTCATCCTGAGAGAGCCTTGGCTTTCATCTTCTGGCAGTCATTAACTGTCTGAATTCTTTGTCTAGGGTTTGGAGCCTATGAACTCCCCCATACCCCATTCACAGAAGCATGTCCATTATATTACCACTATTATGGTCTTGTTCATGCAGGCATTTCTAGGACAGACTATTTCACAGCAGATCACCTGGTATCCTGGCTCTTTCAGTCTTTCCTACCCCCCACTTTGACAATGTTCCTGGAGCCATATAGATGCAGGAATTGTGATGAGGTTTCAAATAATTCTTTTGTATCTGCCATACCCATGATCTCCTGATCTCAGCATTGTGTCCACTTGTAGTTTTCTATGCTAATCTCTATATGTTTGTAAAGGAAGCTTCTTGGTTGTAGCTTCATATATCCAGGAAAAGTAGCGCATGAATAAGTGGTTGCATTTTTCTCTACACAATCATCACTCTCTTTAGCAGTTTCCCAAGTATCAGCATTTTTTGTTTTTATGATTTTTTTCATTATGAAATTTGATAATAGATATTTTTTCTTACAATATATTCTGATCATGGTTCCTGTCTACCAACCCCTTCCAGATGCTATCACTCCCATCATATCCCTGGTACCAGAAGAAAATAAGATAGGAAAACTTATCCCACCCCCTAACCCAGGTCTAATATCTTATTGGCAACCAAATCTATTTATTGTTAAGGAACTCTGTTAGCTACTTATTACATATGCAATTAATCATGATACCCATAACCTTTAATTATATGAGGCTAAGCAATGATTAGTGGCTCAGTTGTTTTCACTACTTTTAATGAAAGGGCACTCAAGAGTACTTTCAGCTAGGAAGGGTACTGATAGCATTTTAGAAATACAATTAAATCTCCACCACAAGGCATGTGTAATAGGCAACAGACTGACAGAGAAGAGTGGTTTTGCTTGGAAGATGCCTGGAAAAAGAATAGAATAGACAGAGTGATAAAAACTCATGTCATGCTAACGCTATCCTATTTAACAAATGATAAAATAGGGATTAGCTAGAAAAAAAAAAAAGAAGAAATCAGCTTTTTCTTTGTGATGGGTGGTACTGAGGAGAAGGCTGGTTTCTATACTTGTGTTCTTTTGTCTCCAAAGCTCTTTCTTGTAACGGTATAGAGTTCACTACTAGGCTGAGCCCAAACGGAGAGAAGTCTGCTAGAAAGTTTTAGTATGTTAATTAACAGTGATATTTAGCAGTCTGTCTTCGGGCCCTGAATATGCCAACACAGATTTAAGACAGGTTGGATGTTAGAAACCTTTATTTTATACATTAAATTTACCACACTAAGAATGCATGCTTGTTTTGTTTGTTTGCTTGCTTGTTTTTGTTTGTTTGTTTTTCCTTTCTCAACCCTGTATAGAGGATATGTAGAGAGGCTGTGCCTCGAGATAGAGAAGCAGCTTGCTTTCTGACAGAAGCAGGTTCTTCCCTTCAGTCAGGCAGGCAGACAGGCAGCACAGAACTGACTGATATCCTGCAGCACGTTACTAGTCTGAGTCCCTCAAAGTGTTAAGGATGGCAGATGGTTTTGGTTGCTATGTGCAGACAGAGAACAAGAACTGTAGGAGCACCTCTTCAGTAGGTAAAGGGTGGACTCAGCCGCCACGCACTTGCTGACGTGCAGCCAATCCCCAGAGACTCTTAGAGGCTGTTTTTGTGTGTGATCTGTGTTATATTCCACTGCTAAATTTAGGGAGCCTCCATCCAATGACACTGATGAGCACTATGACTAATTAGCAATGAAAACTGTGGATTTTGATAGGCTTAATTATTTAATCTCCAAGGCTTTGATTAAATAAAAGCTTTCTGCCACTGGACAGAGATTTATATGTACATGAGTTAATACTAAAATTCAATGAAACTTACACCACAAACCATGAGGATAACAGTCTGATGACACAATTGCTCTTTGTGTATATGAAAGGTGTGCTTATGTGTCTGTTTCTGTGCACACGAGCGTGTGTGTGTGTGTGTGTTTCTATGTACGTAAAACCCCAGTGTGAGCATTCTCATAACCAAAATTTATGTGTGCTTTATGCATTTATAAAAGATTTTAGCATTATGGAAAACATATATGCATAGTTGAAAGCAGGGTATTCATATATGTATGAGCAGCTAAAATATTCATATGTGTATATATAATGCTAACAATTATTTTTGCATATATGAACAATATTGGAGTTTCAGGGGTATACATAAACAGAGGATACATGAATACACACATGACTTATTTATTAAATGTTTTATTTATAATAGCTATGTAAACATAAGAGAATTGTCAATATTTGCACATTAAATTGCCACACAACAAACATCTGTGCACGTTATTTCACAAAATTCAGAAACTTTGTAAATACATGCAAATTTTATAAGTATAATTTATATGTATTGTAGGCACAGATTATATCCACCCAATATATAAGACAACATAAATGTGTACAACAGGAACAGAATACACAAATAATGCTAACACCAATTATATAAAAATACAGTAAATATTTTAAAATACATGATTTGATGGTTCATATGTAATATGATTTTCAAGTTTTAAACAGCTTATTATGCTTTTTATATAGCAGAGAGACCACTTTAATAATAACAATGTCATGAGTGCATATTGACATAAAACATGTCCAGTCGTATGTTCATGTTTTCAATTATAGAATCACAGGTATAAATGTGAAAAATATAAAATATAAGGGTGAACATAACAATGACATACATAGGTGTATATAAAATAGTTGAATTCTACTTATACATAGAGTGCATTCACTCTGTCAGTGTTACTATGGAAATTTATACCTGGTATTGGAAGTAAGTGATAGGCACAACAGCAAGTAAACTTGTATGTGACCATGTTCTTAATTTTTGAGATTTACAGCATAGGAATTGGAGACACAACTATAGAAATATTGTCTTTGCATGTAATAACTTTCACAACCATGTAAAATTTAATATTTTATCTATTTTTCAATGTTTGATTCAATTACACTTAAAGTATTAGCATTGGTTTACAAACATCAACACTGTCCATCTCCAAGACATGACTTTTCTTTCCTAAAAATTTATTTATTATAATTTATTCAAATTACATCCTGATTGTTATGCCGTCTTTGTATCCTGCCATTCCCACACTCTTTCCCTCTTTGCCCCATCCCCCTTTCTTAGATATTTGACAGAAGAGAATCTCCTCCCATACCATAGGACCACAACCTATCAAGTCTCATACAGATAGCCTGTTTCCCCTTTTTTCTGTGTACCACAGGGGCTCCCCACAAAGAGGAAGTGATCAAGTCGTGGGTGCCAGAGTTCATGTCAGAGGCAGTCCCTGCTCCCAATACAATTATGAACAAAAAGCTTTCTCTTGGCTAAATCTGAAGAGGGGGGTCTTGTTTACTACATACGTTGTCCTTGGTTGGTACAAAAGTTGTGCAGGCCCCTGGGTACAGATCCACCGGTCTTAATGGTCTCCTTGTGGGGCTCCTGAATCCTCTGGGTCCTTCCATTCTGCTATTATTCCATACCACTATCCTAGCTCCACCCAGAGTCCGGCATCAAGACCCAGCATCTGTCCAGATCCCCTGCTGGGTGGAGTCTCTTAGAGGACATCTATATTGGGCTAATATACACTTATAAATGAATACATACCATGTGTGTCTTTCTGGGCCTAGATTGCCTTCACGCAGGGTGATCATTTATAGTTCCATCCATTTGCCTGCAAATTTCAAATTTTCCTTATTTTTAATAGCCAATAACTGTAATCAGAGAGCTGGACAGTGGCCTTGACATCTAACCATGTGTGGCATATCCTAGAAGCAGCAATGAAGCAAACCTGTTTGGGACACCACAGGAAGTATATAAAGAAATGAAAGGAGATATTGCAGATACCAGATCTTGTTAAAACAAGGTTTTTTTTCCTGTTTCAAAAATAAGTATGACAAAAGGAAGATTACAACTAGTATCTTAATTGATTTAAACTTCATTGTCTTAGCCTCAACTGCATTTCCATTTAAAAATGCCAAGCATCAAAGAACCAGCCTCCCTGTGGAAAGTTCAAGGGCACTGGCCTTCATCTGGAGCTGCAGGACCTTGGTCAACACGCTGAAATTGCTTCTAACCTTAGAAATAAAAATTCATGTCTCAGAAGGCAATGAGAGCTCTCTCTGACTACTTCATGTTCCATCTGTGCACATAAAACAGCAACATACTTCCTGACCTGAATGGCGGAAGCAATATTGGAAATGTTATTTAAGGTTCAGTTTTATAATCAAGGAGGGGACTTTCTGAAGATTTTGAAAAAGTTTTGTTTATCCTTCTTTGTACTCTCCTGTTGTCCAACTCTCTAGTAGAACTGAATGAACCCTTCTTTGATGCAATAAAATCAACACCAAGGAAAGGAGAACAGTGTCACCACACAAAGCGAGCACTGGTACACAGTGAGTCCATATTCAGAACTCTTCAGGTCAGCTCTCCGCAAAGCTGGCTGCATGGCAACAGTGCCTGGAGAGCTTTGTCCACCTGGAAACAAAGATTTTTCATTTGTTGGCTCCCTGGGTGATTCCACAGCATTCATCCACCACTGAAAAGTACCATCACTGCTGTCAAAGTTAGGGCTTAGATGATGGTATAAGGGGACAGAGGTTATATTTTTTGCCTTAAACAACACTGTACCAAATAGCTTACTTCATCAGAAAAATAAAAATCATTTAAAAATTCTAATCTCCAAATAGACTGATTATTCATAGTATGGATATGAAATTCTAAGCATGTGTATTGCCCATCCCCTTTTCCCCTAATTTCTACTCATCTTCTTGAAAAATATAGGCTAAGTAAACCTGATCTTCTTACAAATGTCTCTTAGATTCCCTCTCTGCACTTTGGTATAATTGTGCACATATATTAGTGGATTTTAAAGTATGTTTTCTGCTAGTATTCTCTTTGCATTTTTCTTGACTGAGTTCCACTGGCTAAGAAGCTCTTGAAGATATTAGTGATTTAAAAAGACACATTTCAGTGAATGAAAATTCTACATAGCAATATATAAAAGCATCTCTAATTACCTCTGTTCTCATTCTCAAAAATAAGATATGGGCAATGAAGCTGGAGATTGTTGTTCAGAGATCAGCAGCACTGACGGCTTTTCCAGAGATATCAGATTCAGTTCCTAGCATCCCTATGGCAACTCAGACTGACCTGTAACTCCTGTTCCAGGGGCTCTGGTTCTCTCTTATGGAATTCCCGTGCACTGTATGTAAGCTGTCTACATGCAGACCAAACCCTCATACAAACAAAATTTGTTTCTAAAAAGTCTTTAAATTCCACAAGGTATTTACTGAAAACCCACCTGAACTATATTCCAGTAGAATAACAATTGATAGTCTTCCTCACTACAGTGATGTCCTGTTTTACCTGATAATGTATAAAATTGAGGTCCACTACCCAGCTTTCTATGCCAACTATGCCTTTAATCAATGCCAGCTTATGTACAGCTTCAAAACTAGAACTTAGAATCCCAAGCCATTCAAGCCAAACAAGGTTCTCAAAAAAATTTTATTAACTACAATATTAGAGAAAAATAAAGCTTGCTCAAGAACTTTAGAGTCTCAAACCTCACAATTTTAACTTCCATTTTTTTCTTTAACCTCAATAACTGTCCTTCAGATAATTCCATGGAATGCTAAATAATTCGCAAGTTACTTCTTTCTTTTACCTTGTCCACATTAAATCACCGAAACCTGTGTTTCTGTTTCAGAACAGATCCCTGGAACCAGTAGTTGGTCTTTCTTCATCTCACAAGCCACCTCTTCCATCTAAAACAATACCACATCCCCCTGGCCTTGTCCTCTGAAGCCCATAATTAACCATTTTTCTTTCCTAAATAAAGCAAATTATATCATAACTTTTTCTACTTCAAATGTCTTGTTGACTTAACTTCCAATGGCATTGTGGTCAAATGCTAAGGCTTGGGTTAACTACTGATATATCTATTTTCTAGCCTATCACCAATGAACTTACTACAATCTGCAAACAGTAATCACCCAGGGAATCAAAATGCTATAGTGAGTTTCTATCACAAACCCACGACCACCTCTGAATTCTAGCAGTTTATATTTAATTATCTGATTAAGATTATGAGTCCCTGATGGGAACTCAAACATTCATCTGCTCAAAGCCAAAGTGTTGGTTAATTAACTGCACACCACTCCTACTCCAGATGTGTTTCTTTAAAACCTGCCCCAACTCCAAGGGTGTTTATTCTACTCTTCCAGTCACTTGGGCCCAAAACTTTAGAATCAACTCTAAATTCTCCCTTATAATCCACCAAGAAATGTTGGCAGTCTTCATTTAGTATGACACAGAGTCAATGATTTCTTGACATCCTTACAGATACGACTAACCATTGCTCCTTGTCCGTCAAGGCCTCCCTTTTCAAATCACCAATTCCTCAAGAAGTCACATTTGTCTCACAAGTAAAATCACGTTTCATGTTTAAACACTCCAATAGGTCCCTTTACGCAACACAAAGAGTAAGTTCTCTCAAATATATCAAAGATCAACATTCATTGATCCTCATTGTCATTCTCTTCTCATGCTGCCTTTGCACTGTGGTCATCATTGGCTAATTTTCCAGTGCAAACATAGGCTTTAATTTAAATCTTGTGCTTTCGTCTCCAGAGCATGTTTCCCCAGGTATTCAAATGACTATATTTTTCACCTTCCAAGGCTCTGAGAAGGTCAGTTCATCAATTTAATCCCAGTTAATTATCTCATTCAATGAGCTATTACTCAGGAGTATATACATTGCTTGTTTTAATTTTCTCTGTTTTTTTCTATTTCATGATGTGATATATATGATGTGCTTTGTGCTTATTGTTTTACCATTAATTAGATATAGGCAACATGAGTAAAGGGATTTTTGTAAACTTTGATTACCAAAAAGAAACTTCTAAAATTATGTTTTTATACACAGGAGTTGTTCAATAATAAGTTAAATGAAAGAATGAGTAAAAGGACCCTAATCTCCAGTAGCACATGATTTGATTGTTATTTGTTACTGTTTGTATCTGAAATGTCCCCCAAACCATATGAGCTGAAGGTTTGTACCTAATGAAGCAATGTTCCTAGTTATATCCTTTGAGACTATGATTGGATAATGGAAACTCTATCTTAATCAGTGAATAAATGCACTGCTAAATTAATAGTTTGATGGACTACTGTAGAGACTTAAGATTATGGTCTTGGTTGAAAGAAATGAATCATTTGTGGTATCAGTGGAGCTTTGAAGCACTAGCACTTCGCTCATTTTCTTTCAATGTCCACCAACCATAAAATGGGCACCCCCAACCCACATGCACGTCACAAGATGTGCTGCCTGTCCTGTACCAGAAACTGTGGGCCCAACTGTCCATAGACTGAAATCTCTACAATTGTGGGCTCAAATAAATCTTTTTCTGATTTTAATCGTTTACATCAGGTATTTTCACACAAGGTGGATAAGCGTAACTTAAAAAAATATATTATCTGAGTACACTTGTTACCTCTTTAATTTTGTGCATGAGAGTTGTTTTTTCTTGTTGTTGTTGCTGTTTTTCTTGGAGAGACATCCCATCCCACCGTCTTCTGTTTCAAGACCTCTGCTGCTACCTACGCTGGCAAACCTGCAGCTCTTTCAGGCAACCATGGATCAGAGGAGCTGCTATTTTCCAAATAGCTTTCTGACTATTGGTATCTATTATTTGCACTGTCTGTTAGAACACAGAAACATGGTCTCATAATTGTCCTCATGTCTCTCTCTCTCTCTCTCTCTCTCTCTCTCTCTCTCTCTCTCTCTCTCTCTCTCTCTCTCTCTCTCTCTCTCTCTCTCTCTCTCTCTCATTACAATGAAAGTAACTAGATCTTATTTATTTTTGACAATGAAGCACAGAGAACAAAAAGTCAATATATATTTTCCAAATGCAGCAATCAATTATTCAGCAGCTCAGATCTATATATCAACCTGTGACTTTCCAGAGTTGCTGACTGGGAACAAAATGCAAGGATGTCTATAAGTTAAAGAAAGGATACAGAGACGATTTCTTGCCAATAGTGAAATGTATTTGTTTGTGAATTTTATGTCCAAGGGACAATAAGAAATAAAAATGAAAATGAAAATCAGCCAGTTGGTCAGAATAGGAACCAATCTTTCCTTGCCAGTAAATATGCTCTCTGGTTGGAACACAGCAGTAGAAATGGCTGTTGGAAGATAGATATGTAGTGTTACTAATGAGATATGGGTCATAGGTGAGAACAATTTTCAAACTACAGCATAAACTTTTGCCTCTGAGATTGTGACAAAGATTGTTACTGGTCTTATTGGAACATTCTTGTCAAACTCTAAATACTTATCCAAACAGACAAAACACAGGTGTGAGGGCTCTTCGAAACATCTCTTTTTAGTAAAGCACAGGTGTAAATGTAAAAATGAGTGCTGGGAATTTTCTAAGTCCTTACAATTCACAGGATGAGTAAGAGAACTCAGCTGCCAAAGCAAGGATGAGGACTACCTCCAACCACCAGAAATCCCACATGCACTGTATTGGAGATGGTATGGCACTCCAAATATTTTCAACATCCACAAGACCCAAATGACAATAAGGTAGTGTTGCCCCTCCTATCTAGTCAAAAGGAAAAAACCAATTTTCAAAAGTGATTACTTTTTTTTTTTTTTTTTTTTTTTTTTTTTTAAGGCAAGATAGATTCTTGGCTGTCGTGGACTCTCTTTGTAGACCAGGCTGGTCTCGAGCTCACAGAGATCCACCTGCCTCTTCCTCTCCTTAGTGCTGGGATTACAGGTATGTGCCACCAGACTGACTGATTAGAATTCTTTAATGACAGAGGCAACCCTGGCTCCTCCTACAACTTTGTAGAATGAGCTGGCTGTCCGTTAGCTATATCTGAACAGGGGTCTAGGTCAGACAAGCTGTAGTCAGATGGTTGTGGAGGAGGGCTCCCCTTGTCAAAGATCTAGGAGAGGGGAGTAGTGTGGAAGAGGGAGGGAGGGTGGGAACGGGAAGATACAAGCAAGGGGGAAACAATCAGGATGTAAGATTAATGATATAATAAATAAATAAAAATTTTAAAATATAGGGAAGTGGATAGGTGCTCTGCCATGCATCCTTTAAAAAAATTATTTTAGAAGAGGAAAATTGGGAAGTTTTTTTTATTTTTAATTTTATTTTATTAATTTATTCTTATTACATCTCAATGGTTATCCCATTCCTTGATTCCTCCCTCCCTCCCATTTTCCCCTTACTCCCCTCCCCTATGACTGTGACTGAGGGGGCTTCCGCATATATGATAACATGCTTTCGGAACACAGCTTAATGGATAAAACATAGTTTCATAACAGATACAAAATAGAAAAAACAAACATGCCAGTCTTCACAGTAGATTCTAGATAACAACATTTTGACTACCAGAAAGTGCAGAGATCATTTTTTTTTTTTTTTTTATGGTTAGCTCTGGGAAGCATGTTAGGCAAAATATTTGACAATATTCCTTTTCAACTTTTGTAAACAATGGTACTAAAGGTATTGTTCACTAAATTTGGGAACTACTTATAAGCCATGAAATAGCACTAACATCAGGTTGTACAATATTTTCATCACCAGCAGTGCATTGCTAAAATGCACTGTAATAATATTCTGAAACACATGCGCTAGCTACCACTGATTTTTGTTCTCTTCTGTATTTTACCTTCTTTTTGAAAATAGTATGTGAATTCAATAAAACAATGTCTTACACATACTATGCGGCTTCTTTCATTTGACATGATGTTGTTTTGTGTGAAGAAGCATTCCACTGGATATGTATATTATTCTGCCACAAGTTGGAACTATTTAGGTTGTCTTCAATAAACCACACTCCTGTGCACATTTGAGCAAATGACTTTATTTTCATTGCTCTTGACTGAATGCCTCAAACTAGAATCATTAGGTCATGTGATAGACGCACATTTATACCTACATGTTTATTGCTCATATAAGAAATGATAAAACTCTTTCCAAACATCTGTTGGAAAGTTCCAGTCCTACAGGCAGCGTGCCAATATCCGAGCTGCTTCAAGTCTTTATTGTCATTTGCGTTCATAAGCCTGTTATGTGTTTAAATTTCTGTCCTTGGGTAGACACGGCAATATCTATGTCTACATTTTTATTACATTTTTAAATAATTAACAAAGTAAGATTTTTCATGTAAGTAATTGTCCTTTGTTTATTTTTGGTAAAATGTCTGCTAGAAATTTTTACTCATGTTTATATTGGGTGTTTGCTTTCTTGGTGTTAACTCTTAGCAGTTCTCTGCATATTTTGAGTACACGCATTTATAAAATAGTTACTTTGAAAATATATTCTCCTATTATAATCCTTCATTATGTAACCAAGATAAACTTTTATGTATGCTGAAAGCATTTTATATATCCGTTTGTTTAGTCTCCATAGCTTATCATAACTTCCAGGAATAATGACAGTTTTTTTCTTGACACGTGTGTTTCTATTTCTTGATTTATTCTATTGGTAATAACTTTCAATGCAATATTTTCTCTCAAGAAATTATGTTGGTCCAAATTAAGGTTTTTTTTTTTTTTTAATTTAATCCCTTTACCATCTGATTTCAACCCCTTCCCTCTTCTCTGCCCTCAAGTCACTGACACTCATTTGCCCTTTCTTCTTCTAAGAGATGGGAAGCCCCCAATGGGTACCAACCCACCCTGACACCTCAAGTCAGGGAGGAACTAAGCACATCCTCTCCCGCCAACCCCTGAGGCCTGACAAGGCAGCCAAGTGATGGGAAAATCATCCAGTGACAGGTGATAGAGTCAGAGACAGGCCCTACTCCCATTGTTAGGCAACCCATATATTGACCAAGCCACACATCCGCGGCATATGTGTAGGTGGTCGAGGTGCATCCCATGTACGCTCTTTGGTTGGTGGTTCAGACTCAGTTGGCCCTAGGGATGTAGGAACCAGGCCTGACTGGGCTGCCTGCCTGTCTTGCTGTTTCATATCCTGTTTCTAGCAGCTTTCATTCTGTGTTTATCTTGGTTAGCTAGTCATGTTTACTGCTCTGAGAACACGCCCCTCCCTTCCTCGAGACTTGTCCTCCTGTGTGCAATCACCTCTTGAGGGATTTCACCTGGGAGGAGGATTCCTGTTTGGCTGCCTATAAGAAGGCTCTTTGGAACTCTGGGAAGGATAATAATAAACCGCTCCGGGCGGCTGCTGCTGTGGCTGTTGCTCTCTTAGCACGAAGGATCCACTGTGTTAGTGTGTGTGTGTGTGTGTGTGTGTGTGTGTGTGTGTGTGTGTGTGTGTGTGCATGACTTAAATCCACAGTCCCTCGCCCTCGACTCAGTACCGCGGCGACACAGGCACCACACAGGGACATAGGTTAGTTTACTTTTGTGGTGTTCTTGACCCCACCAGCTTTCTCTATCTTTCCTCCCACTCTTCCACAAAAATCCCTAGCATGACCTACTGTTTGGCTGTGGGTCTCTGCAATCTGCTTCCATCAGCTGCTGCATGAAACCTTCTGAGAAGTGGTCTAGTATGCTGGGATCCTGTCTGCAAGCATAGCAGAGTATAATTAATAGTGACAGGGGTTGGTTCTCCTCCATGGAGTGGATCTCAAGCTGGGCCAGTTATTGATTTGCCGTTTCCTTAATTTCTGACCCATCTTTTCTTAATTTATTATATTTTTTAACATTTTCACTTTACAACCCGTTCCATAATCATAGCCCCCTCCATCATGTCTCCTCCTGATGGAAACCTCCCTCTCTCTTCCTGCATACCCTCCTTAGTCCTCAGAGAGGGGGAGTCCTCCTCCCCTACCAACTGACCCTAACCTACCAAGTCTCATCAGGACTGCCTTCTTAATCCCTACACTTCTTGTAGGCAAGACACATTTTGGTTCTAAGGTTTTAGGGGTGGTTGGGTGTCTCTCTTCCTCCATTGGAAGTTCCACCAATCTACAGGGGGCAGCACCTTCAGACTCCTTAACCCCTGCTGCTAGGAGTCTTATCTAGGGTCATCTTCATAGGCAGCCCCCCCCCAGAAGCCTTCCTTGTCCCATAGATGCAACCCCAACCAATTTCTGTTCTTTCTCCTGGTCCTCTCTCGACTCTGCTCTCCCCATGCCTGGTCCCCACCACAGTTTCCCACCCAACCCTGTCTTTCATCCAGTTTCCTCTTCCATCTACTTCAGATGTCTATTTTATTTCCTCTTCTGAGTGAAAGCCAATCATCCTCCCTTGGTATATCCTTGGCTTCTTTGAGTCTATGGATTATAGCATGGTTATCATGTACGTTATGGCTAATATCCACTTATGAGTTAGTACATGCCATGTGTGTCTTTCTGGGCCTGGGTTACCTCATTCAGGATGGGTTATTATATAGATTTTTGTTAGATAACCTTTTCTAAATTGAGGGCATTTCAGGATTAGTCACAAAAACTATGAATGATTACTGGATGTATCAATTGATTTTACTACATATATTGAAATAATAATATAGTTATTCTATACTTTTAATATACTTATGGGTTCTATTTAAATGCTTTCACTGTATGCATGAGAGATAATATTCTGCATATTTACTTTCATGTAGCAGCTTTGTGCTTTTTTAAGAAGTAAAATTCTCATTTCATTATTGGAAAAGAACACTTCCTGCTTTTCAGATATACTTAAATCATATTACAATTCCTTAGTGCACAAATTTCTGAGAAAAGATAAAAGTGAAGACATACATACATCTCTTTCTTGGTTTTTAAATGAGTTCATTATATATCTTTTTAATACATTAATATTTATTCTGATTGTATCTCTTATGAATTAAATAGGATCACTTGGTCTTTTAAGAAGCCTGCCACTGTACCTAGAGGCATTTCAGGTATGGTTTCTGTGGAGAGAGGGGCTCTGTCTATGTTCAGTGTTCTGACTTCTGAACATATGAATGATTAGTGACCTAACATTCCTTGGAAAAAAGCTGTGATGACCACCAGTCTGGCACCAGGGTTCCCAGATGGGTTCCAGGGTGGGGAATGAGCCAAAAACTAGAAGAACCCGACCTGGGACCACAGCCCCAGGCAGAAGTGAGGCCTAGACAGAGGACCCTGGGGTGGGTCCACTTGAGTGGTCCCTAGCCAGACACTAGCCAATGACAACCCCTGGACCTGAGCCGTGGGCCCCAGACAGTGAGCTTGACTAATATGACTACCAATCTGGTCCCATATAGGCTTGGAAAGTCAGACCACGATCAAGATGAATCCTTCCCAGTGCCATAATGCACAAATAGGACATAGCACTCCTGAGGCCACTCATGAGATGACCCCAGACACTCCAAGCAACAAGCACAAGTAAGTGGTGGAGAAATCCAAGAGAAAGAGAAAAAGCAGTATTGGGCACAATGAAGAGAGGCACAATGAAAGGAGTGAGGAGCATGTCTGGGTCTGTGGCTCTGCAGCAACAGGGGTCTGTTAACAACAAAGGCCCGGTGGATATCTTTGGTCTGGACTGCCATGCAAGGACATGTTGATATCTGAGAACTATACAGAACTGGCCCCATCCTTTACCTAGGCATCATGGGATAGATGTCTCTAGAAATATAAGAGCAGGAGAATTGATCCCACCCCTAGCCAGCTGCAATATTCTGGAGAGCTGCAGCTGAGCTGGCCCTGAGAAAGTGAGTATGGGAGAGCTTACCCTGCCACTCGTTTTCAATGCAGTGGTGGATAAGAATGAGAGATGCACACCTTCCCCTTCCCTCCTCGCCACCTGCAGCAGAAGGCGGATCTGATTCTAGGGTCACAAGGTCAGGAGAGCTGTCCATGGCACTCATCTGCTGCAGTTCTTAGTACAACAGTCCCGGCACCTCGCTCACCTGGGCAGCACAATAGAGCGGACCCTGTTGGTAGGAGAGTAGGAGAGCAAGCAAGCTTAGGATGCGAGCTCGGGGAACTGTGTCTGCCATTCAGCAGTGTGGGCAAAGAAGAGATGCCCTTACACCCTCTCACCTTAGGCAGCGGGTAGAGTTGTCCCTGGGGTCATGAGAGCCTGTCCCTGCCCCTCACTTGCTCCAGCACTTGGGTGAGCAGGCCCTGCATCTATCCTGGGCATCACAGTAGCGCTTGCCCTGGATGTGGAGATTGTGGGTGAGCGGGGCCCAGGGTGTGAGTGCAGGAGAGCCTCCCCTGACTCTTGTTTGTTTGTTGTGCCCTCCTACTCTCCATCATTCCTTGATACCTATGGCTGGTGGAGGAGGTGGGCCCAGGGTCATAAAAGTGGAAAAAAATGTCTCCCTGTCCCTCACCAGCTGCAACACTCAGGAGAGTAGGCTCTGAACCTCACCTGGGCTGCAGGGTAGAGCTGTCCCTGGTTGTGTGGCAGAGGGTGGAGGTGGGAGTTACTGATGAGCTGGACCCTAAGGCTTGAGAGCAGAAAAATCTCTCAAACAATTTAGGTGTTATAAAATAATAGCCTAGAAGGAAATGGTTAGATACAACACAATTCTAAAACTTTTCATGAACTTTGAAAGTGGCATTGATCTGAGTGTTCTTATGTTAAAATGAGTTTTTAGTACACATTTGGACAAGAAAGTGTTTTCTGACCACCATTCACTGCTAATATTCCACTAGGGTACAGAGATGATATTTTAAGTGGTTTTTTTTTTTTTCTATGTGTGTGCCTGTGCATTCGTGCATTTGTGTGTGTGTGTGTGTGTATGTGTGTATGTGTGTGTACATGTGTATGCAAACCAGGTTGAGTTTATGTATACAACATGAGTGCGGATATGCACATTGGCCAAGAGAGTGCATCTGATGCTTCAGAACTGGAGGTACAGGCAGTTGTGAGCTGCCAGATGAAGGTGCTAAGAAGTGAACTGGGTCTTCTTAAAAATCAGTAAGAGATGATAACCTTTGAGCCACAGAGCTATATTTTTCACATGTAAGTTAAATTTTGGTTGTTTTTTATCATATAATACTATAAACAGGAATATAAATATATGGCTCTTTAAAAATGTCTGCAAATAGTTTTACCTCCTCAGTGCAATTTCTGCTATGCTGAAAATCTAGGCACAGCTCTTAAAAGGAAATAAAAACACTACGACTGTTAAAAATTTGTTTTTAAAAATTTCACTGTTAAGAAAAATGTTCACAACACATTTGTTTATGTTATTTGTAAAATATAAGAAAATGGTAATCTATGAAATTTTGTAAAGATAAAATAACACTAAAACAGAAAATATATACTTAATACTCACCAATTTTATCTCAGGGGATAATAAAACTTAAAAATTTTTTTCAATTCTCTAAATATATAGTGTTTTGCTAAAATTAAATATGTCTATTAAGAATTTATAATTTTTAAAACACCAAAAAAAGATTAACAATGAAATTGTCTCAGTGTCTTATTAATGCACACTAAGAAATCAGTAAGCAAGTCTTGTGAGAACTTGGAGACAGTAATTTAATTTACTGCTATTAGTCCCTTATCTTTAAAGGTGCGTCTTCTCAATGTACATATTTCACCTTCAAGTGATTTGTTTAGCTAAGTACTGGAGCTAATTTCCCATATTGACCATGATCCAACTTATTTAAATTTCCAGGACTGAAGTTCTGATTTCAAACTGGTCTAGGATGCTCACTGCTCTGAGTGGCTGCAATTAGGGAGGGGCTACTCCTCTGACTCTATCTCTTCCTGAAGAAAATCATGATTTCCTCCCAGTTGTACTCGCATTTGATGTAGGCGGGCAATAGCATCTTCTCATTGTATTATGCTTTACTTCGTATTGTCCAAGGTTCAACTGTCGTAAATTTAACCACCAACACCGCAGTGTTAAGAGTCAAGGGTTGCATAGATGAGAACAGTTCTCATATAACAGTTCATGGGGAATTAACAAGTTTATCATTGCCTTAAGAGGCAGTTCCAGCATTGTACTCCTGGTAGAAAGGAATGAGTGATTCCCCTCTTTCTCATGACTTTTGACCCTTCAACCATGGGTTCATTCATCAAGAAGGTCCTCACCATATACAAGCTCTTCGACATTGAACTTCTAACTAAAGAAATATTTATTTTTTTTTGTAAATTACTTGGTCTCTAGTATACTGCTCTAGCAACACACAACATGATAAAACATGTGGCGATAGCGATGGTTTAGGAAATGATTTTCTCAGCTGGATTAACCAGAACTACTGTTTTGTGGGAATTGGGAGTGAAACGCTGTTAAGAAACACACTAAGAAAAACCATTTCTTTTACTCCTATAAGAAGAGAAATTGCATTTGAAAGACATATCTCCTCAGGATGGGTTTCACACATGGGGAACTGGACCTAGGAGTCACAGCAGGTACAGTTGAGGCCACTTACCTTAGTTCTACCTCCAATGTGTTTCATATGTCTGCTAAATTAGGCTAAATTTCAACAATTTCCTTAGGCTTTTTAAAAATTCATTTACATATCAGAATGTAAGCAAAGAAGAAAAGAAGAAGAAAAAGGAAAGGAAAAGCTGGACCTTTCCACATTCTCTTCATCCACTGAGCATTTGGGTAACCTTAGAGCCACATAAGACTGCCAGGAACCTTCAATCCCAATCTCCTGCTTCTGTGTTCTGCTCTTGCCACCAGAATGATTACCCATCCTATGGACTTTTGAAATGAAGCTTCACTGTTTCTCATATAAATTTACAATTTGAAATTTTTAAGTTACATGTCATGTATTATTATAATATCTAATATAATAATATACTTGATATGTGTGTGTGTGTTTAGCTTCACTCCAGGATATAATTTTGATAGGATATGATTTGGATGCCTGCTCCCAAACTGCAGGAAGAAATTTCATTTCAATTGCAAGATATTTTAAAAGGTAGAATCTAATCAAATGTAACTAATTCAGAAATATAATTGTCATGAGTGGAATTGGTGACATTAATGAAAAGGTGGTCCTAGAAGGTTTTCACCGTGTGTGTGTGTGTGTGTGTGTGTGTGTGTGTGTAGGAGTTAGTTCTCTCCGCTAACCATGTGGGTTAGAGCTATTGATTTGAACTCAGGTTATTGGGCTGGTCACAAATGTTTTCACTGGCTTTGCCATTTCCCCAGCTCCCCTTTGCCTTCTTCCTGTCCTCTTCCTCAGAGTGATGCAGCAAGAAGATGCCAGTCAGGTGTCACCACCTCAATGTTGGCTTCCCAGACTCAAGAAGTGTTAACCAGTATGTCTTCCACTTTAATGCACAACTATCTTTTCTGTACTGTTCTGATGTAATAGCACCAAACACAGCTTGTTTTCCAGGAAAACTATGGAAGACAAAATTGGCAATCTCCAATACTTTCTCATATGTATTGGCAGTACTGTGTCTAAATGTGGGGTGCTGTTTGTAATGGTGACAGTTATAACAGTAAGTTTGAGTGAGCTGAGATCCATTCTATACTATTTTGTATCCTGGACAAATTAATTCACTTTCTGTCTGTTGGATTTTCAATGTTATTATCAACACTAATACCTGTCCCACATGACTGCCTGTAATTGTGAATGAGATAACATTAAATTTGATGTCTCAGATCACAGTGCAGGCAGTAAATAAAAGTTTCTTTCTTCCTTTCTTTCTTTACTTATGAGCAAAACCCATCTGGTCATTCCACTACTTCAAAAAAAAAAAAAAAAATACACTTACCCTATAATCCTTCCAAAATTAGAAAGTCTAACAACTTTATTTTGGTGTACAATTTTTTTCATTTGTATACAACAGAGATATTATAATTCTTCATGAACTTAATGTTAAATTGCTCAACATTTATACCTTTCGTATAGTTTTCTAAAAAGACTGCAGCACTTTCAGGGGAAATCTAAATCCTTACAAAGAAAGAATTCATTAAAGAGTAGAATTAAACAGAAATAATTAATAGTAAAAAATGCAATCCTTTCACCACTCCATACTTGTGTAAGAGATATTAAATTCACAAGACTCAGAGACTCTGCAAGGTATAAATATATTTACATTTTCTACCATGTTTTCAAGGAACTAACCCCATCCAGATACTGTTTTTGAGGAACATTTTACATATTTATGTGCAAGTCCTGAAGTTTCTATGACTCTGCAGTTTGCTATTAACATTTTGTGTAGACTTTGTCCTGGCTGAAGATATATGAACACATTTTGCCTAAAGCCCAAATGCTGGCCAGACCTTCCTTTTGCATAAAAGACAGATCTTCCCTTTGGAACTGCTTTTTTCTAAGATACATTATAGAATATGTATAATTTCTTTCTGATGAGCAAAACTTTCATGCTCTACTCAGTATCAGCTGAGTAAGATTATATACTAAAAATTTCCAGTTATCTTGGGTTACTTTATGAGTAAGGAAATAAAGTCACTTTTATTTCCTAAAAACTAGCTTAGAATTCCATTCTTGATAGATAAGAAGCTTAGAAATTATGAGCTCATCCTATCAGTAAATGAAAAGAGCAATACACTTAAAAAACAATCTTACATCCATCAGAGAAGTGACATTACAGACTAAACAGATTCCTTCAAAACTCAAAAGACAGGAAGGCAAGTACTGAGAATCATAACTGACCAGATCAAAAGGCACATGTAAAAATCTCAGCAGGAACCATTAGTATTATGAGAAAACTGAATTAAAATTGATGAACTGCTCAACACATCCAAGACCTCAAAACCTCAATGCAACCTGGTAAAGAAGAATGGAGGATATAATTTTTGAGTATATCTCCAGTAATTTATGATGTCTGACATTAAATATTGTTATGGATGGGAGAGGGGGAAGGGATCATTTTGAAGTCCATTCCTTCTCAACAACAGCTGCCCTTGGAAGATAGTAGTTAACCAGAAGTTAACTTACTAGAGCTTATCATAGCTTCAGTGATCTGTAGGAAGGGAAGCACCAGCTCCAAGTATCTCTACTCATCATATTCCATATAAGGCAAAGAGGAGGCATGGGTGCATATTTGATCTGGTAAGAAATAAAGAAAGTACGTTAAAGGGAAAAGGATACATGCAATAGGAATATCTTGTGTATTGTATGGATGTAGCACTTGTCAGTAATAATTCTGATGGCCTATAGCTCAGGCAGTAAATAGAAGATGTGATATCTAGTATGCAGAGAGGATTCTGGGAGAGAACCAGGCATGAAAGATTCAGCCAGCAATATGTGAATAGAACAGATGTATGACACCTGAGCTCAAGTAACCAAACACATGGCAAATGCAAATTAGTATAATGGGTTATTTTTAAGTTATGAGATAGTCATAGGAAAGTATAGCTATGTGGCCTATTTGAAAATAATTATCTTGAGTCTCATGAGTTATTATTCCAGGAGCTTGGGACTAGGAAGAAACCCCCTGCAACATATGAACTTGAATGGGAGAAGCTAGACTGGCTTGAAGGTTTGGGAAGGATTAATTATTACTCCGCATTGTGCTCTAAGCTAGTTAAATAAATCATAGTCTTTCTGTGTGGTTATTTGGGAAAACAGCTGGTTAAAGAGTAACTACTGTATTACTAATAATATGAATCAATAATAATTATTAATAAACATTCTACAGATATATTTCATGGTTCCAGAACAAGAATTAATGTATTAATGTTAGACTCAGAATTCAACAGTATGTTGGAATTATTAGACAAGTATTTTTATATGTTATTAATATTGAGTTTCAGTATCTGGATAAATTGAATACTGTGCAAGGTAGGTGAGCAATGTAAGCAGAAAGATAAAAATTATATAAGCAAAACCAAAAAGGGAAATGGTAAATATCAACCACTATAACAAAAAAAGCACTTGCTTTGAGGGTTCAGTCAATAGATAGACACATCTAGAGAGAGAAAAACTCTGACCTAGAATACATCTCATAGATAACTTCAAAACTCAAAAGGAAAGATGAAAGAGAGAGAAAGAGAGAGAGAGAGAGAGAGGTGAAAGACAAAAGGTGTGAAACATACATAATGGAAATCTTAGAGTAGAAGAGAAGAAAGAGAAGGATAGGAGCAAAAGGAGAGATTAATGAGAGGGGGAGGAAAAAGATGGAGAGGAATAGAGGGGAAGAGATTTGTGACAATAACAACAAAAACCCTTAGAGACAACACCCCCACTCATACACAAGAAAGTTCAGCTCCAAACTCCACATCCAAGATGCTAAGAGTACACAGAAGAAAAGTACCAAAAACAGACTTTCCAACTTATAATCATTCAAAGACAAAAAAGCAAACAAAAGCAAAAACAAACAAACAAACAGAAACTTAAGAAATCACATTTCCCCCAGCCCCTATCCCCGCCCCCCAGCTCACCTGAAAGCACCTACAATAGTGCGGAATTGCACCTCATATCCTTGTTCCATTTCCTGTCCCACAACTCTTCCTGCTTTCCTGGAGGTCGGATACACACAGGGACACCAGGTAATCACCTCCTTTATCTAAGTCCTTGCTAGCCAACTCCCCTGAAAGTTCCTCAAACAGGTGAAAACTGCATTCCTTACTCTCAACTACATTTCCAGACCAACAAATTCCTTGCATTCCTGAAGGTTTGCGGTCACAAGAGACAACCAGGTAGGATTCTGCCCCAAGCCTTGGCTTGCCATATACACCTAAAATATACCTTAGCCTTTAACTACCCATATCCCGGCCTCCATTTTCCAGCCTACAATCTATCCAGCTTTCCTGGAGGCTTACTGACACCAGAAACTTCACACCACACTAGTACTAGTACTAAGGATGCCAAAGGCAAGATTAGTGCCCAAAACTTAATTGGAGAGAGAGAGAGAGAGAGAGAGAGAGAGAGAGAGAGAGAGAGAGAGAGAGAGAGAGAAATAAGTAGCGCTCCTATATACAAGTGATAAATGGACTGAGAAAGAAATTAGGGAAACAACACCATTTTTAATAGCCACAAGTAATATAAAATATCTTGATGTAAGTCTAACCAAGCAAGTGAAAGACTGTATGACAAGATCTTCAAGTCTTTGAAGAAGTTGAAGAAATTGAAAGACTCTGATATTGAAGAAGTTATCAGAAGATGGAAATATCCATTTTTATAGATTGTATGATTTACATAGTAAAAAGATAAGCTTACCAAAAGAAATCTACAACACCAATGTTTTACAGACCTTGAAAGGATAAGACCCAACTTCAAATGGAAAAATAAAAACCCAGTACAGTTAGAGAACTGAAAGTTTTGCCATCTCTTATTTCAAGCTGTACTACAGTGCAATAGTAATAAAACCTGCATGGTATTGGCATAAAATAGATAGGTTGATCAATGAAATGAAATTGAAGATCTAGAATAAACTCACACACTTATGGTCACTTGGTTTTTTACAACGAAGCCAAAACTATACAATAAAAAAAAGAAAGGATCTTCAACAAGTGGTGCTAGACCAACTGGATATCTGCATGTAGAAGAATGCTTATCTATATCTATTACCCTGAACAAAACCCAAATCCATGTTGATCAAAGACATCAACATAAAACCAGAAACACTTAATCTGATAGGAAAGAAAGTGGGCAACAATCTTAAACACATTGGCCCAGGAGACAATTTTCTGATCAAAAAACCAACAGCTCATGATCTAAGATCAACAGTTAATAAGTGGGACCTCATGAAACTTAAAGGCTTCTGTAAGGGAAAGGCACTGTTAAAAGGACAAAAAGGCAGCCTATATACAGAATAGAAAAAGATTTTCACCTATTCTACATCAGAGGGCTGATTGATATCCAAAATATATAAAGAACTCAAGAAACTAGGCATGAGCAAACCAAATAACCCAATTTAAAAAATGGGCTACAGATCTAAACAGGGAATTCAGCAGAGAAATTTCTAATTGTCAAGAAGCTCTTGAAGAAATGTTCAATGTACTTAGTCATCAGGAAATGCAAATCAAAACAAGTCTGAAATTTCATCCTACAAAATTACCAAGATCAAAAACCCAAGTGACATCACATGCTGGCAAGGATGTGGAACAAGGGAAACACTTTTTCATAACTGGTGGGAGTGCAAACTTGTACAACCACTTTGGAAATCAATCTAGCAGTTTCTCAGAAAATTAGGAATAGATATACTTCAAGATCCAGCAATGCCACCCCCAGTAATATATCCACAAAATATTCCACCACTCTACAAGGACACTTGCTTATCTATGTTCATAGAAGATATATATGAACAACCTAGATGTCCTTCAACTGAAGAATTGATAAACAAAATGTGCTATATTTATATAGTGGAATATTACTCACCTATTAAATCAATGACATCATGATAATGAATAAAATAAAAGTAGGGAAAAGGATAAAACTAGAAAATAACATCCTGAGCAAGGCAACCCAAACCAGAAAGATAAAGTACATACTCACCTATACATAGATAGTAATCAGGATAATACAGTAAAAAATAACCAAGCTACCATCCGCAGACACAAAGAAATTAAGTAAAAAGAGGAGCTAAACGGGCAGCTTGTGGGGTTGTGGGAGCCTCTGGAATCTCACTGAGTATGGGTAATAGAATAGACATGGGGGTAGATGAATGGAGGAAACTCACTGGGGCAGGGGGAGGGAGCAGGAGGGATCAAGTTGCGGGAGGACAGAGGGATAGAGTAGGGGAGAGAGAAGTGGATTCAGTGGTGCATGGGGATGGGGGAGGATTTCTGGGAAGAGCTAGAAACCCAGGACAATAGAAACTCTCCCAGGAATCAATGAAGATTACCCTAGAAAAGATTCCTAGCAATGGGGGTTATGGGACCTTAAATGGGCATCTCCTATAATCAGAATAGACTTCCATTGGAGCAACTGGGACACCAAGCCAACCACAAAACCTAGATCAACAATTTCTCCTGTCAAAAAAGTATGCAGAAGTAAAGATGGAGCAGAATTTGAGGTCAAACAATGACTGGATAAGCTTGAGACCAGTGTGACAGAAGAGGGAGCCTATTTCTGACACTTAATGATATCCTGCTATACTTCCAGATAGGCACTTAGCATAACCATCATCTGAAAGGCTTCACCCAGCAACTGATTGAAACAGATGCAGAAACCCACAGACTTAGCTTGGGGAATTCCATGGAAGAGGAGGACAAAGTTGAAGGATCCATAGAGGTCAAGGACACCACAAGAAAGCCTACAACATCAACTAACCTGGGATATAGATGCCCATAAAGACTTAATCTGTAACCAGAGAGCATGCGTGGGACAGATCTAGGTCCTCTAAACGTATGTAACAGTTGTGGTCTTCATGTGAGACTCTTAAAAGCTGGATCAGGAACTTTCAGAGGTGCAAAAACGAGAATTCCTCTTGGCCCCTCCTCAGAAGTTATGCTAGAAGCACAAGAAGAAAGATGGATTTAAGGGTCTAAAGGGGAAAAGACAAGTCTGAAATTTTTGCACTTTGCAATATTATCCTTCAGAAGCTTCAACAGACAATAGAGGTCTGTTGACCTTTGTCCTGCCTTTCAAAAATATTAAAGGAATTTTTTGTTTGTTTGTTTGTTTTTGTTTTGTTTTCTCAAGACAGGGTTTCTCTGTGTAGCCTTGGCTCTCCTAGACTCGCTTTGTAGACCAGGTTGGCCTCAAACCCACAGCAATCCACCTGCCTCTACCTCCTCAGTGCTGGGATTAAAGGCATGTGCCATCACTGCCCAGCAGAACTGAAGTTCTTAAAAATCAAAAATGTTCTAAATATTTTACCTTCCTTTTTCCACATTTCCTTTTCATGTAACACATTCATCTTTACCTGAGGGATGGTGAAAGAGAGGCCCACATGAGACAGAGAGATAACATCCATAAAGAAAAAGTTTGTTAGGTGAGGTTGGGAAAGTGTCATGATCTATCTTAAGGATGTGGTAGCCATTTAATCCCCAGGCAATAATTGCTTTAAAGAGTTGTAACTCCAATCTGCCCATTTTCTTGACTTTTGAAAGAAAAGTAGAAAATTTTTACATATTGGCAACCTAAAAATTATTTAGCCTCCATGCCTTTAATCCCAGGACTCGGGAGGCAGAAGCAAGCGGATTGATGTGAGTTCGAGGCCAGTCTGGTCTCCAAAGTGACTCCAGGACAGCCAAGGCTACATAGAGAAACCGTGTCTCAGAAAAAACAAACAAACAAAAAACAAAAATAAGTCTGTAAACCAAGTATAACATGCAGGTTCCCAGCTTGCAAAATTTGTCTTGCTCTGCTATCTGGCAAAGTAGTGAAGTATTCTGCTTGGATTGGTCACTCTCACTGTTGCCACAGACCTAATAGAAGGCTCCTATCCTTACAGCTGCACTGAAAAGAATTCTACTTATTCCTTAACAAAACTTTTTCCTCTTGATTCAAACATTTACTCACTCAACCAATACTTTTCATTAATCGTAATTTGAACACAATTATTACTAGTGAGGAATACATGAATAAAAATTAAATATCCCAACCTTAAATGCTCTAAAGGTTTGATAAAGGAATAACCAGAAAGCATGTATAGTGGCAGTACAAATCATTTGGATGACTCAGGATAATTTAATATCCCAAATGTATCACTGTGGCACATGTAGAGTGATGAAAAATGACCTAGTATCTTGTCACTGAGACATGTTGTCAAAGTTAAGCACTGGAACACAAATAACAATTTCTTAGAAAGGCCGCATGGGCGTCTGAGGCCAGATTATCTCCTCACTCTGTGTGGTTCTCAGTGGTTGTTCTTCAGACAGTGCTATTAAAAAAAAAAAAAAAAAACAAAGAAACAAAAAACTGTCGAATAGAATCTTGATTTCAAAGATAAATAAGCCTATATGTTTACTGGGATTGTGAAATTCCATAGGTAGGAAAGAGGCAGAGAAATCATTCTAGCTTGTCTTTGACAAATATTCTATTCCTGTTTAACCCCCATCAACACCTTCTCTCCTGAGGCAAGTCTTCATTGCTGCCTTGGGACAAGAGTCACAAGATGTGTTCTTCTGCTCTTGTTGTTTAGAAACTTAGGAAAACATTAAACAACTATTAAAATAAATACTGTATAATTCTGCTTCTTCTCCTATACCCTTGCCTATATCCTTTCCCTTTCTATTGGTATATAATGAGTGGTTTTTATTTTTATTTATTTTTATTTTCTCATGGGTAAAAGGGAAGTAGATATGGCTGTTTTGTTTTCTGAGGCATGAGTTCAAGAGCAATCTTTTCCAAGATGGAGGGAAGGTTATAAAACTCTCTCAGATGGTCACCAGCAGATGACTAGATTAATAAAGTATATTACATGTATACAGTGGAGTTTATTCAAACATAGGTATGGAATTATGTCATTTTCAGAAAAAAATAGTGGTTTTTAATTTATTTCCTTTTTAGGACCTATATTTACATTGGAAGTTATATAGTTTTCATACTCAATTTAGAAAAAGTACCAGCAGGAAAACTCTAAATTTTCCCTTCTTACTATAAAACCAACAAATTTGATTCAATCCTTTGTTCACTTCTCTGCAGATATCTTAAAGGCTATTGTAAAAGTAGTATTATATAAACAAATCATAATTTCATTTATCCAGAGATATACCCAAGGTTATGTGTAGGGTTATGACTAAGGACTATATAGGTAAAAGTAGTGCCTAAATATATGAAATGCTAGATTAAACTTTATAGGAAATAACTATTTGTATATGGTAGTATGTATGACATTATATACTACAAATAATTAGAAAACAGAAAGTGAAAATTAAAGACAAATTACTATATTATTTTGATCTCTAGTTAAAAATTACACAGAAATAAACCCTGCTGTGAAAGCCTCTCTGGATGTATTTGTCTGCTTTTAGAATAAACTTAGAGGAAAATAAGTAGGAAAAATTACAAAAGTACAAATTTTGTGCCCTGGGTAGAACAGAATTTGTTTTTATTTTCTAAATGCAGGCAAGAAGGTGTGAAGCCTGTAAGAAATTAAACCAGTCCTTGACGTCATTTCTTACTAATTCAGAGCAATTGAGCACATCTTTGACTTACATACAAGGACTCATCATTGATTAAGCAGCAGGGGGTTTCCTATGGTAAATCTCTGGCCTTATTACTGTGAATAGCAATGTGTTGTCAAGTAGGTTTTTCTTTTTTCCAGAAAGAACTTAAATTAAAAATGTCCTGAAGCTGGTTGTAATCAAAAAGTACTTTCAGAATCATTAAGGACATTTTGTCTTTTGAATTTTCTCACTATCTTTGGAAAAGCAAATATCACATTGTTTCATACATGCACAAAACTTTTGAAGCCTCATTTTCACCAAGTTAGAATTAAGGATAGCAAAATAGAGTAATTTTGACAAGACACTGTACTCCTTGGTTGTTGTGTTCACATTATGTGTTTTAAATAAATAAAATATTGTTAAAAGGAAAACACAGCTATTGTAGAGCTTTTGAGGGCAAATGAAAATTAGAGATCATTTTTACATTTGATAATAACTATCACATATTATACAGCCTTAAATTTATGACTGATTTCATAAAAGTTCCATATGGAAAATGGGAAGAATCTACACATTCAGTAATTATTTAGAACTGTTGCTTTACACTCATAGCTTCTAGTCACACATAGTGAGAGTATCAGTCTTAGAGATTTCATTTTAAGGATTTATCAAGATTATTTCACAAACATCTATGATTTATTATAAACATGAAATTACACAGAGGAACCCTGTCTTGAAAAACCAAAACAAACAAAACCAAAACAAACAAACATGAAACTATATAATATTTTTAAAATCAAAATTGATAGTCTTATTCTGTTAAAATTAATGAAACCATCATTCTGTGCAAGCTATTATGTTGAACATCTTATAAATGTATCTTGAGTACAGTCCTTAAAGACATATTCCATAACTGTTCTCCTCAGAGACAATACTGTTGCTTTCGAGTGTAAGAAACTTTGAATTCTAAGAGTTCAAAAGAATGTGTTTATGTCCTAACAAAGCTAGCATCTTAATTTCTGTCTTTCAAATTATTTCTATTGAAAGTGTTTCCTAGATTAATTGTGTTAAAAACATCAAAACTGGATCTATTTTTCATGTCTGTTCAGATCATCCCACTACCCAAAACTCTCTGTGCTTCTGGATCCTGAGATCTATCTGCCCCTGTGCTTATAAAGTAACATGACTTAAGTATGTATATTTTACTTCATCTTAAGACTCTAATATTCAAAGGCATATACAGATGCTTTCTTATTTGAGAAGCTATTTCTGCTTAATTCAATTACTTCTTGAGATGTCTTCTGAATGGCCGTTGCAATTCAAAGTGGCCTTTATTACTTTGTATTGTTCATGTAAAGAAAAAAATTGCATGTGGTATATAGGTTTTCCTTAAGTTTAGAAATCATAAAAGAGGTTTCTTTAAAGTGAGAAGAAAATAAAATTAAACAGAAGATTTCTTAGATTTCAGTCTGTCATTTTACATTTGTCACTAGCTCCTTTATCTCACAAAATCTCTTTACTATCTTGGCAATTTCCATTGTACCTTTGTTCACCCATTCTGTTCTCTTAGTTTACCTTCTATATATTTTATATCTGTTTAACATAAAATGTACCATACATTTTAGTATTCTCACTTGTTTATTTTAATGGGTAGAGGGCTGGGCTAGTTCTTGTTTCATTAGCTGCCTTTAGCCAATATCTTTGCTTATTTTTAAGACAGAGTCTTATGTAGCTCAGGCTGGTTTTAGACTCATCATATAGCTGCTTCTATCTCCCAAGTACTCTGATTATAGTTGTTCATCATCACACTTGGCTTGAGTACCATGAACATACTCTTTAATCTTTGTTTATAAAATGATGCAGATAGTAAGTACCATATTCAAACTCATCCACTTCGACTTCTTCCTACAAAGAACATTCTTTCTCTATATGTAACATTTTGATAATATGGTATATTTAAAATATATGCATGGGCCTAGAAATCCATCTCTAATGCTTCTAGAAGTAATTGTGTAGATTGAAAAAGCAAAGCAATTTTTAAATATCTACTTAGGACAAAAGCAGGCCAATAAAAACAGTAATAAACTGTATAATATGAACTGAAAACAAAGTCATTCTTAGTGACGTCATGTATAACATGAACTGAAAACAAAGTCATTCTTACTGACGTCACTAAGTTCAACCAACCTCTTTCTATACATAAAGGCCAGCTCCACTACTATTGGGATATCAATATTTTGTAACTAACAAACTTGAAGATAAAAATATTTTGAGAATCTATTATGGGATAAATAACGATAACAAACTTTTTGATTACATCTGTTCATTCTCATGTATGGGCAAGGCTATTTACAGTCATTTTAATGAATTATAGTATAGTTGGGCAATAGAAACAATTTTCAATGGGTGAAGAGTGAGAAATTTGAATCCTGGGTAAGGTAAGGAAGTTACCCTAGGTTGTATTAAGTGCAGCTGTTAGCATTGTGACTTCCTGCCAGTTGTTGAATTCTATGCATGTGATTCTGGGCACAGCCATCCTTTTCCTTTATCTCACAGAAGAGATTCAAAGTCTCTTTCTAACATTCTGTTCTCCAGCATAAATTTGGCTGGTTAATTATTTCTAGGATTGAGAATAGTTTGTAAAAGCGGCTTTACTCCATGCAAGGTTAAAGGAAAACATAAAAACATCTAACAAAAGGGAGACAGAGTGACAGATGCAGGGACAGATTGTGTACCTTCTCCCCAGCTCAATCTAGAAAGGAACAGCAAGGGGTGGGGGAGGGAGAAAAAGAAAAAGAGAGAAAGAGAACAAATCTGACTCATTAAGCAATGGCATATTTTTGGCCTCTTCTGGAATAGCTGATGCCTCTTTCTCCTATCTCCCCAGCATCGTAAAACCTTGTTTTCACAACATGTTAATCCTTAAGGTAGATCATTAGGTCCAAGCCTTCTCATAAAAATAGAAAAATCCTACCGGCAAAGTTACTCAATAGAATCTTTAAAAAGGACGTTGTATTTTATTTTGTCATGTTTCTAAGATCACTAAATGTACTAACTAGACCTCCCTCTAGGAATGGTGTGTTACTCTTGTCATAGATTGACTTTCATGCTTTAGAATCTTCTAAAGAACCATGTGAAATAATAAGTAGAACTAGTTGTTTATGGTGTCCAAGTACAAAAAGTGGAAAAGAACTGATCAGTTTTAAACCCTTCCTTGATATCAGGTATCTTTTCAGTAGTTTAAAATGCATAAAATTGTCATGAAAATAAATGAAAGCATATGAACTTGGGGTTATTTTCTGTTTAATATTATCCATCATTTTGAATATCTAATCAACTATTTATAATATCATAATCACTACAATTGTTTTGAATAAAAAGTTTAGAAATATTATGGAAGTTGGCCTCCACCCAGAATAAATGTAAGTATTATGTTGGTTAAAAATTTCTTTCTAGAATTTCAAAACCTAAGAATTTTTAGTAAATTTTCACTATGTGAATTTAAACCTATAAGATCATATTCCTAAGCCTGAATAGAATTGAATTTAAGAACCATTTTCTTTTAACTGTATAACTGAAGTGTTTTTAATACATAGAGGGTGAATGAATGGCGTTCACTGCCCAGTGGATTGCATATAACTGGTGAATGATGTTTTAATGCATCTATTATACTAGCACAATATTGAAGGATCTAGATGATATGAACATGTAAAATTAATAATTTAGGATTAGAAGGAATGGGGTTTTAAGGAAAAGCCTTATCATCAAACTTGATCAAGGAACCAATATGTGTGAATGTTCTCTTTTTTAAAAAATTGATCTTTTTTTAAATTTAAGTAATTTATTCAAATTATATCTCAATTATTATCCCCTCACTTGTATCTTCCTGTTCCCTCTCCCTCTTTTTTTCATCCTATTCCCCTCCTCTAGGTCTGTAACAGAAGGGGACTTCCTCCCCCACCATATGATCACATCCTGTCAGGTCTCATCCTGATAGCCTGCTTACTCTTCATCAGAGTGCTACCAGATCTCCCCACCAAGGGATAGTGGTCAAATGGGGGCACCAGAGTTCATGTCAGAGTAAGTTCTTGCTTTCCACACAACTATGGAGAATGTGCTGGCTAATGGCTAGATATGCATAGGGGTTCTAGGTTTACAGCATGCACTGTCCTTGGATGGTACAGCAGTTTGAGCAGAACCCCCCCGCCAGGTCCAGATCCACCACCTTTAATGGTCTTCTAGGTTTCTAGGACCCTCTGGATCCTTCTATATCCCCATTCTCCCTTAACTCTCTCACCTGGAGTGCCAGTAGGAAGTCCCAGTATCTATCCCAATCTCCTGCTAAGTGAAGACTTTCAGGGAACATCCCTGTTGGGCTAGTGTCCAATTATAAGTGAGTATATGCCATGTGTATCTTTCTGGGTCTGCGTTAACCCTCTCAGGATGATCATTTCCAGTTCCATCCATTTGCCTGCAAATTTAAGGATTTCTTTGTTTTTAATAACTGAGTACTATTCCAATGTGTAAATGTACTAGTTTATCCATTTTCAGTTGAGGGACATCTAGGTTGTTTCCAGTTTCGGGCTATTATGAATAAGGCTGCTGAGAACATGGTTGAACATATTTCTTTTTTGTGTGGTGGGGCATCTTTTGGGTATATTCCAAGGAGTGGAATAGTTGGATCTTAATGTAGCCCTATTCCCAGTTTTCTGAGAAAGCTCCAAATTGATTTACAAACTGGTTGTAAAAGTTTGCATTCCCACCAGCAATGAAGGATTGTTCCTCTTTCTCTCCATCCTCACCATTATGTGGTGTCACTTGAGTTTTTGATCTTAGCCATTCTGATGGGTGTAAGATAGAATCTCAGAGTCATTCTGATTCACATTTCTCTGATGACTAAGGACGTTGAGTATTTAAGTTTTTCTCAGCCATTCGATATTCCTCTGTTGAGAATTCTCTGTTTAGTTCTGAGCCCCAATTCTTAATTGGGTTATTTGGTTTGGGGGAGTTTAGTTTCTTGAGTTCTTTATATATTTTGGATATTAGACCTTTGTCAGATGTAGGGTTGGTGAAGATCTTGTCCCAGTCTGTAGGCTGTCACTTTATTTTGTTGATAGTGTCTTCTGCCATACAGAAGCTTCTCAGCCTCATGAGGTCTCATTTATAAATTTATTAATTGTTGATCATGAAGGCTGCTAAGAACTATGCATTTTGTGTGCCCTGTAACATTTACAATGACCCTGGTGGCATGACACACTCATTGTTAACCTCGTTTTATCTATAAGGAAGTAAAATTAGTGACTGTCGAAGCTAGAACCCAGTTCTCAGCTTTTTACTCTAAGCCCCTTTACTATTGTGCTGGGAAACACAGAACCAGTAGACTTTTGACATATATTTTATTTATAATAACTGGATAGATGCTCTTTAGAACATCACTTGAGCTGATAATTTTCATCACTGTAAATACTCATTATTCAGGGTTTCCATTCCTTGGCTAGTGCTAGTACTTGTCCAGCCCTCCACAGTCTATTTGTGTCTATGAACAGGTCAACTGGCAGAACAATTTCCATCTGACAAGCTCCAATTGAACTTGTTTCCTCGGATCATTAAGCACATTGGCATTTACATTTGCAATCATTTTCTGCCTTGTTAGCTTTCATCAACCTCGTTCACAAATTAATAAAGATAAAGAGGTTTGGTTAATGCCTCTCAGCATATCATTGTCAATCATCTTGGTGGTAGGTACGAGGGCTTTGTTGTTAAAAGAGTTAGCGAACAATAAACCAGAACAATCTAAATCCACTCATCAGACAAGGAAACTGTGCCAAAAGGAATGAGTCACATATTTATTAAATGTTATTTAGACATTACTTGGTACTTTATTAAGTCTCTAAGCAAGGACTTAGGACAATTGGTATTCTGTATGGGCAACTGTAGTGATAAACGTCCTGTGTGCCATCCTTTGACATTATCACTATCATACTTCTTGAATGTCAGTAGTCCTAGCAGCTATTTTTTATTATTGATTTTATTTTTTATATTATAATACAATTATACTATTTTTCTTTCCTCACTACAAACTCAACCATAAACCTCTTCTTTCTCTCTTTCAAATGCATGGCCTCTTTTCCATTATTTTTACATGCATGTATGTGCATGTATATATATGTATATATATATATATATATATATATATATATATATACATATATATGTAATATTATATATTATATTATTGTAACCTGCTCAGTCACTATAATTTTATAAGTGGGAGATCATGTCTGGCACTGGAAACCTAGACAATTACTCAGAGCTAATGAAGTCATGAAATCAGCATAATTCCTAAATACATTTTCAATATCTCTCCTTATACCCACATATAAGTATAGTCCTCAACTCTTATTAAGGAAACTTCTTTGCAACAAAGACTATAACAGAAAAATACAGCTAATATAAATGAAGACATGTGGAGTCTATTCACAATGGATACATCTACAAAACAACTGCATCTAAAGAGCAGGAAACATTCCTGAAGTGGGGGGGTTGAATGATTGTAATGGCCTGAGAGTTTGCTGTGAGACTCTTATCTCCTAATGAGGGAAATATAGTTCTCCCTCATTTACCCAATACCAAAGAATCAGTTCTACAAGCCATTCTTCTTTCTTTTATTTTCTATTCTTTTCTTCCTTTCTTTATTTTTTAAGGGACAGGGTTTCTCTGTATAGCCTTGGCTGTCCTGGACTTCCTTTCAAGACCAGGTTGACCCAGATCTCACAGTAAACCACCTACTTCTACCTCCACAAGTGCTGAGGTTAAAGGCATACACCATCATACACAGCTTCTATGAGCCATTCTTAAAAACCATGAGTATCTCCAGACCTCTCTTCTTGAATAGTTGAGTAGCCCCATGGAGTAAGTAACTCTGACCTAGAGTTACATCTCTGTGAGAGTTTCCTTGCACTCGGAAATGAAATCTGTGAAAATCAGTGCTGTCTATTTACTGATAAAGAATATAAATGCTAAAAAAAAAAATGTGTGACTTAAGTGTGAAATATTTCACGGTTTTACTCATGCTAAATATAATGACACTAAAAAGATTTTATGAGGAAATTTTCACTATTTTTATTTTGTACCCCCAAATCAAAGAAGACTTTAAAACATTCATAAGGGAGATACAAAAAGAAATTCTTCTAAAATCGGAACAAGGCAAGGCTGCCCACTCTCTCCATATCTCTTCAATATAATACTGGACTTTCTAGCCAGAGCAATAAGACAACAAAAGGAGATCAAGGGGATCCAAATAGAAAGGAGGAAGTAAATTATCCGTATTTGCAGATGATATGATAGTGTACATAAATGACTCCCAAAATTCTACCAGCGAACTACTACAGCTGATAAATACCTTCAGCAAATTGGCTGGATACAAAATTAACTCAAAAAAGTCAGTAGCCTTCCTATATACAAGTGGCAATCATGCACAGGAAGAAATTAAGAAAACTATACCCTTCATATTAGCCACAAGCAATATAAAATATTTAGGAGTTGCTCTATCCAAGTAAGTGAAGGACTTGTTTGAAAAAAAAATGTCAAAACTCTGAAGAAAGAGTTTGAATACGACATGAGAAGATGGAATGATCTTCCTTGCTCATGGATTGGGAGAATTATCATAGTAAAAATGGCCATCTTACCAAAAACAATTTACAGATTCAATGCAATCCCTATCAAAATACCTACACAATTTTTTAAAGACATTGAAAGTTCAATTCCCAACTTCATATGGAAAAAGAAAGAACCCAGAATAGCTAATACAATCTTGTACAATAAAAGATCCTCTGGAGCAATCTCCATACCTGATCTCAAGCTGTACTATAAAGCAACAGCACAGCAATAGGCTGGTTGATCAGTGGAATCGAATCGAAGACCCAGATATGAATCCACACACATATGGTCACTTGAATTTTGACAAAGAAGCCAAATCTATTCAATGGAAAAGGGATAGCATCTTCAACAAATGGTGCTAGTCTAACTGGTTGTCTAAGTGTAAAAAAAATGCAATTGGACCCATATTTGTCACCATGCATAAAACTCCAGTCCAAGTGAATCAAAGACCTCAACATAAAACCAGAGACACTAAATCAGTTTGAAGAAAAAGTGAGGAAGAGCCTGGAACACATTGCCACAGGAGATGACTTTCTGAACAGAACTCCAACAGCCCAGGCCTTAAGGTCAACAATTAATAAATGGGACCTCATGAGGCTGAGAAGCTTCTGTAAGGCAGGAGACACTGACCATGTCCCCTGGATGGGGAGACCTGGTGGCACTCAGAGGAAGGATAGCAGGCTACCAAGAAGTGACTTGATACCCTATGAGCATATACAGGGGGGAGGAGTCACAGTCATAGGGGATGGGAGTAAGGGGAAAATGGGAGGGAGGGAGGAATGGGAGAATACAAGGGACGGGATAACAATTGAGATGTAATATGAATAAATTTAAAAAACATATTTTTAAAAAGTAGATTAGTGAATCTACTTTTCAACTTAATGCAAAAAAAAAAAAAAAAAAATGTTCATAAGGAATTTGACCTGTTATAGCCAAGTCCCGTGTAGTTATTCTATAATGACATCACCACAGGCAAAAACCAACAAGCAAACAAAGCAAAAACAAAAACAAAAATCCCCAGTGATAGTAATGGCTTACTTCTTTTAGAGTTGTTGGCCAGTGACATACTTTAAGGGCCAGTGACCCTTAAAGATTACAAGCTGTTGCCAGTGCTATTGGTTATCCAACAGAACTTAAATGTCTGACCCTATGGCAAAAGGTATAGAGCATGTGTATATTAAACTGGTATCTTCATCCCTACTTGTTTTCAAAATTTGACAAGGTCCCATACATACTATCAGAGAAGAAAAGCAATCAATAACCTTACTTCTGATTCTACTCTTCATGACTCTGATCTATTCATGTGTCTCCTTCTACCAGCTCCAGGGATGTTACCAACTAGCTTCAATTCATGTATTACTTGTATATTTAATTTCATTTTGTTTCTTTTTGAAAACATCTTTGTAATAGAGGGGAGAAGAAATGTCTGAATGTTGTTGAGAGCCTGGTAACATAATGCATAAATATATGAACTCATTCAATATTAAATACTTTCATAATTGCCATTTTATAAGTTATGTTTGCTGCTGAGTCACTAGTGTTTCAGGATGCTTTAGTACTCTATAGAATTTGCTTAATGTTTGGGTTTCCAGTTAGGGCAAAGTGATCTAAAGCAAGCAATAGAGTCTATGTCTTTAGCTGAGCCTCCTAGCAATAGGGGGCATGAGACTTAGGAGGTTACCTTCTAGACAGGCAGGACCTAAAGTGGTGGTAGTGGAGCACCAATTCACTGTCAAAACCTCCAAACCAAAATTTATCCTGCCTATAATATATACAAAAATAATGATAGAACAGAGACTGAGGGAATGATCAGCCAATGCCTGGCCCAACTTAAATCCTCCCTGTGGGAAAGAACCAATTATTTCAACATGTTGAACACCCAAAATGTGTCTGAAAGGCAGGTGTTACTCTTATTGTTCAAAAAGACTCATTCTTTTCCCCAGGTTGCTGAGTATTTCCATTGTAGCCCAGGCTGGCTTCGAACTCATGCCAGTCTGTTTCATTTAACCTCCTAAACATGATCAGCCACTTTCAGCTTCAGGGTTTTGAGTTGAAAAGAGTGTCCTGATTTGCTATTTCCAAAGCCTGGCAATTCTTTTTCAAGACATTCATGTGCAGGAGTCTAGAACAACATCAAACAAGAGGTCTCTAATCCTTTCTCTAAAGTGCCAGAAATTTTCAGTTTTAGAATGTGTTTCCAGCAGTATCATAAAATTTCACTCTCTCCCCTAACCTAGATTCTGACCTTAAATATAATGTCAATGAAACACAAATGGTAATTTTTGACCATAGATTTAAATATTTTACAAAGTGTAAGTTTCTGGTTTCTTTGACGACTCAGTTGTGTCATATGAATATGATTTTTATTTGGTCCCAAGTATGGTGTGTGGGAGTATTTTCCCACCACTAAAGACAGTCTCATGACCTTTGTTAGTGGAAAAGAGAGTTGTGAGAGGGCATGTGATGTTTTGCTAGAAGCTGTCTTATGAGAAGGCGTGTAATGTTGTTTTCTGTGAGGGGCGTAGTTTTTGGCAGCTGCAAAAACAACCTTGTGTGGTCTTTGAGAGGAGATAAATAGAAACCCACAGTGAGACAGTGCTCTTGCATTGATACACCTTGCAACAGTTTACATAGCTTTGCTGGTTGTTTTTCAATGCTTCATTTTACAGAAAGAAACTCTCCAAAGGAACACCTCATGGGCCCTTTGGCTGAGTCCTCTGATTTGTGCCCATCCATCAGAGTTTTGCTGTTTCTACTGGCTTATGTAGCTGCTATTGATATGTAGTGTTGTTTGCTGTTTGCTATTTGACTGGACTGTTGGTATCCTGACAATGCAGTGTGGAATCATCCTAAGGAGCTATGTTTTAAAAGGTCCACTTCCCCTACCCCTATTAACCTCCCTTCTCTCCTACCTCTGGTCAGTAGGTTGGAAGGGAGATAGAAGTGTTTAAGAACCCTAAATAAAGTAGTTTTTATTTTAAAATTTTAAGCCTACAATTTTAGTTGTCCTTCAGTTAGGTTTCAAGTCTATACCTCTTCCTTTTGAATATAAATGAGCTAGCTCTTATCACTCAGATTCATAAAGTTAGAAAAGTGATGTCATAAGACTTGAACAGCTGAGCCATAGTTGCTGTCTTGTGAATGCTCATTTTTCTCTTAATCCAGCTTATGCTATAAGGAGTATAAATCACAGAGTGAAGCTGGATATAGCTTCTCTTCTCATCAGCTGAGGACAGTTGACTAACTCCAATTTGAAGCACGCATATGAGTGAAGTGACTGAGACTTATAGCTCTAGCCTGAGATAGTTCAACCTACATCCATTTAGTGGTGCTATCCAAAGGGTTTTTATTCCTCATAAAACAGACATTGAGGAACAGAGACAAGCTGAAATTAATCTTAATTCTGGACCAAAGAGTTCATAAATATAATAATGCTCATACTCCAGCATTAAGTTCTTCAGTCATTTTGTTATAACAAATACATATACGTCTTATATTCTGGCCCATTTCTTTCAGAACCCACTTTTTGACAAAAATAATGGCAAAAAGCAGTAATTATTAGATGCTTCTCTTCAACTTTAACCCAGTTAACATTGGTTTTTTTTGTTGTTGTTGTTTTGTTTTGTTTTGTTTTGTTTTGTTTTTTGAAGAGGCCTGGAAGAAAGATGCATCATGATTAACAAAGGAGAAAAGCAATAAAAAGTAACAAAAGTGATCATGTATGAAAAAGAATAGCTCCACATCAGACTGTGGGAAAGAAGGATATTATGCAGCAACCTGTAAAGATTCAGGACTCAAGGGCCCTGGGCGTTTTTGCTTCTCAGAGGTCTGTATCTCCAGCTCACTTTTATTCCTGGGGTATCTTTTTTTAACCTCAGTAACCTGTGGGTTTCTATTAGTACGCATACGTCCCTGATGCAATTCTTTCTTCTAGATCAGAAATGCTGCAAAATCTCATCATTTTCCCTGAGATCCTAACACACACACACACACATACATACACACACACACACACAAGGACCTTTGTATAGAGCACCCACAATTTACTAAAATGCTTGAAGTGTTCATTTGAAAATGTTATGTCATGGTATTCTTTGAAAGAGGCCTTACTCCTATGGAAATTCTCCAGTAGGCAGGAAAGAATGAAATCTATATCCTAGCAGCTACATAGATGATACACGAGATATGAAGACTGATAACTCTAGGTTCATAGAAAAACATTTTCTATTTCAAAATTTTGACCTATAGAAATAAAATTCACTTCATTATGAGGATTTTAAGTGCAGTATCTTCAGTTTTATTGGTTATTATTAAAAATTCCTATTTCTCTTATTCATTCAGTGGGAGCAAGTACATTTTTTTGTTTGTTTGCTCTCTCAGAAAAGAGAAGGACCCTGCCTCTGATCTATAATGTGGAAACCCTATATGAGTTTCCTGACGGTTGCTTGCTTTACTGATTTCAATCTTGCCAAATCCAAATGAGTGAGCCAATTCTTAAAAATCTCTGTGCCATCTACATTTTTTAATCTACCATCTATCTATCTATCTATCTATCTATCTATCTATCTATCTATCTATCACCTATCTATCAATCATCTATTATCTATCTACATGACTGTCTGTCCATCTATTATCTGTCCATCTAGCATCAATAAGATGTAAGGGAATATGTGAGTGTATATCTCTAGAGAACCTGGACGATTAACCCACTAAAACACACACATGCACAGTGGTATATACATATATACACACACACACACTGAAATTAAACAAGTCTTAAAAATACAGAGATAAGCCAATATCTGTAACATAAGAAAATTTCCCAAAAGTACCATATTACCATGCGTGACACCATATGTTCTTGTGTACACTGAGTTTCTCACACTTATTTTAACAAGGATACTTTTGTTAGAAAGCATTCTGTGAAACTTATGTTATATAGGAACCATCTTAAGATATTCTAGGTTAACAAAATGAAAAAGCTGCAAAAGTCTTGAGTACCTATCATGGTAGGTGAATGAGGAATAAATAACAGGCAAGCTAAATGCTTTCTGAGAATCTTTGATATCCTATGCAGTTTATAGGACCATTTTAGTGCTGCCTCGTCTAGCTTTTCTATACTTTTTGTATTAATAAATAGAGTAGATGTTTAAATATACACTGTTCTTAGTATTAGCAAAAGGAACAGAAGAAAATGAAGATATGCTCATGAACAACTTTAAAGTCATACATATAAATGTAGGCTAGACTGTGAGGGCAATTTTCTAATCTGCCAAAAATATTTTTCTAAGCAAGGAAAGTAGCGATCATGCCTAAATTTCTTCCTCATCACCTTAAGAGAAGCAGAACAAGCAAAGGTGTTACTAATGCTTTGATGTTTATTAGTTCCATATACTAACTTCAATCCATATGCCTTAAATTATAATCATAAACTATATGTATTTAAAAGATGGAATGGTCTGAATATTTGTGCCTGCTATAATCCAGTATGTTATAATTCTAACCTGACCTAAGGTGTTTGCTTTAAAAAGTAGGCCCTTGGGAGCTAATTAATTCATGTGGTGGGGCTATTCTGAATTAGATTTATACCCTTATAAAAGCACTCCCCACGACACATTCTCTCTCTCTCTCTCTCTCTCTCTCTCTCTCTCTCTCTCTCTCTCTCTCTCTCTCTCACACACACACACACACACACACACACACACGCACACACACCCATGCACACAGATATTTAGAGACTAGGGGTGTAACCTAGTAGTACAAATTAGTTAGGTAATTAAAAATAATAGTTCCCCCAGGAACTAACTTGCCTCCTCTATCATGGAAAACACAGGAGGTACCTTATGTAGTCAAGAGAGCAGGGCTTTAACAGATGCAGAGCTGTAATAAGATCTTTTATTCACCTGAAATAATTGTCTCTGAAGCTTATTTCTTTCATCTGATCACCCAGGCCTTGTCCTGGAAGCTTCTGGTCTCTGTAAACTCTTATCTGGACTTAGAATGTTTTTAGCTTCTGAGACTTACTGTTCTCATGCAAACTGGGAAAATATCCTACTGTGACATGTATTTCTCTGATTCATTACTTTGTCTGCCTTTCAATTAGACATCACTTTCAAAATATGGGTTCTTCCTTCTACAAACTAACTTTCCCTTCATTGTTTGGGATTAAAGATATGTACTAAGGGCATGTCTGTATTCCAGGCAGAGTAGCAAGATAAAAGTCCCCCTACAGAGAGCCTCCTGAAGTTTTGGGCTTAGAATTATCAGACTTCTGATGATATGAGAGAATATATTTCTTTATAAATCATGCAGATTATGATATTCTAAGAAGAAAGGAGTGTAAATGTTATGTGGTTCATTCATTGAAGGACTTTCTGATCCACTCAGACTGGCATTCTTAGGACCTAGGTCTCAGGAATTATTTCCAGAATAGAAAATGTTTATTTTCATGATAAGATCTAACCTCTGAAAGAGCATCATAGAACTGTCAGCAAATCATGACCTTCATGAGTTGGTTCAAATCTTGAAGGTAATGAAGCGAACTGAGTGAAGATCTTTGTTTTTAACCATTCTTTACCATATCTCCACACTAAACTCATATCCAGGCAGTAAAATGTGATATTGTTTCCTAATTCAGCATGCTTCAATACATATTTTGTATATGATTTTCCTCACTACTTAGGATGTTAACCATTATGCCATTGAAATGCAAGGCAGAAATAATCTCTAAAAAATATACTTACAGTTGGCTGAATAAAAAGAAAACCCATTTAAGGAAGTCAAATCCTGCATAATTACTTGCATAGGAGATGACAGACTTAGAAACAGATTTCCAATTAAATAGTATATGACAGTATATTCTATACTTGTGGATTATAGGCAAGTTGTAATTAACTTAGGTCAAGTGCTAATAAGTAATACTGTATCTCTATTTTCTCTTTTATTGTCTTAACATTCCATTAAATGGGATGTTAATGCACTCTGAAGCTAGATGGCATAGTGCATAACTATTGCAATTGAAATAATTGCGTATATACTTATGACAAAAACAGGCAATTATACTATCTTAACAATGTATGTCTTAGAAACCTAAACCCATCGGAATTTTACTATTTAACCATTTCTTTCTCATTTGAGCAATTCCCTTTCCTTATAAGAATTGCAATTGAATCCTTTTTATGAAATTCAAAGGTATAGATGCAAAAATAGAAATATTTAAATTCATTCATGCATATATTAAAGATAGTCATTCCATTTTGCTTTCAATTATACAACTTTAATTTTAATTTTTCAAGTATATACTTTCTTTTCATAAAACAGTGTTAAATGATAATATTTTCTACATTAGTTTTCTTAAATTTTTATTTCCCAGTGACATTTCTTATATCTCATGGAATATTTTTCTAAAAGCTGCATAACATTTAAATAATGTTCCATAATAGGACATTAAATTTATTTTCATTATTTTATTCTTAAAAAGGAAACTAGGATGTGGAATGTATAGCTATATCTTTGCATTGCATAGCCCCCTCTTCCTTTGGGTTTAATTCCTAGATGAGGAATTGCTGAGTCAAGAAGTATGCAAATACAGTGCATAGGTAATTTATTGTCACATTTTCCCTCAGAATTGCTGTAGCAAGTTTTACTGCCATTAGCAAGGGCTAGGACTGCTCATTTTCTGCATCACTACCAGCCTGGCTATTTAACTGTTTGCAACGTTGACTAAGTTTTCTATGTAATTGTGATTTTCTTTACTGTAAGCAAAAGGATTGTAAGCGTGGAAATCACAGTTTATATGCAATACAGGTAACTTCTCAATAAACTCCAAAAATGAAGCAAAGGAAAGACAGAGTTCTAGACATTTTCTAAAATTAAAATAACAACAAAATATTAAAGAATTTTAGGCGTTTTGCAACACATATATGCCCATTATTTTCTTATGCAGTAACATAGTATCACAAAATAACCTATAAGTATATGGCTGTATTTGTGCATTGGCTTCACTAATATAGATATAAATTACCCTCTTAGATAAGAGCTGGGTTTAAAGTCATATAATAAAGAAAACAGCCATAGAACTAATAACATATCCCAGGAGCTAATAAGCACAGCCTGTTTGGGGAAGGTGACATGTTTTCTGCTGATGTAGGAAAGTAGCACATATACAAGCACAGTGCACAGAGGATGTGAAAACTGACTGCAAAGGTATCTGCCTAGCTGCCCACCCTCCCTTTAGATAGCCTTCTAGTACCCATTTTATGCCTATTGGCAGCCTTTGAGTTCTCCATTTGAATTTCTCTGTGACTATAAATGGCACTCTCTTCTGGTGCGAGGGCAATAATGCCATTTTTACAGTCTTCATTTTTTTCCATGGTTGTCCCTTTTCCACAAAGCCTGCTGTGCCAAATGAAGGGCAAACTACTGAATTCACTGTAACCAGCAGTTAAATATTGCACACAACATTTTCTTCCTCGTGGGAGTTTCCCTGAGCTAGGGAAAGCATCTACTCTGCCCAATCAACTTGCAGAAATGCTTGGCAATTAAATGAAAGCAAGGGACTAATGACTTCAACAGGAGTGGGTAGCAGCAAGAAATAGAAAGAAAGGCTTATTATTATCTGAACAGGTAATGACTCTCTAGCAAGAACTAGTCACCCAAATAAATAGATCAACCAGGGAAGAAGTACCAGATACCTAAAGAGGCCCGCTAACTCCTCATTGTTTATTTAGAAATTCACACCCAAATCTTTTCTAGTATAAGGATTTTCCAAGGAAAGTGATGGATTAGTGTCCAGACAAAAGAGTTGAAGACCAAGTGCCAGGCCCCAGAACAGGAAGCTTTGCTGTATTTGCTCTAAAGGCAGTGCAAAGAGGCCCCTCCATCATGAAAGCGAGCCTAGGGACAGGCCTCTCCAGATTCACACTAAAGCAAACCTTGACTTCACATTAATTTGTAGGTGGTATTTTCTAAGACAGTAATTGAGTTTTCTTTACCATTTTCTTATTTAATGCTTTAAAAGCATACCAATGAGGGGAGAAACACTTGTTAAAGCTGTGTGAGGTTATGCCTGCCTGAAGCTCCATGTGCCTATGCCTTCTGAGGTACTCTCCATTAAACACTGACAGTGACAGAGGGATTGCCATCGCTATCCTTAACAGGTTGTATTTTCAGGGAAGACTGATGAAGCAGGAGCCTCATTCCCATAAGCACTCTATTTTTCCTTTTTTTTTTTTTTTGCATGGCAGGGATTGTTTAGAGTTGCTGTGTGATCACGCATTGGCAGCTTTATTCCTCAGATTTGGATGCTGAAAACAGGCTGTCATTAACACTTGTACTTTCTTATGCAGATAGAGCACAACAGTTTGCATTTCAATTAAAGGGCTATTGTGGTAAGGACTGCATAGGTGGTGGGGCTGGGTTTTAGAATATCAGTATATCCCAAGGCCAAAAATACACTGTACTACATAAGCTCTATCTTTAACCCCTTGCAGTCAGTGACCATCAACATATAAATGACATACTTTAAAGAGAGTAAAGGAATCACTTTTTACATCAGTGGCTTCGATGAGTGATTCTCTCTTTAGTGCAGGAGGCAGTTCCTCTCTAAATGTTCAGAGAGTCTATGGATTTGAATAATGGATAAGGAAGAGCACAAACATCACGATTTTCAGATTTCTCCTGCTGAATCAGGACAGCTTGTTCAAAGTGTCAGGGGAAAAATGCTATTCTTTATCTTGGATACACTGCAACAGAGGATCCAAATAATGACATTGCAAAAGAGAGAGGGGGCAGGGGGGCAGACAGAGAGAGACAGAGAGGGAGAGAGAGAGAGAGAGAGAGAGAGAGGGAGGGAGAGAGAGAGAGAGAGAGAGAGAGAGAGAGAGAGAGAGAGAGAGAGAGAGAGAAAGAGAGAGTCCTAAAAGGCTCCTGTTGGATGAGACTGAGCTAGAATGATCAGAGGCAGTTAACTAGAGGCAGGTGGGCCACAGATCTCTTTACTGGTTGTCATTTTCATTCAGTTGAGGTCTGTCTAGAGGCATAGGAACTGGAAACTGAGAACACTGCAGGGGGAGTAGGTTGTGAAGTGCAGGATGAGGGAGGGGAGCCTAATTACTCTTTCTGACTGGATTGCTCTGTGGAGCTATGCTTAGAGACCCAGTGGCTTCCCAGCTGACATTCATTCCCAAAGGGAACATTCCTAGATTCTATGTACACAGTTTGTTTGACATCCAAAAGGAAACATTCAAATGGTTAATAATAATAATAATAATAACAACAACAACAACAATAATAATGGCACTTAAGGCTGTAAGAACTAGAATGTGTGCTAAAACCCAATCCTGCAATTTCAAAAGATAACATCATAGTAAGAATAGGTAGAAGGAGCTCAAATAAACAATCCAGGCCTCTAAATCGTCCTTTGAAAAAAAAATTCATATATTTGTACCCTAAGAGATTAGAAGAGGAGTAGGAAAGAGGTTAGATGACTACAAAGAGCAAGGATGAGGGCTAAGTCAGAAGGGCACATACCAGGGTCATTTTATTTGTCAGTAAAGGCAGCTCCTTTAAAAAAAAAAAAATTGAGCAAGCAGCCATATGTAGGGCTATGTAAACAGGACACTTCTTCTGATCCCAGGAGTTAACAAAGACAGTGCCAGAGAAATGAGTCACTGAAGCGTGGCTGTGAAAGCCAAGGCTGAGGCTGAGTCATCCCAGCATCAGGCCTAACTCACCTCCTCTGCCTCCTGGCCCAACTCCCCCAGACAGAGCAGGTAAGATGGACCCCTAGTCGTGACTCCTAGCAATGCTGACCCTGTAAACAAATAAGCCTGAATATTCAGAATCTTGAAAGACCATTTTTCTTTTACATTTTTCTTCCAAAGAGCAAAATAAACCTCAATCCTTCCCTGCTTTCTTTGTTGTGTCCCAGTTGGTGTCTAGGTTGGGGAGAGGCTACTCCACAGGACAGTTAGCACCTTCTGAGGACTCCTCCATCTGCAGGCAAGCAACAGCCCAGGAACTCCTCTCTGTAAATCACCACAGTAGGATGAAAGTCAATCTGCATACACAGAACACCTTTCCTGGGCCTCTTATAGTAAGCCTTGGAGTCCCAAAAGAGTTCTCTTCCATTCCTGAACAACATAATTAATGGTTGACACACCTGGTCAGTGTGTCTAAGACTAGTCTCTGGCTAATATATACTTACTCTCCTAAAGGAGATAATAATCACTTTGGTAAGATAAATTATTTAAACATAACCCTCAGAAGTACCTGAATTTTAAAGTACAGCATATATTGATGCTGTGAGTAGGCGTATATAGTTGATATTATAGAGCTAGCAAGGAGAAATTTTTAATTATATATAATTTATAAATTAATGTCCACAAACATCAATATAATTATGTGTATTGTATATGTGTATAAACATGTAGGTATATATTGTGTATCTTGCCTGTGATATACGTTGTGATGAAGACTGGTGATCCTGAAACAATATTTAGATAGTAAAAAAGAATGAAAAGAGAGACTTCATTTAAGATTAGAATGTGGGTAAAGAAGGGAGGAAAGAATACTGAGTTTTCCCCACCCGTAAGCAACATGTGGGCGGCTCTGAAAATTTACTTTTGTTAATCCCCACATCTTCCTGAGAGCTGGTAGCTGAGCCTTTTTTGGGGATGGCCAAAGAAAAGTGTGATACAGGAGTCCAAATGTATGACCAAATTCTCCCTAGGTTAAAGGCCATCTATCAAGAAATCAGCAGCAAAAAAAAAAAAAAAAAAAAAAAAAAAAAAAAATGTCCTACAAAGTCAAGTAGGCAACCACCTTTCTATCTGGTGAATTTCTTGTGCACAGCATTGACATATAAAATTTTTGCTTGACTTCAAATTGTACCCTATTATTTAACACATGCTCTTTTACAATTTTGTTTTTAAAATTGAATTGTGTCCAGTGGCATAAGTTCAGTAAGAGTTCAATTAGGGCTAAGAGCAACCTATTTTATTAAGTTAAATGTATCTATTTGCTTTAGGTATGGCTAGTATTTCTGTCATGAAGCACCATGACCAAAAGCATCTTGAGAAGGAAAGCATTTATTCGGCTTTTACTTCAATATCGTAGTTCATCATCCCAGGAAGTTGAGCAAGAACTTGGAGCCAGGAGTTGATGCAAAGGCTGTGGAAGACGGATACTTACTGCCTAGCTCCTCGTGGCCTGCTAATCCAGCTTTCTTATAGAATGCAGGAACACCAGCCTGGGGATATCCTCACACACAATGGGCTGAGCCCTCCCTATTAGTCAGTAATTATGAAAAGGCTTGCCTACCTACAGGCCTATAATATGAAACAATTTTCTCAATTGAAGTTCTTACTTCTCATCTGTCTCTAGTTTTGTCTAGTAGACATAAAAACTAGCCAAAACTCTACGTTTATCACCAGATTCAACCATCACCCTTTTTAATATGGTGGTCTAACAGATAAATGTGAATACACCGTTGATATAAGTATACTGACACACTATTGGTATGTATTAGTGATGCTGACATTGCTGTTCAGTGAACAGAAAATAATATCTTCTACCTAATCTACTTTTTCACACCCACTTTAGATCTTTAATTTGGCAAATGAAAGATATCAAATGAGTAAGAGTTGTTTATAGCAGCCTTATTCATAATAGCCAGAACCTGGAAACAACCTAAATGTCCCACAGTTGAAGAATGGATAAAGAAACTGTGGTACAATTACACTATGGAATAGTACTCAGCCATTAAAAACAAGGAAATCCTGAAATTTGTCAACAAATGGATGGTACTAGAAATGATCATACTGAGTGAGTTAACCCAGAAGCAGAAAGACTCACGTGGTATATATTCAATTATAGTTTATTGGGTGGTAGCCCAAAAGGCATGTCCCACAAAGCCTACACTTACCAGGAGATTGGGATAGATGTGAGGACATCCTACTTGGACTCTAGGTAAGAGAAATAAAGGAGATGGGGAAATAGAAGGATCCAGAGGGGCCTAGAAATCTACAAGAAGAACATCATGATGGGTGGATTGGGGCCCAGGGGATCTGCTCAAATTATTGCACTAACCAAGGACAATAGAAGTAGTAAACATCAAACCCCTACTCTGATCTACCCAATAGACAGCATATTCTCCACAGGTATGTAGAGAGCAGGGAATGACTCTGACATGAACTCTGGTGCCCCATATTTGACCACTTCCCCTGGTGGACAGGCCTAATGGCATTCAAAGAAAGAATAAGCAGGCTACCAAGATGAGACTTGATAGCCTATGACCATATAGTGGGGGAGGAGGTCCCCCTTGGTCTTAGACCTAAGGGAAGGAAAGAGTGTGAAAGCGAGAGGGAGGGAGGAATGGAGGGACATAAGTGATGGGATAGTAACTGAGCTGTAATAATAAATAAATTAAATTAAATAAATAAAAATTTTAAAAATATATAAAATTAAAAGATGTCATTATTACTTATTATAAAATGGACCCTATGGGTTTCACATTCTGGAAATGTACAAAATAATAGCCAAAATCAATGTTGAGCTAATTCTCTTGTATAAGATGCTGTGATGAATCCATAAAAATACACATAGCAGCGTTTTTGCTTTCAACTGTTTCTCTGGGCCACAGTTTGGAAAGCACACTGAAACTGTTGGACATATGTTGCATGATTCATGATTTAATCAGCAGAACCATCATGTTTTTGCAGATCTGATACCTGAATTCTAGTTCTTTTCCTTCCTTGGTACACTGTTTCCATGAAACAATAAGATTACAGAAGCAAGTGGCCTTGAAATAGTTGAATTGAGATAAATAGAATTTCTTGCACTATACCTAAACAAACCACAAAGAAATATGCATACATGTTTTGTTAGAGCCAAGCTGAAAATCTATGTTATCCCTCATAGTAGAAGGCAATGAACAAATTTATGCAGTCTTATTAACAGTAACATTTATTTTGACTACCCAAGGTTAGAAATATTCATACTAAAATTACCTACCTCTTTAACATACGTTCAGTACAAATATAGGTCTGTATGTAACTATTTGTAGCTAGCTCAATCAAAAGACGTAAGAGATATGATAGATTCTCTAGTCTCTTCAAACAGATTTAAGACCTCAGAGTGAAATTTTAAAAAAAAATTGCACTTTAAGAAATTTGGAAACTGTCTCCAGACAAGGATTTAAAAATGGATGTGACTGAAGCCTTAATCTACGGAGGATGTCATTTTAAAAATTGCTCCTATGACTACATGACGCTGTTGTCAACTGGTAGTTCCTGCCATCTGTCCCAAAATGCTGCTTTCTGAGACTTCAACATGGATGAACCTAGAATGCATAATGGTTAGTGAAATAAAATGAGCATAAGAAGACAAATACTGCAGCATCCATCTTAGGTGAAATCACAGATAGCTGTGCTTATGTAAACCAAATGGTGTTCACTACAAATGCCAGAGGTGGGGAGAGAGAGTGAGGTGATGGTCAAAGAACACAAACTTTCAGCTGGATTAAAAAATATGTTCTGAGGGTTAGATTTGGACAGGATGGCTCTAATGGCCATGATGAGTATAGCATAGCATACATTGAAATTTGTTGTAGTATGATCTCCAGTATTCTTGCTATACACAGGAAGAGGTAACAAACATTGTCATTGGATATGTTAAGAAACCTGCTGATCACTTTGCATTATAGATTAATATAAAAAATCATGTTAAATACTTTACGTATAAGCAATATTTATCTGTCAATTATTCCTCAATGAAACATAGGCTAATAATACTTGCTCTGTTCTAAGCCAGCTCTGCATGGTCTTTGTAGAAAGCCTCTGATGACCAGGTATACAGAAGCTGCTCACATTTCTGAGGTGGTAGGGTATACAACCACTCTCTGTCACACACAATCTAGTTTATTATCACTTTGAGGAGATTAGAAGATTACTTCCTGGGAAACAGCTTCTAGGCCCCTTGAAAATATTTTATACATTTGTCCTCTTCATCTATCTTCTTAGTTCTTAAACACAGCACCATTGTCATTAAGTTTCTGTGTGGTGTATCAAGTTACATAGTGTATAGCTTCAAAGTTTATTGTCCGCTGCCATATTCTGAAAACTGTTTGACATGGTTTATTGCATTGAAAAAACAATGTGTAGATATACGAATACTCTGGATCATTGTGAAGTTCACAAGTAACCTTAAAATTTAGTTTAAGGTATGCTTAGCAATGTAAAGCAGTTGAACATCAGTTATTTAAAAGACTTTCTTAATGATCACTCTAGAATTTACTGATCTGTACTTAAGCTTGCCTCTTCCCTCTCTATTAATTCTCTGGCACTAGATAGAGAGACCAGAAGCTGAGCATGTTGATGTGATGGATGCTCTTACTGAAGAAGTATCCAGATGCTTAACTAAAAGCACCAGACTTCTTGGTTTCATACCTATTGTTCTTCAAACATTTGACACTCAATACTGGCTATTGTGATTTAGATGTGAAATGCTCCTCCCACCCCCACAGCAAATGCCTCGCATTATGGATGAGATTCCCCTAGTAGTGGTGCCAAAAGAAAGTGGTTGCATTGTAAAGGTACTAACTGAATGAATGGATTAGTCATTTGGTGATTTTATAGTTTCATGGCATTATTGGGAGATGGGAGGCAAGCCCTAACTGGGGAAAGTAGGTAAATAGAAATACAGAAAAAAAGAGTGTGCAGGACATATCTTGTCCTATGATCTTTCTTATCTTTCTCTGTCATTATTTGGTAGCATAATATGCAGAACATCTCATATCAGATGCAAAGCATTAGAGTCAGTGCGCATTGGATTACACCCTCTGATAGTGTGAGGCACAGTCAATCTCCTTTGGGGGCTGTGGGGAGATGTTGGAGACAAGGTTTCTCTGTGTAGCCTGGCTGTTCTGGGCTTGCTTTGTAGACCAGGCTGTCTTTGAACTCACAGAGATCTGCCTGCCTGTGCCGAGATTACAGGCATGTGCCCTGCCTAGCAATCTCTCCTATTTTTGAGACACACATGAGACACACACACACACACACAGAGAGAGAGAGAGAGAGAGAGAGAGAGACAGAGACAGAGAGAGAGAGAGAGAGAGAGACAGAGAGAGAGAATGAGAGTTAGAGACTGAGAGTCTTCTGTGTCCCAAACTGGCTTCAAAGTCACTGTGTTACTAAAAAATGACCTTGAACTCCTCTGGCCCCTACCTTCCAATTGCTGGGATTCTTGACATCCACCATCATAAATGGCCTTTTTCTCCATTTAAGTTGTTTTTCATCTAGTATTTTTTTACAAGGGACTACCACACACAATGGGTTTGTCAAAAAATCTTACAGCATAGCAAAAGGAGCAGTATTGTTGAAATAATCCCATGTGGTTGCAAAAAACCAATATTTTAGCACCATACTATACAATGAATACACTGCTTGAAACCCACTGACAAAAATTTTGAATATGATATTTCAGAGAACAACATTTGTATTTTTGTATGTCCTGTAAATTCAAAATATCCACCAACATAAAAAATTCCAATATGTTTTCATAGTTCTGAAAATATCAACAACTACAAGAATATTAGAGAATAAAATAGAATGTTTTATGATCTCTATATTATGATAGTGTATATTAATGAATAGTCACATATAAGATCACATTTATATTCAAGATACTTCTAAAGTACATTTAAAAATGCTGATCACAGGATTAACCTATAATCATTTTTCTTGAGAACATGTAGATATTAAACTGATGCTTATGTTCAAGAGCTATTATGTATAAATGCCTCAAAGTAGCATAGAAGTAAAATAAAGCTAGTCATAATAAAAATAGACAACTGGTTTGTATATTTCTAGATAAAGAGTATTGCTCCTTTTTTAAAAAAGCAATCCTGTTTTTCTATAATCACTTATATTTAAAAATGTTTGAGGATTTTAATTTTTATAAATACACTTGCATTTCTTTCTTTCTTATATCTTGCAGGAATGAAGCAATGTTTGAAGAGAGAGGGGTGATTTGTGAGTCACTCCAGGCAGCAGTTTTCTCATTAATTTGATAGAGATTTATTGTTGTAGTTACTAAGTACATGTCTGTGAATAAGAAACAGTCTTAGCCCAGACACAATTAGAATCACTCTATGTTCAGTTAACAATGATTATGCCTCAACTTGCATATGGATATACTTTCTTGGTTTCATTAACTATTTCGTCTTTTTGGATGTGTGTTCCTCATACTAAGAACACAAGGTTGCAGAGTCATGGTATTTCCATCAGAAAGAGCTGTAGACCAGCTCTAGAAAATTCCAATCTGAAAATTGATCAAATTCTGTGAAGGTGTTCTTTTCAGTTAATACTTATACATAAGTGTTTCTATGTGTTTTATATCATGGTCATCATCAAGCCTTCAAGAGTGAAGTCACAAAGATATTTGGATAGGCAACAAAGTTATATAACCATGAGTTCCTTTACTTAATTGTTGCAAATTAAGAAGTCCTGTAATTAAAAAGGAAACACCATCACTAAAATAGTCCTATAGTCCAATACTCTACAGGGAAAGTGTTCACCAATTTTATTGATTGTACAACATTATTACAAACACTCAGGTATCAAATCATCTCTGGGCATTATTTTCCTTATTATATCAGCTATCCTTTATTATTTATCACCCAAATTTTGTCTATGTTTTAATTACTCCATCTTTATAATTATAAGGAAATAAGTAGATATAGTACTATTAATAAATTTTTATTTAACAAGAAAGTAGCTATGATCTTCAATTGATCTTTAGAATGAAAGTATTGACTTTAGAGATTATATCCAAAATACAGAGTAACAATCTTTAGTGCTAAAATGTATGAGAGAGAAAGAAGTGTGTTGACTCTGTTTCTTGGCAATTAAACTTTATTATGCAACCCAACTAGCTTATACAAGAAGGAAAAAGGTTAAAGGGACAAAAGAGTGAACCTTCCGGTAGCCGTTCCACGGGACAGATCCTTAGGTGTCTCTCTGGCCGGCGTGCTGATCCAGCTTGTCCGCTGCCCCTGCACGCTCTCTCTGCCGCCGACTTTGTTATTCTCTCTTTCCCCACTCCTTCAGTCATGTGGGAAGGACCGGCTCCTTCTCCTGGTGAGGGCCCATTAGAAAGACAATAGTCCAGGTGGGGTTCCCAGGTCTGCTTCCTGAATTCCAGACCCAGGATAGCTCCACTCAGTCTGTCACAAGGTATTCATGGGGTGCCCCAAGGGTAAAGCCCGCCAAGACTGCTCCCACCTGTGACAAAGCTTACTCCTTCCCACAGAAGTGTGTGTGTATATGTGTGTACATCAATTCTGAAACTCTTGCTATTAGTGAGATATATATATATATATATATATATATATATATATATATATATATATATATATATATACACATATATTATAGGTATACGATATATACATATACACACATATATATGAGGGCTTAATACAAATTTATAAATACTTATGACTGAATTCTACATGCGTTTAATTGATGCTTTTCTCTCTATAATCTCAAGAAAAAGCACACCTACAAGATGGTTTAATGATTAGGGTGGTGATACTTCTTAGTCATCCTAGATGATCCACAATAGGGGAGGGGAATAGGGTGGAAGAGTGAGGGAGGGTGGGAATGGGAAGATACAATCAAGGGCATAACATTCAGGATGTAATCTGAATAAAAAAATAATACATTAAAAAATAAAATACCCACAATTTAAAAATTATTTATTTATGTTCATAGAGCAAACATTAGAGTAATTCTTTATCTCAAGATGACCTATATTTGGACAATGAATTTGGCAGTCACAGTACTGCCTGAGGAAATTAAAAATAATGGTATAAAATTATATATGTATGTCTATATGTATGTATGTATGTATGTATGTGTGTGTGTGTGTGTGTGTATATATATATATATATATATATATATATATATATATATATATATATATATACACACACATATGAAGACATTACTGGTGATCAATAACAATAACAAAAGAGTAAATGATCAGAGTTCAGAGTTTGGGTCTGAAAAATGTTTCCTAAATTAATGTTTCTACATAATGCTGTGGTTTTCCCAATATCTAACACCATAGGTTTTGGTGAAGGACAGTAATTATGAAGGGAGAATCACTGGGAGTCATACTATGGAAGCTGAAGTACCAGGGGGATTAACTTTAGAATTCAATTCATATACAGTAGTTGCCTTTTCAAACTTGAACAACCTCCTAGGCAGAAGACTTGAATAAAGGATGAGATGAGAGTACTAGAAAAAATGGATATATGTTATTAATTTTTTCATTTAAAAAGTTTTATTTTTACATATACATTTATATTATTCCACATACATACAATAAAATACCTATAGCAAGAAGAACCATCATAAATTATATAAATGTTATATTCTTAGTGTTTTGGCTATTTGCTGTTGACAGCCTCGAAGAACACATCTTCCCTATCTTGGTGCATCTAAAATTCTGAATATAAATCAATCTCCATCACATCTTGTCACTATCAACTTAAAACATCTATTAGACCTAAAAACATCCTTACTCCTAAACAACTAAGCTTCATTGTAAAACTAAGCTACCCAGTGCTTTGGTGCTGTGCAAGCTTGAAATTTTTCTTTGGGTTCCTGTTTTATCACATAACACATGAAAAATTAGAACGTGGCACGAGAAAGGAATCTAGATTCTCTTTATCCTATATCTTTAGAAATAACTGTCGCGTCTCCCTCGGTCAGCAAGGAAGACGCGACCACCAGTTCTTCTCCAAGCAGTTTATTCAAGCTCTTCATGTAAGCAACTCCCCCGAACCACACCCATCACGCACTGATAAGGCATACTATCATCCAATCCATTCACGCCACGTCTCACAACCTCATAGGTCCACGAAGGCGGAACTACCGCAGGCAGTGGGCTATGTCCAAATAAGGACTTGTTTGTGTTCTACAGAGGCGGCTCTGGCAGTGTGCCAGGTGCCATCTTAGGGTGCGGTCCTCGGGGGCTCTCCACAGTTTCCCCTTTTTTGTTTTACGATAATGACACATCAGGACTTCAACACAACAGGTGAGAGTAGAGGTCTGATCTCCGGTATGTATGGGCATTTGTTCACACTGCCCTCAAGCAAGCCCTTCACTCGCCGAATGCCAGACCTAGCTCCATATGTTCCATGGACACTTGTTCACACTGCCCTCAAGCAAACCCTTCATTTACTGAGTGCCAGACCTGGCCTGGTACCTTTTCCCCGGAGGTGGGGCCTGGGATACCAACCCACATGCAATCAGACTTGCTCCCCAGAAGGCCATTAACTGCATACAATGTACCTCCTGTGCAGTGCTCTGCCTCGCACCCTGAGCGTGGCGAAAAACATTGTGTCAATTCTTCAAGGTGGACAGCCAGATCTGAGGCAACTGTCCTGCCTCAACTGTTGCAAACGCTTGAGCCATCAGGACCTGAGTGCGATGTTGAGACGTTCTTAACCGACAAATACACCACAGGCATACACCATTCACACCCAAGAGTATAATGCTCATAGCCCCGATGCCTGCCCATTCCTTCAGGTGATTAACAGCAGTTGCCAGCCAAGTGGAGAGTCCATCTGCGAAAGCCAGGTCAACACGGGTAGAATTGTTTGTAGTAATCGATATTCACAGGTCTCTCATCAGGCCTTCGAAGTCAGTTGACCAGTTACCTAGAAGATGGCTAGAGAGCTGTCTAGATAGATTTGCAGCCTTAGTGAAATTATTATATTGAACTGAAGCAATACAGATCCCAGGTAGTTTCCATTCACAGCCTAGCTATGCCAGCTGCCATAAGACATCCACCTGCTCCTGGACCAGGTCAACGCGTTGGTTTAGGATCATAATGCCTCCCTTTAACTGGGCATTGATATTGACCTGCATATCTAAAGCCTCAGCAACTGTGGCTGATAAATTATTAAGGGTGGTGGCTGTTTGAACTGTGGAACTTAGAGCCACTGCAGCAGTGGCGGCACCCGTAGTGGCAAGGGCGACTGCAGCAATAATGGCTGCGGTAACTCCAAAATCCCTCTTATGTCTAAACAATGTCATGGCATTAGGTGCTTGCACTGGGATGGGAACAAAGCGAGGCATACGAGTAACTATGGCTAAAGGAAAATTTGAGCTGTTTAACAAGCGGCATGGCGGTATCTGGGTCTCCAAAAATTTTTCATGCTGCCTCGACCATACGTGCAACAAAATCAGAGAACGGCTCTGTGGGGCCTTGGGTGATCTTAGTCAGGTTTCCAGCTACTTCCCCTTTATTAGGCAAGGCCTTCCATGCCCTAATGGCTATCTGGTTTATTTGGCCGATACCATAAAGGATGCCGAGAAGCTGTAGGCACGTACAGCCTCTGCAAGGGATTTTACTATTTTGAAATCTAGGGGTTCATGGTAGCGATTTCCCTGAGCATCTTGAAACACTGGAAACCCCAAGGCACTCACCCTGACTTCCTTCCAAACCTGTGGGCATAAAGACCGACCAACATTCGCTGGCTCTGGTTCTAGATTGGGCACGCTATAGGGAGGAGGCATGGCACCTTCTGTCTCAGCCTTTGCCACTCCCCTTCTGTTAACTTCCCCCTTCTCTGGCTTCTCCTTTCTATATGGAGACAAATCCGAATACAGTCCGGTCCCCTCCATTTTGTTTACTAGTTCCTCAATATCATGTTCTGAGCTAGATTCTTCACTAAGCTCACTTCCTTTATCTGATTTCTGAGATCTTTCTTCCTTCAACTGTTCAAGAGCTTGATTTCCAGCTTCTACTGCCTGACAGCACCTAGTATCTGACAAGCAACTGCGGACCAACTTCCACATCGGCCTCACCCCAGCTTTCAAGTCTCCTTGTTCCCAGGCGAAGTCCAAATCCTTGCCTAGCTTATCCCAGCTCGGAAGGGAAAGATGGCCTGACACCGCAAACCAGGGGGCTACTGTATCACATTCAGTCAGGAAGGTTTCTAAGGTTTTACTTTTAATCTTAACTCCTTTTGATTTTGACAATTCTCGGAGGGCAGCAAAAACCGGGTGAGAAGGCGATGTACCCATACTTTCACTTTTCCTCCCCGAGAGAAACCTCGCGCATTAGCTCCCTTCTGGACACCTTAGAATCAGCTCCCTTCCGGAGACCTTAGGATTAGCTCCCTTCGGGAGACCTTAGGATTAGCTCCCTTCCGGAGACTTTAGGATTAGCTCCCTTCCAGAGACTTTAGGATTAGCTCCCTTCCGGAGACTTTAGAATTAGCTCCCTTCCGGAGACCTTCCCCTTTTCCAGGTGTCGTAAGCTCCACTTACCGGGAACTTACCCACCGGCGATCCTTGGCTACTTGGAGTTCTGAACTTCACGGTGGGGGAGTGGACAGCGAGGGTCCCCGTACGGGCCACCACTTGTCGTGCCTCACTCGGCCAGCAAGAAAGACGCAACCGCCAGTTCTTCTCCAAGCAGTTTATTCAAGCTCTTCGTGCAAGCAACTCCCCCGAACCGCACCCGACACACACTTAGATAGCATACTAGCATCCAATCAGCTCACACCACGTCTCGCAACCTCATAGGTCCACGAAGGCGGAACTACCGCAGGCAGTGGGCTATATCCAAATAAGGACTTGTTTGTGTTCTACAGAGGTGGCTCTGGTGGCGTGCCAGGCGCCATCTTAGGGTGCGGTCCTCGGGGGCTCTCCACAAATAACCTCATAGGAAAATTAATATAGAGGACTACAATTGTTAAAATGAAAGAAAGGACCTGGAACTTTCTTCAGCCTGATGACCTTTTATTTCTACAGTTATTTGAAACAAAAATAGAAAAAAATATAGGAAAGATAACTGATAAGAAATTTTTCTCTTCAAAAATTTATAAGTTCAAAGATTTTGTTACCTGTTCTCTCATGTCATTTAGAAGCATATGAAGCACTCAGTTCTAGTCATTATTTGTAGATAGTGATCAATTAACAATCATGCAGAGAGTAATAACACAGTGCTGGAGCTATCACGCTCCTCTTTCTGCCTCAGCAGTAACTACGGATAGAGAAAACAATGCTTTCTTCTGTAAGATGAGGAGCTGAGAGCTCAGCAGTACTCAGAAGCATATATAAGGACTACTATTAAAGATGACAATTATTTACAGGATAATTTAATCCATATAGTACTCCATCAAAAATACCTCATTTTATATTCAATAGAATAATGAAGTTGAGAAATCAGTGAGGAAAAACATAAGAAAAATCACCCATGAATATTGCAGAGCCACATAATATTTTCTTTAATAAAGAAAAAGACCCGGTTTCCTTGGACACCATATTAGCCATCTCCTTGGAAGAGTAGAGGTATCTTCTACAGGAAACCCTGTTCACTTTTCCTGATATCTGTGCTTTGTGATAATGTTTTTTAGTGGCAGAAAGCAAGAGCTCAAACTAAATTGTTTAGTAAAGGAAACCTATTAGTTGAATAACCAAAAAGATCAATGTGGGTATGCTAAGACCTAAAATGGAAACTCAGAGGCTCTGGGAACAAGCTTCATTCTTGACTCTGGTTTCTCTGCATGATGCCTTCTTTTCACGTTGCAATGTGCTCATGTGGCACACAGTTTCGGGATTAAGGATTCCTGGAATTTTCCTGGTATCTACAGTACAACTACCAGAATTCACAGAAATTGGAGCAGTTTGGCTTTATTCTCTTCATCCTTTTTTGTAAGTCATTCTTACTTGCGAAATCAATTTCTCTAACTGACCAGGTTTTCAAAGGAGGTAAAAAAATAATTTCCATTGGATTTGTTATTAATCCAATATGTATCATTTGTCAAATTAATTTAAAATTATTACATCTTCTTGAACAGACACTGTATAAAGCATTCCCTTCTTTACTTTTTCTGTAGTATCTTTAAGTACATCACATGCTTAATTAATACACTTATTTGCTTATTACATATCCATCGATCTTTAAATAGAACAAAGTCTGAAATAAAGTAGGCATATTAATATCTAACCTAGAAAACCATGTGGTAATTAAGAAGAGAGCATTAATGAATAACCTTGAAATAGTATATATGTAACTCAACTTAAAGACATTTGAAGTATAAAATTGTTAAATAAAGTATCCAAAATGCCTCTGTCTTCTAAATAGCTGAGAAGGAACTCACTCCAGAAAGTCTGATTAATGGAAGACAGAATCTCAAACCCTTGTACGAGCCACTAGCTAGCCTTGTTTGTCATCCTCAATCATTTGGTAGCTTTCTTAATTCTATGAGCTACAGAGAGTTTCCACTACCTGTTTATATTGCAAACTAAGACAATGATAATATACCTGCCAGTTTCCCAGGTATATGGAAATGGCACTCAAATTGCAAAGAGGTTTATAAACATAAGCCATGGATGTTTATATTGTTAAAAATGTGTAGTCATGAGAGATCCTACAACAGAGAATTATGACATCTTGATAACAGTACAATCCAACTCCACTGGAAAATTAGTTCCAATACCAGATTCATTTGCAGATCAAAGTTTGAAGTGACTACTTAAGCAAAATTAGTGTCATTAACTTTCACTTGACTGAGCTCAGAAACCCCTAGGTAACTTTCTCAAACTTCTCCCATTCATAGATGACACAGCTGGGTAGAAATTAGTCTCTAAAAATACTTTCACACAACCGGCTTGTTTTCTAGTCACTGTCTGCTTATGTTATGCTCATTCCATCTGTCAATAGATGTGAGTCACACATTCGACCTTTCAGCTTCACTTGCGCACATAAATTTCTTCCAATTTCCTGTGAAACAAACACTTTTAACTCTTTAGGGTTTTGTAATTTGTGCACAGGTCATTTGGGGATGATTCAAAAACAAAATAAGCCCTTGAATATTTGGCAAATTTGGCTTAAACACTTCATTATTAGAATAGAATGTCTTTTACTGTTTGACTAATAAATGTAAATCTATATAGAGGGAATGACAGGAATGCATATTTTGATTTGTATATGTTATATGCAGAAGTAAAACCTTCCATGACATAGGCTAATAGGAAGCCAACCAGAGTAGAGAGGTAACTGTACCCACCCACTTCCACTAACCATTTCTCCTTTGTCTCCTTTTATGAATCATGTGAATAAACACCAAGATACTCAGTTGAAGAGGCTAAGATTAGCCCTTTTTACTGTCATCCTGGGATCATGACTGCCATGTCATGTTTGTCTGGTCGCAATTTTGTTCTCACTGCACAATAAATAGTATATTGGCAAAGACACATCTATGTTTTGAGAAATTATATTTGGACTGGGTTTAAATTAAAACTAGCTTGTTATTTTTAAAACAATGCAAGCTTTCCTGAAAATCTTTTATGATAGAGAAAAAGCACAAAATGACTGAATAATATAAATGGCAGAATTGGCAAACCAAAACCATGACAAACAAAACATACGTTCACTAATCTAAAGTGAGTCTTGCTTCAAAGAAAGAATGCGACCACTTTCTTCTGCTTACTCCTTAGTTACCAATCTCACAGTGGTTAAACTGATGCTGAGGCTGTTTCTACAAAGACTATCAAAGGGAATCATATCACAACAGTTCTGGGAACTATGAATAAAAGATAGTTTAGTGTTTTTGTTTTGTTTTGTTTTGCTTTTGTTTTGGGTGATGTCCTTCCATGAACACTTGACCTTCCTGTTACAGTGTAAATATTCTGAGTTACACAAGTTTTCAAAATGGACTACCTGCCACGTGAACATTAATCTAAAGCCATAGGGACAGATAGTTACTCAGGAAACACTCCACAATATAGTCAATCTGTCCCATATGTGACCAGGTGGGATGAAGAATCTTTGATTACACTCCACATAGAACTCAGAGATCCTGGTTCACTGTGACTATGTTATTTCATGTGGTCTACTCCATGTTTCTATCTGTACAAGTAAAAGAAAATATGCTAGATCATTCCAGAAAAATATCTTTATCCTTTTATCCTTCTCTTTATCCTTATCATTATCATCCTTACGCAACATCCATATCCAACACTTATCCTTAACATACAAGTTCTGAAACCTGGTGCACGTCTTTATCCAAACCTTTGATTGTTTTGTTATTGAATATGAACAAAGACAAAATAAACAGGAACTGAGGATAAGCATATGGCTATTAAGTACAACAGTCTAGATGATCTTATTGATGTTCGGAGCCAGGTGAGAGCTGATGAGCAGAAAATACTTGGGGCCAAGAGAATAATGTAGTCATATATTCCAGATGTACTTGGCAACTAAAGAAGACATGTGGTTTAAAAGAGAGAACTTGACAAGACCACTACACACTTAAACTCAAGCTCCACACAAGACCTGCGAAAGACCAAATCAGCGAAAACATCAGCATGTATGGGGGAAGTATTAATGAAATGTCACCCTTAGTCAAGGATCCATTGTCAACTAATGGTTATTGAGGAAGGGACAGACATTTTATTTCAAGGACACCGCCCCTGAAAGACTACTTATGCACCAGTAGATTTTAGTATACCAATGTACATTCAGGTATCATGAAGTCGACAGAGGGATTTTGGAAAAGACCACCTGAAGAAGGGAGAAGTGGTGTACGTAAGGGGGATTGCAGGGAAGGAAATGAGAGTGTACATGTTTGATCTACATCAATACATTTTAAAAATTAAAATACAGTCTTATGAAGAACTTTGTAGTTCACATAGAGAGAAAACCTGGACTCCAATCCAAACTTTGCAGATGACTGGCCTTGCACAACTAACTGGATTGTCTCAACCTTTGCAGGGAAAGAATGTTGGTCATTGGTGGCAATGGCTGAATTTATTTGAAACCCTGATCAACTTTTATAGATATGATTTTTTTGTTCATTTATCACTGTATATCCAACTCCTCTTTGAAGCCATGAAATCTCCTTCCTGTGTTGTCTTCTTTCTAAATCTCTTTATTCCTCAAAGCACTGTCTTCTTCCCATTTTATTCAGAGTCATCAGCTTGAGCGAGTTTTGTAGGAAAAAAGACACTGTATGATTAGGATAAAACCAAGAAATATGAAATTCTAAATGAAGAATAAAGCTGGAAGCAAAAGGATGGACATGTCCAGGAGTTAGAATGCAGTGGTAGATTTAGGACAAACATAAGTCACAAGATCAATTGTATAAAGCACATCATTAAGCAAATGGAAATAATCTGTTGGATAAAGCCTCTGAGTAGAGAGTTATTCTAGTTTCCAAAACTGTCATCTGAGAGGCTTCGCCCAGCAGATCATGGAAAGAGACAGAAGGACATAGACGTACAGTCAAACATTAGGTAGAACTTGGAGTCTTGGGGAAGATTTAGGGGAATGATTGAGGGAGCTGGATGGGTCAAGGGCACCACAAGAAGACTTACATAGCCAACTAACTCAGGCCCATGGAAGCTCATAGAGACTGAACCACCAACCAAGGAGCATGCAAAGAAGTCATCCTAGGCCCTCTACACATATGAAGCAGATGGGCTGCTTGTCCCACAAGAATGTCCCCTAAAAACTGGAGTGGAAGCTATCTCTGACTTGGAATCTGTTGCCTCTTGGGGGATCCTGTTTTCCTAGCAGGACTTTCTTGTCCTGCCTCAGTGAAAGATGAGGCACTTAGTCCTGATGTGACTTAATGTACCTGGTGGGTTGGTACTTAGGGTGAGAAGCATGGAGGAAGTGGGTAGGATGGTGAGAATGGGAGGAGAGGAGAGAGGGAGGTTGCAATTGCCATGTAAAATGAACAAATAAATAAAATTAATGAAGAAAAAGGAAATGGAAATAGTATACCTTCATGAAACTTAGACGATAACTTGAACTTCACTGCCAAAAAAAAAAAAAAAAAAAGGAAAAAGTCCACAAAGTTTATCAGCAAGAGAAAAACAATAAAGTCCCATCCTGCAGAGAAGTTCTTTTAGACAGAACAAATAAAAAAGAAGCCAAAAACCAAAACCAAAAACAACAAAACTAACAATTTGATTTAGAAGAAAAGAAAAATATACCAAATCAGAGTTCAGAACTATCTAAAAGGTATCTTTATTAAGAATTCCAGATTATTTCCGTAAAACCCAAGAAGAATTAACCAGAATCTGAAGAAAAACAAAATGTCAGTTGAAAGTAAAACTGCTGGAAAGGAAATCTACCAAAACGATGATTTTTTTTTTTCCAAGAGGTGACTCAGCCAGTCTCCCAGGAGGCCTCTGGAGCCAGGTTGTACAGAAGATTTGGAAGTACATCTAAGTGAACAGTAACTACACCCATTCCCTCTCTGTACACTGTCTCAGCAGGGAAAGACATTCTATCTTCCCTATCTGGAACTGCAGGACCCATGGTCTATGTGTCCATGATAGAACTCATGAAATTGTCAATGGGAAAATAAACTGGTAGGAAAGTGGAAAGAAAGGAAGTGCCCCAGTAAGATTAATGTGTAAAACATAAGCTTTCTATAAGTCTCAGCTTGATTGGTCACCATGTGGGTCAAAGAAAATAAAAATGGAAATATATTCTGCAGGTACCTATCTGTGCTTATGGATGTCTGCCTACTGTCCAGTTGTTAGTGTTTTAAACAAAATCCCTCTGAAACTTATCTTGTGACCTTTTAGTCACACTGTGAGGTGAGTCACCACAGATGGTAAACTAAAACAGCAATCAACGTGACTCTTTCTTACCCACTAGTTAGTTATCCAATAACAAATGATCAACCTTGAATACAAGGAACACTTTCATGGAATAAGCAGCTGTTATTTATATATTTAGAAGTGTGTGTGTGTGTGTGTGTGTGTGTGTGTGTGTGTGTGTGTGTGTGTAAACAATTAAGTAAAAAGATGTTGTGGACTTGAAAGAGAGCAAAGGGTGTACACTGGAGTGCTTGGAGGGAGAAAAAACATGGGGGAAGTGATCTAATTATACAGTAATCTTAAAAATGAAATATAATTTTAAAAGTACGTAATTTGTTCACTGTTACTTGATCTCTTTGATTATTATTATCCACATATATATGATAATAATACTTTCCAAGATACCTGAGGTTGGAATTTATGTATATAAAATATACACATTTGTCATATGTATGTATGTACATGCACATGTATGTATGAGGTATGTATGTGTGAGTTATTAATATACATATATACATGTACTGGTAGTTCTTTGTCAACCTGACACCAGCTATAGTTATCTGAAAGGAGAGAGCATCAATTAAGAAAATGTCTCTATAAGACTGAGCTGTAGACAAATATGTCGGGCATTTTCTTAATTAAAGTTTAATGAGAAAAGGTTATAGCCAGTTGAGTGTAAGGACACACTTGGTACAGGGGTCCTGGGTTCTATAATAAAGCAGGATGAGCAAGCCATGATGAACAATCCAATAAAGAGCCATGGCCTCTGCATCAGTTTCTGTCTCCAGGTTCAAGCCCTGTTTGAGTTCTTGTTCTGACTTCCTTCAGTGATGAACAGTGATATAGAGGCATAAGCCAAATGAATGCCCTTTTCCCCAAATTTACTTTGGTAATGGTCATTTATCACAACAATAGAGACACTAAGATACTGTACATATAGATATATAAATATTTATTTAGGTATGCATATATGGGGTATTACATAGCTATACAATGGACAGAAACTAGGAATAGTTTCTATGAAAGGAATCACATACCTTTCAAAGGCATTTTGATATATATTGACTTCAATGTATGGCAGTCTTAGTCATTTTGATAATATATACTTATACCTTTTTTGGATGAAATTTACCTCACATTGATAAATGACAGATTGTTAATTAAACTGATACTAAATAAGAATACAGAAAATTTATTTAAGAAGACTTCAGACATTAAGTATTTGCATTTTAAATTGAAAAACTTGTGAAACTATATCTAGAAGGATTTTCAATGAAATTGTACATTGTTCATTAAATATTCAAGAAGAAATGTTTCCTTAGAATGATTACAATACCAAATTTAACTAATTGACCAAAATAGTCCTCTTCAATGAATCTTACTTTTCTATCTGAACTTTTATGACGTTGGGTCCAATAGATGTCTGTAATGACCACTTTATTAACGACATAATTGCAGTGCATGGATCACTAGGATAAATCCTATGGAACAAGTCTTATGTGAGACTATTTCAGCACTCAATTATTTTTTGAAGACATAAAAAATTTAAGAAAATTAAGAGATAGTCCAAATTTTCCTGTATTCTAAGGGATTACTGATGCTTCTCAAATTCCTTTGGGATTTGTTTTTTATTAATATATAAGCATAGCACACAGCATCCTATCATATTTCCCTTAGCTGCAGAGAATACTGCAAGATATAAGTTGTTCAAAAGGCTGATTCCCTGATTGTCCAGGAATGGCCACCATGGCAACTGCCCAGATCAGTGAGGGCATGTCATTAGCTTGGAAACAGACTCAAGTTCAGAAATGAAAAGCACCTTTTAATACATGTGTATTACCTTACACCTTTGTATACTTGAAAATCCAAGTCAACCCCCTTATGAAAATGATCATCTATATATAACTATGACCTAACTAACTGCTATCTGTGCCATTAAGAACAGATGTTCTTTTAGAAAAGTAAAATTAAAAGAAGCTGATGAAGAATGAACATAGTTATTAATTTTTTCCTTTATATTGCCATTTGTTTCATTATTATAACCTGAAAATGTATTTATGGAAAATTGTATTACATTATAAATATTAAATTATGTATATCTATGTGATATATAAACATATACATATAATTTAAAATATATATATTTGCAACAGTGGCTGCCTGCTCTTGTTTTGTCTTGGAACTACTGGTCACCTCTAAACAATTTATCTTTTGTTTTCTGACAATCAAATTTATTTTATAATAAAAACCATAACCACAACATAGTTACATTAAGAATAAGCTAAGAATGCATATGTTAAGATAACATTTTAAAATGGCAACTAATGAGGCTGGATAAATGGTTCAGTAGTTGAGTATTTGCCATTCTTCCTCCTAACATCCAAGTCAGGTGGCTGTACCTACAGCTCCAGGGATTCCAATGCCCTCTTTTTTCCCTTGCATTCATGTTCATACCTGGCATACACTCATACAGACACATAAACATACATGCATATGAATTAAAAACTAAACGGTCAACAGTGTTTAAAATATAGTTAATGAGACTTTATGGATGCAGCTTCTGATATTACTAAAAGACACAATCTCATAGCAAACTTCCTGTTTCTTTGGCTCTTGAAATCTTCCCACCCCCTCTTCTTCAATGTTCTCTGAGTCTTAGGGGATGGAGTGTCTCCTTCATGTGTCCATCCAAACTGCCCAATGTGTGCTGAACAAGGATGACTCAAATAAACATGACAGACTGGACAGAGAAAAGCCCACAAAACATTAACCATTCACAAAAACAAAACAAACAACAACAACTAGGAAACTGAGAAAATCTAGGATGGAAAAAGAGGTCTTACCCATAGAAGAGTACACCAATATGTTAGCCAGTGTTAAGTGGTCACCCCTAAAAGCATATCTATAGAATAAGTGAGTACATACCATTTGACTCTTTCTGCTTCTGAGTTAACTCACTCATTATGATCATTTCTAGTCCAATCCATTCGTCCACAAATTTCAGGAATTCCTCGTTTTTAATAGCTGAGTAGTATTCCATAGTGTAAATGTACCACAGTTTCTTTATCCATTCTTCTAGTAAAGGACACTTGGGCTGTTCTGGCTATTAATAATAAGGCTGCTATGAACATGGTTGAGCAAATGTTCTTGTTGTGTGATGGAGCATCTTCTGGGTATATTCCAAGGAGTGGAATAGCTGGGTCGTGAGGAAGCCCTATTCTCAGTTTTCTGAGATAGTGCCAGATAGATTTCCAAAGTGGTTGTACTAGTTTGCACTCCCACCAGAAATGAAGGAGTGTTCCTCTCTCTCCACATCCTTGCCAGCATGTGATGTCACTTGAATTTTTTATCTTAGCCATTCTGATGGGTGTAAGATGGAATCTCAGAGTTGTTTTGATTTGCATTTCTCTGATGACTAAGGAGGCTGAGTATTTCTTTAAGTGTTTCTCAGCCATTCGATATGAAAGTCTTCACTCACCAGGAAAATGGGACAGAGGGGAAGACATCCTATTGGGACTCTAGGTGAGAGAAGCATGGGAGAATGGGGAAACAGAAGGATACAGAGGGTCCTAGAAACTTAAAAGAAGAACATTATGATGAGCAGATATGGGTCCAGGGGTCCTGCTCAAACTATGGCACCAGCCAAGGACAATACGTGCAGTAAACTTCAAACCCCTACCCAGATCTAGCCAACGGACAGAATGTTCTCCACAGTTGAGTGGAGAATGGGGTCTGACTTTCACACAAACTCTGGTGCCCCATTTTTGACCACATCCCCTGGATGGGGAGGCCTGGTGGCACTCAGAGGAAGAAAAGCAAGCTACCAAGAAGAGACTTGATATCCTATGAACATATACAGATGGAGGAGGCCCTCCACAGTCACAGTCATAGGGGAGGGGAGTAAGGGGAAAATGAGAGGGAGGGAGGAATGGGAGGGTATAAGGGATGGGATAACTATTGAGATGTAATATGAGTTATGATGTTCTTGAATTAGATTATCTGACAGACACTACTATAAAGTTTACCTTACTTTGATAATAACTCGAAAAGTTATGTTGTGGTACATACTTTATAGATGAATGGTTCTGAGAAGAACCTTGGATTTACTTTTCTGGCAGGTCTGTCAAGTAAGATGTCATCACCAAGGAATGTACTAACTGTGAACTGCATTCCTACACATTAATTTCTAAATTGACATGTATATACAAAATATGCCAACAAAAATATCCTTTATGTTATCTGACATAAAGCAAAAGATGGATACATTGTTAACTTAGCATAGACCCATCAAAGATGGTTTTATAGGTGTACTATACTTACACTGTAATACTCTTGGTCCTCTCTTCATGTGGAAAACTTCAGAGTTCAGGTCAGCTGTTCACTTTTCTATGGTGGCAGCCCTGTTGCTTTAATCGTCTTGCCTTCCTTCATGTGACATTAATCTGCTTTTCTGCATCCCACATCAGCCTTCTGCCCCTATACTTCTACTGCTGGACATTGACTCCACCCACCAGATGATCCTAGTCTCAGCACTTCTTATAGTATTTTGATTGTTATTATCATCATTATCTGTTTTTCACTTGGTTATGAGTCTTAGTTTTTATCCCCAATTATACTATGTCCTGTTTTCCTGTAATTGTCAACTCTGCACTGTCTGCAATCATTCTTCTGATAAGAGAAGTGTTAATTGAGCATTTACTAGATAAGATTAGCCTGTGGCCATGCCTGTGGAGGATTGTCTCATTAATTGATTTGTAAGGACTCAGTCACTGTGGACATTCGAGTCTAGCCTGTGGAGGAGACAGAGTGAGCCAGCAAACATCATTCTTACATTATTTCTGTTTCAAGTGCCTACTTCAGTTCCATCCTTGGCTTTTTTCAGTAATGGACTGAAATGCAATCCAAACAAGCTCTTTTCCCCCACTTGTCTTTGTTCAGAGTATTTTATTGCAGGAACAGAAAAGAAAATAGCATATGTGAGTACCTATTCTCTTATATTTTGTGCTTGGATATTTTATCAGGTACACTACTAAACATATCTCTTATGTTGGTCATGACAGGGGAATGTGACCATGTACCAACATAAGAGAAGAAATGATGCTGGAAATATCTGGATTGTTCCCTTATCAAAAAAATGTTGCTCTTTCCCCTAATTTTCCTATCTCTTCCTTATGAATCACCTTGTAACCCTCAGATGGCAGCAATGCTCCAGGAACCAATGTACCATATAAGAAAGAAGGTCAATATAAATTGATAATAGTTGTTTGTTAGATGATGAAACATTGATTATCCTTGGGCAGTATTCATTATAATAAGCTCATTTAGCTTATATGTTACCTAAGCTTGGTGTCCAGAACATTTAGGTGACATATAATTAAGATATGTTAGTTATGTAATAGGAACAGATTTTATTCATTATGGGATCTAAATTGAGATGATGGAAGGAAAATAATTTAGTCATTAATGTGATGTTGTCTAGCAGTCTAAACCTAACCTATGTCAAATGGAGGGGTGTTTGTTTTCAGTGTGCTCACATGATGTAGTATCATGGTCATTTGAGATATTTTATATTTGATAAATTCCTTTTTACCTTAGTGTAATTTCCCCCTAAGATCAGAAGTTTTCTCTGATCTTATAGTCTTGTTAAAAGTTAAGATGAGATTAGATGAGCTCATATTTAGGAATGTGTTATTACATTTATGTAGCTCCTTGAGTAAGTTTTAATACCATGCTTGATTGATTAAGTACTGGACTATGATTTCTATGAATTTAGGGCTATTACAAAAGAGTTTATGATATGTCATAAATATGTAGAATAAGAAATATCCATGTACCCAGTATGGCTTATAAGATGAAAGAGAGGGATTGAAGAGAGAGAAAGAGGAAAAAAGGACATCTATCCAGCTATGAAAAGAAAGAAAACCAGAAGTTCATGAAATATAGAATAGGATTATGGAGAAGAGAATTTTGAGAATTATTCCATCAAATTCCCTCATCATTGCATGAAGCAGGAATGTTACAGCACTATCTTCTGTCTCATGTTTTATTTCACTGACTTTCCGCCAGGTCCAAATAAACAAAACTTTGAAAATTGTATATTTATAAATCAGCAATTGGTTCCAACTTTTCTCTATAGCAGTGTGGGTTTGTGCCCAGTGTCTTTCACTTTCTTTTTCTTCTTGAAGAAGAGTTTGCCAAGAAGGATTTGATTCGGCCCACCTTTGGTGCTGCCAGCCTGCCTAAATCTCCCAAGCCTCTAGGTTGTATTGGAAATGTCACCTGGAAGGAGCACAGCCAAGTTAGAAAATCACTGTTTATATTTTCTGTACACATATAGGGACAGGTGTCTTCATCTGTCTGTTGGCAGTTTTGAGTCAAGAAGTTTCAGTAAAAATAAATCAGTAAAACTGCTTTTGAAATAAAAAAGTTTGAAATTCTAGTACACTCTAAATCATGCATACCTAACAGTTGATGTCTTAAGGTTTTCCTTAATACAACTTCTCCAGTTGTGTCTAGGAGACCAGCTTCTGCTAGCTTCCTTCCTGTTTTGTTAGTAACTTCCTCTTATTCAATTTTGTTCATTAAAGGGTGGTGTAATTTATCTAAGGGCTGATTCTATTTCCTAGCAAAACTTCCTTAAAGATATCGTCCACAATGAGTTATGAATACTCTCAGTTCTGTATCTTTGACAATGTTCTATACCCACCTAATGAGTTTCCAACTTTACATTCCAGTTGGCAATTGATGACTATGGAAAATTCATCAAATCTGAAACTGGACTTCCTCTGACATTCAGGCATCTACCTTGATATGTCTCCTTTGGCAGTCACTTGCCAATCCATTAAGAGATTTTGTTCACTCCACCTTTCTACAGTCAAAATTATTCCAGGCATGTGACCAGGCATCCATATTTTCCCCCCACTATACTATTGCCTGAACCACTTTCATTTCAAATATTCATGACTTAAATCATCTTCAAGTAGTAACCAGAGCAGTCAGTCAAACCATGGTGTTCTTATTTCACAGCCATTGCAGTTTTCTATTTCACTGTGGATTAGACCTCAATTGCCCTTTTTCCTCATCTCAGCTCATCACTTCTCCCTGTTCACAGCACTTCATATACAACAGTGACACCCCAGCCATTGAGACCACTGTTCCATCTTTGATCCTCATTTTCTCACTGAGGTCTACCCTACCCCATACCATAAAAGCCTAACAATTCCCAGCTGTCTGATTTTATTTTTTACAATTTTTTAAAATATAGAAACATAGCAGCTTCCTATGCAAACCCTTCAGATCCAATTTGTGCTGCCCTATATACTCTGAGATAGGTAACCACCTTCTGGAGTGTTCCCCACATACCTCGGCCACGTGCTTATAAAAAGTAACCCTTCCCTCCCAGTCGCTATCAATTTCCCATAATTCTTCAGTTAGGAGTGGGACTTTATGACACACTTCCTCCATATATACTGAAATTTTGTCACTTGAGCTTGCCCAGGTCCCATTGCTTCTGTAACACCCATTTTAAGTTAAAATGTTCAAATGTTCTGCAGTGTCTGGAAAGCACTGTTTTGTTGTAGTCTCCCACTACCTATTGAACTCTCACTTTATTTGCCCCATTGTTCATGATGATCCCTGAGTCTTAGGAGGAGAGAGTACAATATGGATCTCCCCACTGGGGAGGAACACGCTGCAGTCCAGTCTCTTATTCTTCACACAATGAGCAGTTGTGGGTCTCTGTGTTAATGGGCAGTCTACTGCAAAACAAAGCTTCTTGGATAGGTTTTAAAATAATGTGGACAAAAAGTTGGGTGGATACGGAAGGGGTAGTAGATTGAAAATGAGTTGGGAGAGAGAGAGAGATGAATAAGATCTAGATACAATGTAAGAAGTTCTCAGATATTCGCTGGGCATGGTGGCATATACCTTTAATCCCAGCACTCCCAGGCATAAGGAGGCCAATCTCTATGAATTCAAGGTCAGCCTGGTCTACAAAGTGAGTCCAGGATAGTGAAAGCTACACAGAGAAATAAATAAATAAATAATAAAAATAATTAAAAAAGAAAACATTCTCAGATATCCAATGTATTTTATTTATTTATTCTTCTCTTATACAATATGTCCCAGCTGTAGCCTCCCCTCCCTCTCTTCCTCCCAGTATATCCCCACATCCTCTCTTCCCCAAATCTACTGTTCCTCTGATTCCCTTCAAAAATGAGCAGACCCCACCCCACCATGATGTCAACTGAACTCTGCCTAAGATGCAACAAGAGTAGGCATATACCTCATATCGAGGCTGAATGAGGCAACCCAGTAGGAGGAAAAACATGAGTCAGAGGCACTACTATTCCTATTCATAGGAGTCTAGTAAGAACCACAAGCTAAAGAATCATACCATGTAATGCAGAGGGCCTTCTGCAGACCATGCAGCCTTCATGGTTGCAGCTTCAGTCTCCGTAAGCCTCTATGAGCCCTGCTTAGTTGATTTTGTGGACTGTGTACTCCTGGTGTTCTCAACCCCTCCTGTTCCTATAAGCCTTCCTCCCCCACTTCTGCGGTATTCAATAAACTCCTAATATTTGGCTGTGGGTCTCTATCTCTTCCTATCAGCTCCTAAAGAAAGCCCCTCTGATGACAATTGATCTAGGCACCAACCTATATGTATAGCAGCATATCATTAGGAATAATTTCATTGCCTTTCTTTTTTCTTTCTTTTCTATTTATTTATTTTTTTCTTGCCAGGAATATTCGGTTCTATCCTAGGTCTTTAGGTTATCTAGCATCTGGCTCCTGTCCATCTAGGCAGTGTCAAGCATAGATACCTTCTCCTGGTGTGGTCATGATATTAAGCCAGCCATTGGTTGGCCGCTTCCAAGAACTCTGAGCCACCATTACCCAGAGCATCTCACAAGCAGGGCAGGTTGTGGGTAATAGATTTTGGAACTGTGTTGGTTTCCCAGTCCCATGACAGAAAGTTTATCCTGTCTATAGAAGGTGGATCATTTAGGATCCATATTCTCCATTACTAGGTATCTTTACTAGGGTCAACCTCATAGGTTCCAGGAAGTTTTCACTACAGTAGAATATCACCTCCTAAATGCCGAACTATTTCAGGCTTAACTACATGTACTCTCTCCCTCTGTCATTCCGTTCCCTACCAGATTATTCCTGTTTCTACCACCACCATCTCCCTTCTACCCACAAATCTATTCTATTTCCCCTTTCCAGAGAGATCCATGCATTCTCCTCAATCTTTGTCCAACTTCTCTGGATCTTTGGATGATAGTAAGATTATTCTTTACTTAATAGCTACAGTTTACATATTACTGATTACGTAATATGTTTGACTTTCTGGGTCTGGGTTGCCTTGCTCAGAATGATTTTTGTTTGTTTTTTATTTTTATATTTTTACATTTATTATTACACATATATACAATAAATTACCTACAGCAAGAAGGACCATGAAGAATTAGGAATTATATAAATGTTACATTCATAGTGTTTTGGCTTTTTGTATTTGACAACCTTGAAGAAAACATTTTTTCTGTGTTGGTGTGTCCTAAATTCTGAATGTAAATCAATGTCTATTATATTTTGTCATTATCAACTTAAAACATCTATTCAGACCTAAAAGCATCTTAACCCCTAACAACTAAGCTTAGTTGTAAGACTAAACTATCTGGTCTTCAATGCCATCAGAGACTTGAGAAGGAATAAAATTAATTAGCTTAGTATGCAGGGGGAGCAGATTAGCAACTTCCCAAATGAGAATATGACAGAGACATTTTGCTGCCTGAACAAGTCACTCAAAACTCTCTATAACATTGGTGCATCATCTTCAGCCTCTGGCACAGTATTTCTGACTGACATATTTGTGACTATTGAGGACTTGATTACCCTGACTTAGCAGAGTTTGGCCACCAGCTCTGCCTGCATCCAAGCTTGCCCATTTTTAGGCAGAAATCTGTCTGTGACCAAAACAGAGTCATTTTGCCCAGTGGCCGATTTGCCACATTTGAAGCCATCTCCATAAGGAGGTTCTTTGATGTTCATCATCTTCTTTGAGGTAGGCTAGGTATTACCAGGAATTAATTTGTCTCATTGCCAATGAGTTTTAAAATAATAATAAAAACATCTTTAAATGCCATATTCTGTACATCTCAGGTTTTGAAGACCTTATCTAACTGTCTTACCTTTTAAATTTATAGAATCCTATCGATCTGTTCCCCTTAGAATGTATATTTGTATGATAAAAAGAGACTAGTAATTGACATGACCATGATTTGATCAATTAACAATTAACTTGTATAACTTAATTTTTTTTTATTTTATTTTATTAATTTATTCATATTACATCTCAATGGTTATCCCATCCATTGTATCCTCCCATTCCTCCCTCCCTCCCATTTTTCCCTTACTCCCCTCCCCTAGAGCTGTGACTAAGGGGGACTTCCTCCTCCTGTATATGCTCATGGGTATCAAGTCTCTTCTTGGTAGCCTGCTATCCTTCCTCTGAGTGCCACCAGGTCTTCCCATCCAGGGGACATGGTCAAATATGAGGCATCAGAGTTCATGTGAAAGTCAGACCCCAATCTCCACTCATCTGTGGAAACACACAGACAGAAAAAAAAATGGGAACGTGAGACCTCAGAGAGGAAGGCAAGCAACACAGAGGCAAGCCTGTCTAACAGAATCCAAGAGAAGGATCTGAGGTCTAGAAGATACAATCATAGATCTTGAAGCAACCATTAAAGAAAATGCTAAATCTGGAAAAATCTTGACAAAAAACATAAGAAATCAAGGACACCATAAACAGAAGAAATCTGAGGATAATAGGCATTGAAGAAAGAGAAGATGCCAGACTCCAAGGTCTAGAAAATATTCTCAACAAAATCATAGAAGAAAACTTCCCCAATCTAAAGAAAGAGATGCTTATAAACATACAAGAGGCCTACAGAACACCAAATAAAATAGACCAGAAAAGAAAATCTTCCCGGCACATAATAATCAAAACACAAAATATACAGAACAAAGAAAAAATATTAAAAGGTGCAAGGGAAAATGGCCAAATAACTTTCTTATCCTAAACAGCCTGCAATAGTGTCCCATCCAGCAGGACCAGTAATTACGGATTCGTGACAGGAGCCATACCTGAGTGATGAGACGGAAAAGAAAGAGGCGAGACCAAGTAGCATTCCTATCAAGGTCCGTTTATTGAATCAAAAGCAAAAGTTTATATAGGGTGGAGGCAGGAACTAAGCAGTGGGGGGGGGGGGGCGAGAATGTCTCCAGATGATACCATCAGGGGAACATCCTATGATTTATCTCGGAGCAATTTCTATCTTACCTTAGCTAACTATCTCTCGGGAAGTCCCAAGCTAACCTCCTAAACAACATCTGCAGAGGCTGAAAGGAGGAAGTTATGCAGAGGCTGAAAGGAGGAAGTCAGCTTTGGAATGGGGCATCATTAGTTTTCCATAGCCAGTAGACTCTTTTAACCTTCAATGACCCCAGGCTGGCTCCGAACATCTCCGCCTTCCTTATTAAGTAGAAGCAGGTGGGGGGGGGGAGTAGAGGCCTGACACCCCTCGAAATGGGCGTTGTGTTAAGAGGTCAATGCGTAGCCATTTTTTCAGGTCACACATGTCCCCAACCTCCCAGACGCATTTGCAGGGGACAGGAAAAGGATAGTAACATCCTTTATGCGTGTCAGCCTGTATGCAGTCAGGCGTGCTCCTCAGGAATCTACCGAGGTGTCTGGCATGGTTCCCTGCAGTGCTTAGCCTCGCACCCTCTCAAATGAATAAATGACTCAAGGCCTTAGTTCTCAGCTTGTTGAAGTCGAGGCCACTTTTAGCCACATTATCAGGAGTGGCATGGTCATCCGTCTCGGGGTCCAGTCGTTCGAGCCTGTGGTAATGAACTTCCACATGGGTGGGTCCCTTTATGGCAGAGTCTATCTGGCATTTGACAAAGTCAGTAATATTTCTGAAATCCCACGGTCCAAAAGCTATTAGTAGCAAGAACCCTATAAGAGGTCCCAGCAGTGAAGGGAGGAGGGTAATCCGAAGAGGAGAAGCAGAAAACCAGTTTTTATACCAGGATTCAGCTCTATCTCACTCCTGCTTATGATATTCTAACCTTTCTCTCACCTTCCTTATGCTATCTTCTATGATGTGGTTTTATCAGTATAGAAACAGCATTCTTCTTTGAGTGCTGCACATAATCCTCCCTGTTGTAAAAACAGCAAATCTAGCCCTCTCCTATTTTGCAGTACCACTTCTGCAAGGGAGGAAAGCGAATCCCTTAAAGCTTCCATAGCAACCTGTATTTCAGCAATATCCTTATCTATGGCTGCACTAAGGTGGTGATAGTTTTGATTGGAGATCACTAAAGAGGAAATGCCTGTCCCGGCTCCGACAGCCCCAAGCCCCAGTAGAACCACGATGCTTGCGGCCATAATAGGTTCGCGTTTGATCCTGGATGGTGTACCCGGAGGAGTCCAGAATATGAGAAACTAATTTGTAGAATAAACTGTTAATCGAGGAAGTAGCTGAACAAGCACACAGTAATCATATGGTTGTAGGAAGGGCTGTACCACAATAAACGGGGTTAGGCCAGTGGAACATGCCAAATAGGTATCACTTGGGCTACTAGGTAGGTGGAGCCACCACTGACCTCAAGGGTCTGATTACACAAAGGGGAAACAACAGAGGGTAAACGCATCCTGGGTCCCCAGATGCAGAGCCCCAGGCCTGAGACTTGGGCCAGGGTCGTGCCTTCCCTGGCTTCCAGGTTCCAGCGAACCAGGGAGGAGTCATTAGTAATGGTAAGATCGCCAAGGATAGCAATGCCCTCATAAAAGGGGGGGGAAGCATGGTAACATAACCAACAATCATCTGCAAGGTTGGGATAAATAGAGTGCAGGGCAGACCAGAATTCGTTAACCATGGTCAGGATAATATTAACAGAAGATGAGGGACTGGGAGGTATGGTGGGTTGAAACAGGGTGGTATGAGGTGTAACAGTGGCTGTTGGGTGGCATGCACCCATATCAGACCGCTGGTTCTGTAAGACCTGATTTGGGCCAATGGCCACTGGTTTTGTATTGGGAATGGTCTTGAGTAGTTTAATTTTAAAATTGAGGCCAGGATCATATCCAATTGTATATAACCTACGTCCCCACTCTAGGCCTCGATCCTCCCATGTGGCCTTCTTTCCTTTGTCAGTAAAGGGGTTACACCATTTACTACAGTCACGTGTGCCAGAGGGGTCAACTGTCTCTGGGGGATCCTTTCTTTTAACAGTTATATAATCCCAAGAAGATGAAGATTTCCAATAGGTATCTCCCGTGGTCTCACATCCCCAAGCGGCACAGTAAAAGTCACTAGAGAAGCTGCATTTGTGACCAAGGGAGCAATCTCTGTGTCCTCCGGGACACACATAAATGGGTATTGCTCCCAAAAAGCACCTGGGCACTTGTCCATCACATCCTGCTTGGACAGTCTTAGGCTGGAGATCCAATGGCTTATCTTGGGGCATATAATGGAGGGGGGGTTCCCCAGGCCTCGCTGGCCCCCAAGGCCAGCATACATAAGTCCACTTCCAAAGTAGGCCAGGGTGTTTGATGAGTGATAGAGGAAGAGGAGTTAACGATGTCCCCTGGCCCATTCATAATTACCAGGTATAGTTGTACATCTGATATGAGGCAGACGAGGCTGCACGTCCAAGGCAGGCCAGGAGCAGAAAAAGGCTGAATGAAGTCATAGCACAATTAAAGCCTTTCTTCAGGGCGTTCTTCCCTGGGTGAACCAATCTGTTTAATTAGGTGCTCAGGTAGCCAATGGGCATTCCCCTCCTTTGAGTCATAGACACAGGCATGTCCCTTTCCCCAAATAAGAATAGAGTCGGGACCCTGCCACTGGGAGGTGAATGGATCTTTCCATAAGGCTTGAGCATAAGTCTGAGAGGTTGTAGCGTGCCATAAGCGATCCGCTGCTGATCTGTGATTTTTGTCTAGGGTAAGGAAATTTAGGACAAAAAGTGCATGGCACAGAAGGGTTTTGTTATTGCCCAATGTGGGGAAGAGTATTCCCCCTGTACCTTGTAATTTGAGCAGCATATTTTTAAGCCTTTGGTGAGCACGCTCGACAATTCCCTGTCCCTGTGGGTTGTAGGGAATGCCAGTAATATGTTTGATGTTTAATTGGGCACAAAATTGTTTAAAATTGGTGCTGGTATACCCAGGTCCATTGTCTGTATTGATAGTTGTGGGCTGTCCCATGACGGAGAGGCAAGTCAGTACATGGTTGATGACATTTTAATGGCCTCTCCCATTTGAAGGGACGCATAAAGAAAATCACTATACATATCAACGGTAACATGGACATATTTTTGTTTTCCAAAGGAGGCGACATGGGTAACATCCATTTGCCACAATTCACCTGGGACCAGTCCTCAAGGGTTGACCCAGAAATGGACTTCGGGAAGAAAAGTCAGACAACTCTTGCAATTACGAACTATCTGTCTAGCCTGTTCTCTGGTGATTTTGAACCGCAACCTAAGGGTGTGGGCATTAAGATGGTGGAGATTGTGGGCCTGTTGAGCTTGGGAAATTAGATCAGAGGGATCATCTTGAACCTGAATTGACCCGACCATTTGGGTGGCGGCATCGACTAACCGGTTTCCCTGGGCGAGAGGTTCGGGGAGTCCAGAATGTGCCCTAATATGTCCAACAAAAAAAGGGGTGGTGCGCTGATGGATAAGGCTTTGTAATGCCGCAAATAATGGGGCAGCATTAGTGGTGGGTTCTATGTGAGGCACTGTTTCTAGCAAGGGGACCGAACAGGCAATGTAGGCCCTGTCGGTATATAGGTTAAAGGAATGGTCTGGGAGGGCTGTAAATACCTGTATTATAGCATATAACTCAACTAGCTGTGCCAAAAGAAAAGAGGAAGACACATGGGTGGTTACTCCATCAATGGAATAAGCTGCTATACCATTAGAAGAACCATCTGTAAAAACTAAATGAGCCTGGGAGACAGGGGACGATTCTGTCCTTTTAGGGAAAATAGTAGGCGTTTTGTAAAGGAATTGAAGCAGCCTATCGGGGGATAATGGTTATCAATTTTGCCTTAAAAATCTATGCAATTAATGGCCCAGATATCAGAATTGATAAATAGCCAATTAATCTGAGCTGGGGTATAGGGGAGGATCAAAATATCGGGGTCTTTTCCAAAGGTCTTTCTTGATTGTAGGCGGCCATCTTTTATGAGTTGGGCCACCAGAGATGGGTAGGTATCAAGAACCTTAGATGATTCTGAAGTGAGGTATATCCAATAAAGGGGGGGGCGCACTGCCAAAACACCCCTGTGGGTATAAAAGGGGTGGGAAGGACAATGAATTGCAAGGGTTTAGCAGAGCCAAAAAAGGAGATATTTTGGTTGTTAATGGCAGACTCAACTCGAGCTAGGGCAGCCTCAGCCTCTGGGGTAAGAACTCATTGAGAGGTGGAATTAGAGCCTCCACGTAAAATGTCAAAAAGCAGTTTTAGATCCCCTGTAGTAAGTTTTAGGTAGGGTCGTAGCCAATTAATATCGCCTAAAAGGCATTGGAAATCATTTAAGGTATGAAGGGAGTCTCTTCTAAGTTGCATTTTTTTGGGATAGGACTTTATGAGGAAAGAGTTTAAATCCTAAAAATAAATGAGGAGGTTTTAATTGAATTTTCTCAGGGGATATTTGAAGGCCCAGTGCCTGAAGGCGACGGGTAAGCTGTTGTAAGGCATTATATAGAGAGCGAATATCAGGGCCAGCTAGTAGTGTGTCATCCATATAATGTATAAAACAAATGGAAGGCCAAGAGCCCTGAAGAGGATCAACAGCTTGTGCAATGAACTTTTGGCAAAGAGTAGGGCTATTTGCCATGCCTTGAGGGAGAACTCTCCATTGCTATCATTGCATGGGGCCGGCAAAATTAGGAACTGGGAGGCGGAACGCAAAACGTTTACAGTCGTCTGGATGGAGAGGTATGGAGTAAAAACAGTCTTTGAGATCAATAACAATTTTATGATATCCTTTAGGAATTGCTACAGGTGATGGAAGGCTGGGTTAGAGAGCTCCCATGGGCATCATAGTTTCATTTATTTTTCTTAAATCTTGCAGGAGCCTTCATTTGCCTGTCTTTTTTTGGATAACAAAAATGGGTATATTCCAAGGGGAAGTGGAGGGTTCTATGTGACCGGCAGACAACTGCTCCTGCACAAGTGTTGTGGCAGCCTGTAGTTTAGGGGGTGTCAGGGGCTACTGGTCTACCCAGAGAGGGGCGTCACTTTTCCAAGAGATCTTATCTGCCTGGGGTGCAGGGGACACAGTGACCCCTAGGAAAAATCCTCATATCCCAGCCCTTTTCTATCAGATTTTGATGCCACGAGGAGGGGTTGGACAATGTCTTGATTATTTTTTCCCAGGCCTTGACCTGGCAGGAACCCATTGGCAAGCATCTGTTGGGCTATGACTTCATTAGGGCCACACATCAGAAGTTTCATTGAGAGAGGATGTCTCTGCCCCAAAGATTAACGGGGAGGTGTTTGATAACATAGGGCTGCACCGTTCCCATGTTACCCTCTGAATCAGTCCAAGTTAAAATCTTGGAACTCTGGAGAGTATTGTTGGAGTGGCCTATCCCTTGTAGATGGGTAAAAGAGGGCTGGAGAGTCCATGTAGTTGGCCAATGGGCCTCAGAGATGACCGAAGCATCAGCTCCAGTATCTATAATACCCTCAAAAGTTTTCCCATCTAGATGTAGCCAGAGGGTGGGGTGGCTCTGGGAAATGGCCTGTATTCAATAGACATCTGAGGACCCAGGGGAGGATGCACCTCGAAGATGTGACATATGAGGGAATTGGGGCGACATAGGCAATGGCAAGGCTTGGGCCAATCTCTGTCCCTTAGCAATGGCCACGGGGCCAGAGGTAGTACTGACCAATACATTTATTTCCCCAGTATAATCGTTGTCTAAGATGGAGGGGTGAACAGTCATACCCTTGAGCGTAGTTGAGGCTCTGCCAAGAATAAGAAAGAACGTATCTTGGGGCAGAGGCCCACATATCCCAGTAGGGAGGGCCTGGACACTGTCTTCAGGGGTCAATTTTGTGTCGGTGGAGGTACACAGGTCCAGTCCTGTGCTCCCTGCAGTGGCTCGGCAGAGCGAGGAGGTGGGGCTGATTGTAGGGGGACTGATTGCGTCGAGCCTGTCTGTGTCCCTGAGGCTGGGCAAAAAGGTAGGGTCTCGGGGCCCGGGGATGGCCCTTCCATCCGTTTCCCTGTGGTAGAGGCAAGGGATTACCTTGAATATCGGTTTTGGAACGGCAAAGGTTTGCCCAATGTTTTCCGCGTTTACAGCACGGGCAAACAGTTGCTGGCGTAATGGTCGAGGTAGGCGAAGACGCCTTGTCGGGGAGACCAGTGGTGGCAGCTGAGACAGGGCATTGTATAGCAAAATGACCGGGCTGTTTATGGCGAAAACAGGAATGGGCCGCATGGAGGGCGGCTCCTATTGCCAGGTGTACACTTTGGGATACCTTATGGGCAAAGGGGTCAACATCGGCACAGAGTCTGATATAATCATTAATATCCTTACCCCTCATATGGCCGCGCAAGGCGGTTTTACAGGCACCATTAGCATTTTCACAAGCAAGCTGTTTTAAAAGCTTATTTTCAGATTCGTCTGGCCCCAAGACTCTCTCTGCGGTCTCAAATAGACGTGCAATGAAATTACTATAAGGTTCATGGGGGCCCTGAACTACATTGATTAACGGGGTGGTGAGAGAACCCTTCCCTGGTAGAGCGCGCCATGCATTTTTAACTTGGGCAAGAAGCCCGGGAGGCAATGCCGCTTGCTTTGTTTCTGAAGAATAGGGTCCCTGCCCTGTTAATTTATAAAAATCCAGGAAGAAGTGGACTTTCTTTGATTATTTTTTGCTGTTTCTTGACAGCGGTCCATGAAATCAGCCTTCCAGAGTAAATATTGTCCAAGCTGGAGGACCAATTGGCCAAGTTTGAGCCATTCTCCTGGGACGAATTAGCCCTCGGGGGCAAGATATTCAAGCAGAGAGAGTAAAAGGAGCGGTGGGCCCATAGTTTTTAACTGCACTATGGAGTTCCTTTAGAATCTTGAATTTTAGGGGCTTAAAATTTGGATTGGGGTCTGAAGGGGAGGGGTCAGAGCCCCCCTGTTCCTCATCATCTGAGCCATGACCATCAGTAACTTCTAAATCATTGTCCATCTCGTCACCCTGTGGTGGAGAATCCTCAGTAGAGGCCTCGGCGCCGGAAGACTCCTTGGAATTGACTTGAAGCTGGGTCATCACAGGAAATGCTAGCATAGGGCTTTTTTTTAGAGGGGGCCTTGGGGCGCTGAATTGTGGCCCCTATCGTGGGGGTGGGCAGTAGAAGGGCTTTTCAGAGGGCATCTTGGAGGGATTGGACCTCTGTAGAAAGTTCAGAGTATTCTTTTTGAAGACTAAGAACCTCTTTAAGGTCTTGAATCTGTAGTTTTAAGTTGCGTTTAGCCAAATGTAAGGAGGATTTACTGGGAAGGTGAGGCTGAAGTGCGGGGGCAATAAAGGGAGGGGGCCGATAAGGGGGCGGGTACGAAAGGGGCGGCCAATCTGGGTTATGGTTCTTGGCGGTCTCTTCCTCTAAGGTAGCTTCGTCAGAGGGGCTGAAATCATCCGAGGTGGGGACTGTCTTAACAACAGGATAAGCCTGGGTTGCAGGGTCCTGGCTAGTGGGGGCATCATCTGCTAAAGAGAGCTTGGGCAAGGAAGGATATAAAGGCTTATTGGAGGTGGGAGGGTCATCCCCCATGTCTATGACAACAGAGGGACAGGGGAATTTTAGGGACTGTAACGACTTGGAGCCGTGCGACTCCAGGGAGGCCAAGGAGGTGGAACGAGATAAGGGCCGAATGAAGGCCTCAGCTGAAGCAACCGTGGAAGAAATGTCAGGGGCATCAGAAGAGATAATATCTTTAATTAAAGTCCAGTGCTTAAAAGTTTGAAGAGGAATAGTCTCAGGACCATGTTGGGAAGAATAGGAATCTTAACTCTCTATGAACACGGTCCCAACGGTCAGGATTAATATTAGGACCATCAATGACAAACCAAGGACAAGCTTGGGAAAAAATAAGAAAAAATGTACAAGGTCTTTTTTCTTAACTCTAACTCCTCTTTCCCTGAGACAACTTTTAAGGTGGTGAATAAATTGCGCCTCCTTGGAGAGACTTTTACCCATCGTATTAACAGAGATAAACACTTACCTAAGTGCGGAGAAGTCCTATGAGCGGCAGGCCTGCACCGGACACAATCGGAGGTACTTTCAGTTTGACCTTGGTGAGAAACTTGACCACGGCGGTTCGAACTATTGCCCACGAAGGGTCTCTGTTGCAGTAGAGGGCTAGTACCTCGTGGCCACGCTGGGCGCCACTTGTCCCATCCAGCAGGACCAGTAATTACGGGGCCACGAGGGGAGCCATACCTGAGTGAAGAGACGGGAAAGAAAGAGGCGAGACCAAGTAGCGTTCCTATCACAATAGCACTTTTAAAGTTATGGAAGTAAACCTGGTATTATAATTCAGATGTCTGTTTCTTTGTCCAACGCAATTGCCTGCAAATTTCATATTTTTTCAAATACCTGAGTAATACTCCATTATGTAAATTTACCACATTTTCTTTATCCATTGTTTAGTTGAACATCTAGGCTGTTTCCAGTTTGGGGCCATTATGAATACAGATGCTATGAAGTAGCTGAGCAAGGGTCCTTGTGGTAGGTGAGGAGTCTTTTGGGTATATGCCAGAATGGTATAGCTAGATCTTGAGGTAGATTGATTGCTAGTTTTATGAAGAAATGCCATATTTATTTCCACAATGGTTGTACAAGTTTACCCTCCTGTCAGTAATGGAGGATTATTCCCCTTGCTCCACATAGTCTACTTGTTACTTGTGTTTTTTTATCTTAGCCATTCTGACAAATGAAGAGTAGACTCTCAAAGGAGAGTTGCATTTCTCCAATGGCTAAAGACTTTGAACATTTCTCTAAGTGTTTCTCAGTCATTTCAGATTCCACTAATAAGAATTCTTTGTTTATGTCTGTACTCCATTTGTAAATTGGATTGTTTGGTTTGTTGATATCTATTTTCCTGTGCTCATTATATATTTTGGATATTAGCTCTCTATTTAATGTGGAGTTGATGAAAATATTCCCCCATCCTCTAGGCTGCCATTTTGTTCTTTTGATAATGTCTTTTGTCTTATAGAAGCTTTTCAATTTCATAAGGTTCCATTCATTGTTGGTCTTAGTGCCTATGCTGTTCCCATTTTCTCTTCTAACAGGTTCTGTGTATCTGGTTTTGTGTTGAGATCTTTGATAAACTTGGAATTTAGTTTTGTGCAGGGTGATAAATATGGATCTATTTATCTATTTGCATTCTTCTACATGACAACATCAAGTAAGAACAGCACCAGTTTGACTATACTTTCTTTTTCCTTTGTGTATTTCTGGCTTCTTTACTTTAAAAAAAAAATATGCCCATGAGAGTGCGGATTTATTCCTATGAAATGTAGAAAAAATCAAACTGCCCTTGATGCTACATTCTGTGACCAAAGGGGAGTGCTCTCTCCCCCCCTCTCCATTTCACACTATACTATACTACACACACACATACACACACACACACACACACACACACATACACACACACACGGATTTTCTATTCGTCATTTATTCCTTACTTCCCATCCCCCAGCAGCACAATACACACACAATTCTTCAAATATATGGCATGACTAAAGACTTGTTAAAAATAAATAGGGATGAAAACAGATAAACCTCAGAGATAGCCAAATGTATAGAAATACAATTCAAAGCAAAAAGAAAACAAACACAATTATGAAATGACACCTATTATCATCTTTAATAACCATCCAGGAAATACAAATTCAATGAAGTGCAGTATATTTTATATATTTAACAAGTATAATTTTTATTAGTTTATTTAGATTACATCTCATTGTTTTCCTCTCATTGTATCCTCTCATTCCTCCTTTCCTCCCTCTTTCACCCTATTCCCCTCCCCTAGGTCTGTGATAGAGTTTATCTCCTCCCCCACGATATGGTCACAGCCTATCAAGTCTCATCTTTGTAGCCTGCTTATCCTTTCTCTGAGTGCTACCAGGTCTCCCCACCAAGGAGAGGTTGTCAAATATGGATCACCAGAGCTCATGACTGAGTCAGTCTCTGATCTCCACTCAACTGTGGAGAATGTCCTGACCATTGGCAAGATCTGAATATGGGTTCAATGTTTACTGCATGTATTATCCTTGGTTGGTGCAGTAGGTTGTACAGACCCCCCAGTTCCAGATCCTCCCATCATGATGATCTTCTTGTGGGTTTCTAGGACTCTCTGGTTCCTCTTATTTCCCCATTGTCCCATATTTCCCTCATCTAGAGTCCCAATAGGAAGTCCCCACATCTATCCTGATCTCCTGGTTAGTGAAGACTTTCATGGGACATCTCTTTTGGGCTAGTGTCCAACGATAAGTGAGTATATACCATGTGAGTCTTTCTGGGTCTGGGTTTACTCACTCAGGATAATCATATCTAGTTTCATCCATTTGCCCATAAATTTCAGACTTTCTTTATTTTTAACAGCTGAGTAATATTCCATAGTGTAAATGTACCACGGTTTCTTTATCCATTCTTTGACTGAGGGACATTTAAGTTGTTTCCAGGTTCTGGCTATTATGAAAAAGGCTGCTATGAACATGGTTGAGCATATGTCCTTGCACAAAACTCAAATCCAAGAGGATTAAAGACCTCAACATAAAACCAGACACACTAAATCGGTTAGAAGAAAAAGTGGGGAAGAGCCTAGAACACACTGGCACAGTAGACAACTCCCTGAATGGAACTCCAACAGCCCCGGTTCTAAGGTAAACAATTCACAAATGAGACCTCATGAGGCTGAGAAGCTTCTTTAAGGCAGAAGACACTGTCAACAGAACAAAGCTATAGTCTACAGACTGGGAAAGGATCTTCACAAATCCTACATCTGACAAAGGTCTAACATTCAAAATATATAAAGAGCTCAAGAAACTAAACTCCACCAAACTAAATAAACCAATTAAGAAATGGAGCTCAGAATTAAACAGAGAAGTCTCAAAAGAGGAACATCAAATGGCTGAGAAACACTTAAAGAAATGCTCAACATCCTTAGTCATGAGAGAAACGCAAATCAAAACAACTCTGAGATTCCATCTTACACCTATCAGAATGGCTAAGATCAAAAACTAAATGATAGTATATGCTGTCAAGGATGTGGAAAGGGGAACACTGCTTCATTGCTGGTAGGAGTGCAAACTTGTGCGACCACTTTGGAAATCAATCCGGTGATTTCTCAGAAAACAGCAAATGCCATTACTTCAAGATCTAGCTGTTCCACTTCTTGGAATATACTCAGAAGATGCTTCACCACTCAACAGTTATAACATTTAAGCTATTGCCAATACTAAGCACCACTAAAATGTAGAAAATGAAATATAAAATTTATTCCAATTAGTCAGTGAAGATGTTTTAAGGTCATCTTCTTAACTTCTTCCTACTTACCATTGATTATTGCCACTTCCTATTGCTTTCTATGTTACCTAAAGGATCAATATCACATTTACTTTTTTCTGCATTATGTAGGAAATGATAATTCTTTGTATTACACTGCTCTTGTAGAGATATTATTCCACATTCTTGACTTAAACTGAAACAACTGAGCCAACATTTGATAAGTATTTAATAAGTACCAAGGCCTGAAATTATAGGTTCTATAGCAAAAGAAACAAGAGAAACAAAAATAACTAGCTTCATCTATAACAGAAAACTCTACAATAACATTAGAAACAACAACAAAAACACAGTAGATAGCCAGTTTTCATAGTACTGAAAGATACTATGCAAACTACTGTGGGTGTGAAATAATCAAGTCTTAACTGCCTGTGAACCATATGAGATACATTAAAAAGTTGCAAGGCAAAATATGCTGACCAGTACAATAGTGGCATGAATGTTACAGGTGTAACCAATCACTTTCTTTATAGACACAAGGCCAGTTCTTCAAGACAGTACTCATATTTAATGCACCTTTGATGCTACTAAAAACATGTGGCTGGGTAGGATATGGACAGTAAGGGAGAATAAGCAATTATTCTGTTAAATGTAAATTTTTTAACTAGCCCCTAAGTACATAGCTTTACATAAATAGATGTGTATATCAATGTTCAGCAGAGGTGATTCTTTTTATAGTATATAGTAACTAACAGACTTACAACTGGTCAACATGAAGAGAAGACTATAGAATGAGGTGGACTTTTTTGCGGTTTCTTTAAAAACACAGTTGTGTCATGTGATTTTTTTTTCTGGACGCTGTCTCATTAAAGGGCACGTGATGTTTTCCTGGAAGAAGTCTCCTGTGTGGGGCGTGATTTTGTGCAGCTGAAAACATCCATGGGTGGACTCTGAGAAGAGAACATAAATAGAAGACCACATACAGTGACAATACTTTTGCATCACTATGCCTTGCAATGGTTTACATCATTTTACTGGTCTTCGTGTTGCAGTTTGGTGTTTGTTATTTGGCTGAACTGCGGCTATCCTTAAACCAGAGTGGATTCTCCCCAAGGAACTACTTATAGAAAGGCCCCAAATCCCCTTTTCCTATTAATCTTCTTTCTCCCCTACCTCTTGTCAGTGGGTTGAAATGAAGGTAGGAGCCTTTAAGAAACCTAAATAAAGTAGGTTTTTGAAGAAACTAAGCCTACAATAGAATGCTTAATCTTAAATGGGACATCTATATTACATCTCCTCTTCCTATGGCTCAGATATCCCAGTAGAAGTTCAGAAGAAAGATGGTAAAAACCAGATAGTGAATGACTACAACAGGCCAATGTTTTCCAAATATGACAGGACAATCATTAGGAGGTTGGAGAGTCCATTTTCTTCATGTATGTGGCCTCGGAGAGGCTACCCATTAATTCAGTATATGGTCCTACATCCATGCACATATGGATGATACCAAGTGGACTCAGTTGTCTTAAAAGTGTGCACAGAAGATGAAAATAAATAGATAGGAGAAAGGGCAAGAATTGGAGAGGAGGAACTGTTGATCAAAATTTACTATGGTCATGTATGAAATGCTCAAGCCATAAAAAGAAAACAAAAGGAAGACCATTAGTTTCTGAGTTCAGCTCTTTTCATTTCCTAAGATGCAGTCTGTTGATTGATAAAGAACCTCCCATAGGTAGCTCTAATTCTACATAAATTGTTAAGTGCTTTAGTAAAGGCCCACATCAAGTGCGGGAGGAAGTGATTAATCACTACCATTATCACATCTTTAAAACCAATTTATCAAGATCCTACCTTTCCAATGAAAGGAAATTTGCCAAGCACTTAGATCTAAAACATATGTCTATAAATTTATTCTTTAGCCACTTGGGCATGGGCTGTTTCTCCTAGTTTGTTGCGTATGATCTTATTTTATTTTTCTTTTCATGTTTTCTTTCTTCTATTTGGTCAATAAAACCTAATGGCTAGAAAAGACTACCTCTAAATGGCCAAATTATAAGAGGAAAATACCTAAAAATAAATAAATAAATAAAAATAAAATAAAACAACAACAACTCTATTTGACAAGGCAAACTTCTCCACCAGGCTTCATCTAATGTAAAGCATTCTTGTCCAGAGTGAAAGAAATTAACACAATTGAGTGAGTCAAGAAGAAGGTGAAGAGGATGAAACAAGGAAATGGAAGAAAGTAAAATCCAAAGAAAGATACAAAGTGAAGAAAAAGTTTATGCTTGTCAGGGAAGCAGCCACAGCTCATTCTCTGTTTGAGGCCTGACATTCCTGTCCTTCTCCCACTGACAAACTCTTAAAAGAAGGGTAAGGTGCAATCTAAAATTGGAAATGGTAAAAATAGGAAGAAAGAAAGAACACAGAAGTTAGAAGCATGCAATGTTTTCCTAAATTTAAGTTTCAATCCTACATAAAATGCATCACAGGCCATTTCTGATTAGAACATAAATTATTTCTTCTTAGAAACAGAGGCTGGAAGAGAAATACAAAAATAATAAAAATTAAAAATAGTTGTTTGTAACTGGAATGATTTTTATGGCTTCTTTATATGCTAAATTTACTCCGTGATTTTATTATCATATGCTAACTTAAATAGGAGTCAGCATGCAACAAGATACGTACAAATAGAGCCAAATGTACTGTTGAATATATTCAATGCCTCCCAAAGATGGGATAGCTTATAAAAGGAGTTATGATATTAGGGTATTTTTAAAAAATCTTACACAAAGAATAATTTAATATGACTATGTTGTCTGAGCAAACTCACAGATAAACACAGGCAATTTGAAATTATTATACTTAAAACAAGTAATAAGAAAGTCATTAAGGCTGAGTTCTATTCCATAGTGTAAATGTGTCAAAGTTTTCTTTATCCATTCTTTGACTGAGGGACACTTAGTCTGGCTGTTTCCAGGTTCAGACGATTATGAATAAGGCTGCTATGAACATGATTGAGTACATGTCCTTGTGTGCTGAAGCATCTTCTAGGTATATTCCAAGGAGTGGAATAGCTGGGTCTTGAAGAAGCCCTATTTCCAGTTTTCTGAGATAGCACTAGATAGATTTCCAAAGTGATTGTACTAGTTTGCATTTCCACCAACAATGAAGGAGTGTTCCTCTTTCTCCACATCCTTGCCAGCATGTGGTGTCTCTTGAACTTTTTATCTTAGCCAATCTGATGGATGTAAGATGGAATCTTGGAGTCTTTTTTTAATTTGCATTTCTCTGATGACTAAAGACACTGAACATTTCTTTAAGTGTTTCTCAGCCATTCGTTATTCCTCTGTTGAGAATTCTCTCTTTAGTTCTGAGCCCCACTTCTCAATTGGGTTATTTGGTTTGGTGGTGTTTAATTTCTTGAGTTCTTTATATATTTTGGATATTAAGCCTGTGCCAGATGTACGGTTGGTGAAGATCTTTTCCCAGTCTGTAGGTTATTGGTTTGTTCTGTTGACAGTGTCTCCTGCCTTACAGAAGATTCTCAGCCTCATGAGGTCCCATTTAGTGATTGTTGACATTAAGGCCTAGGCTGTTAGAGTTCTGTTTAGGAAGTTGTCTTCTGTGCCAATGTGTTCCAGGCTCTTCCACACTTTTTTGTCTAACAGATTTAGTGTCTCTGGTTTTATGTTGAGGTCTTTAATCCACTTGGACTTGAGTTTCGTGCAGGTTGACAAATATGGGTCTAATTGCATTTTTTACACATGGACATTCAGTTAGACCAGCACTATTTGTTGGAGATGCTACTTGAGTTTTTGTGCAGGTTGACAAATATGGGTCTAATTGTATTTTTTTCACATAGACATCCAGTTAGACCAGAACTATTTGTTGAAGATTATATCCTTTTTCCATTGAAAAGATTTGGCTTCTTTGTTAAAAATCAAGTGACCATATGTGTGTGGATTCATTTCTGGGTCTTTGATTCGAGTGTATTGATCAACCAGCCTATTGCTGTGCCAGTACCTTGCTGTTTTAATTGCGGTTGCTCTATAGTACAGTTTGAGATCAGGTATGGAGATTCCTCCAGAGAATCTTATAATATGCAGCTATTAAAAACAAGGCAATCCTGAAATTTTTGGACAAACAGATGGAACTAGAAAGAATCATAATGCGTGAGTTAACACAGAAGCAGAAAGATTCAAATGGTATATACTCACTTATAATTGGACACTAGCCCAAGGGGCAGGTCCCATGAAGTCTTCACTTATCAGGAAAGTGGGATAGCTGTGAGGACATCCTATTAAGACTCTAGGTGAGAGAAATATGAGAGAATGGGGAAATAGAAGGATGCAGAGGGGTCCTAGAAACCTACAAGAAAAGCATTATGATGTGCCCAGCATTATCTGGGTCCAGAGGTTCTGCTCAAACTACAGCACCAACCAAGAGTGATACATGCAGTAAACATCAAACCCTTACCCAGATCTAGCCAATGGACAGGACATTCTCCACAGTTGAGTGGAGAGTGTGGACTGACTTTCACATAAACTCTAGTGTCCCATATTTGATCACGTCCTCTTGATGGGGAGGCCCGGTGACACTCAGAAGAAGGATAGCAGGGTACCAAGAAAAGACTTGATACCCTAGGATCATATATAGGGGTAGGAGGTCCCCCTCTGTCACAGACATAGGGGATAGGAATAGAGTGAAATGGGAGAGAGGGAGGAACGGGAGGATATAAGGGATGGGATAACAATTGAGATGTAATATTAATAAATTAATTTTAAAAATTATTAAGCAAGTGGGAAAAAGAGGGTCATTAAAGCAATTTTCTTAAGCTTGGATGATTATTATCTTGGGGAAGAATTAAGAAAATTTTAAAGAAAAGATGGGAATGACCCCAAGGTGTATATGAAAGGCACATTACCAGAAGACTGTCTGGTTCTGGTTCTAATTTACAAATCAGTGATAGTCATCTAACATATTTCTAATGACAAAAGTAGGTAGCAAAGGAGAATGTGTATTAGGTCTTTTAAGAAGTCCCTCTAAAGGATGTGGAGATCAATTACCATTCTCTAGTAACTTCTATGTACCAGATATCTGGCACTTACTGTCTTTTTTTATTCGATAGAATCAATTATGGGAATCTCAGAAAATGTGATGTATTTTCTAATACAGATCATTAATGATCACCTGCATGCAGTTCTTATCTTTGCAGCATGCAGGAACATTTAATTTCTGAAGTACCTTGAAATCAGATAAGGTTACTTGACAGTGCTGGCCAGCGGAAGGCAAGCAAAAAGGAAATGAGCCATTTAACAAACAAGACAGTGTCAGATATGTGTGATGTTTCCACACTTTCTTTTAGTCTCCAGAATGAAAGCAGAGACTACTCTGCTTTCAAAAACCAACCACAGAACTGGATTCACCTGTTAGCCACTCAAGAGCCACATCACTCACACTGGACTTAGCAAATGAAATCAATCTCTCATTAAATCACTAAAATTTCAGTTGTTGGCACCAAGACAAGTAGAGAATTTCCTAAAACATTTATTAGATTATCCAGTGGGCAAATGATGGAACTGAAACAGTTCTTGCTGGCATCGAAAGACGAAACTCCAATCTTTCATATACGTACCAAGAAAGCTGATTTCAGGTGTACTGATTGAACCCTACATGCTCTGTAAACTCAGAATAAGGACTGATTCATTGTGGCTGGGTTCAAGTATGATTGCAGTAGAGTGGATTTGGACTTACTTCTTTAACATAATGCTATAGATGATAGGCATATATGAAAACAACAACAGCAACAACAAAACAGATTCTAGAGATGGACAAGCCAATAGTTTCCAAGAGAAGTTATAAAATGATCAGTTGTGAAATGAAGGTGAAAGAGTCTATTTTCCTGGAATGATCATTGTCAGACTGTGGAACTCAAAGGTAGGTACTGAAACAACACATAGACAAAGCATTAGGGTGAAAGAAATGAACTTCCCAAAGCAAAACCTCTGACGGCAACTATGTTTCTCCTGAAAACAAAAACTTTCATTCTTAAAAGTTTGGAGGTGTCTTTTGATACTTTCAGAGACCTTCCCCAGCTCTTTCTCCAGTTTCTCTTTGAGCTGTATCATTGGTTGTTTTACTTGAGAAATTTAAAGCAATAGTCCAGTGCCAGTCGCCACTCTTTTTTCTCTTCTTGTATGCATTTGGTATCTATATGCATAAATCATCGTATGTGTGTGCATGCATACACATGTGTGTCAGCCAGAGGCTGAAGTCAGGTAGCCTTTATTTTACTGATAAAGGGTGTTTGACTGAACCCAGAGCTCAGCAATTTGTCTGAACCAGGTGGCCTGGAAGCCTGAGGACTCTGCCTATCTGTACCTCAACAGATCTGGGATTACACATTAGGGCTACAGTACCCTTCCTTTGTGTAGATAATTGGTATCCGAACTCGGGTCTTCATGCTGAAAAGAACATTTTACTGACTGATCCCTCTACCTATCCCCAGTCATTAGAGATTTAAATGAATGGCCTAGTGATGTCAAGTAGAGGATAACATATAAAGATTTTGGTCACTGATGTTACTCCTTTGAGTAATCCACCTTCTGCTTTTGTGAAAGATGTCAACCTCTATACAGTATAAATAATTAGCTTAACCATAAAGGGTGGGCACTGCAGTGATCGACTTTCAAAGGCTTGTTGAAAAAGAATCTCTCCATGTAACCCATGATTACCTAGATCTTGCCAAAGAGTCAAAGCTTGAAATTGATCTTGAAATTGGCAATCCCCCTGTCTCATCCTCACAAATGCTGAGATTATAGCTGCCTTCTGTTACATAACATTTCGTATCCCTGATTTCTAAGAATCCCTCACCCATTCAGTCTCCTTATGGCAAGTTCTGTTATTTCTATTCAAAGCCTTTTCCTCTTAGAAAGGCCCTCTCCGGAGGCAGTGGAAAGGTAGCATACATGACTGCATATGAACATATGCATATACTCGCTGTCTGATAAATGCCAGCAATCTGTTGAACACTAAAGATTATATAAATTTTAGCAGCTTTGCTGATGCTTCATACACAAACAGCTGTTCTTTCTTGATCGTCTGATTAAATATGCTGTAAAATTTCTCCCAAGAAAATCTCACCAAAGTTGATTCCAGCAAATCTTCTCTAACATCCTGCTAGAAGCTTCAGCTTCTAAGCAGTCTAAGGAAAAAGTCAATCAGCAGCATTTTTGCCAAAAGGTCTGATTTTTCTTTTCTGGAGGTGAGACATTTATAATGTCAGACTAAGTGTCCTAGTCTTGGCTCGGTCCCTAATCCACAGTCAGTCACTCAACAACTCTAAAAGAAACATTTGTTGTAACTATGGCTAAAACCTTATGTGGATTGAAATATGTTTTTAAAGTAGGACTCTCACTCTCTGAATATGTTTTCATATCATGTTTGTGTTGGTTTACTATTTATACATTTCTCACTAAGTAGAACAATTGCAAGCTACATAAACACGAACAAAGCCAGAAAACATCCTCTCCTAGACTAAGGTTATCAATCTGATATTAAAGCCACTAAACCACCAATATCTGAAAGCATTCAATGTGGAATACCTGAACAATTATTTGAGAGACTGCTGACCACAGGAGCAGGGATCTCCATAAGCCTATGCAAGAAATTTGGGGACTTTCCTATAGCCTGATGTTTAATTTGAAATCACATCTCAAACGAGGTTTCTTTTATTTGAAGCTTACCTAGCTAGCCTATCTTAGATCATATTCCTCTTATTTATGAATCTATGGTGCCCCAAAGTCAGCATTATCATATTTGATTCCCAATCTTAACTCCAAGAAACTAAAGGTTTCAATTTTTATCATTTTATCTTCAGAAAATATCATACCTCTTCTATCAATGAATAAAATACATTGTCAATTAAATACAAACTAAACTTTAAAAAGGACATTACATACAAATGAATTTTTATCATGGGAGAAGTACATAGAAATCACACTACACTCTTTGACAGAATGCTAGCGAATGTTATATTTATTTTTCTGCCACAAGACGTTTTATATATTCTATTTCAAAGCCTGGAATCCTTTCCACAGTGCCTATCTTCAAGGCAACTAACCCACATATCACCATATGGTGATACTGTGTTCCTTTGGAAAACCTTTCTTTGGCCACCCTGACTAATCCAGACCTTAGCAAAATTCCTGTATACTCACTACATCTCTCAAAAAACCTTTGACCTTTATAACTTCCATATCATTCTATTCATGTTTGTTTTTAATTCCTTGCCCCCTAGTAGTCATCAAGCCTCATAGAAGCAGGATCCAGGGCAGTTTAGAAAATAATTGTCTGGGAATATCACAGTGCCAGTAACATCAAAAAACATGATTTTGATTTGATGCATGAAAGAATAAATAACTCACTGTCTTTTATAGAGAAAGACTCTCACAACATATCCCTGGATGGCCTGGAACTTGTTGTGTTGATCAGCATATCCTTGAATTCACAGAAATTCACCTGGTCTCTGCTTCCCAGTGTTGGAATGAAAGGTGTGTGTCACCACACTAGGTTGTAAAAAACTTTAAGTCAGTAAAATAAGGTATTATAATAGTAAGGAAATCAATAATATTTCAATTTTATCTGAAAAATTGAATATGTTTTGTTGATCAGTAATGATCTTAGGAAAGCACAAAACGAAATTTACTGTATTTTGTAATTGCTTGGTCTGATCCATTATGAGTATGATTTTTCCTTTATTGGTTAATCTAGTTTCCTGTATGCCAAGAACCTTTCTGGTATGGATTTTGATCTTCAGAATTAATATATTCAACAAGAAAAAACAATACTCTGTGAAAATACCCACCCCTAGGTCATTTGTCAAAATGTCACTTGCTTTCTATTATTTTATTTATAAACTGTTCCTTTGTATTTAGTTACCATCAAGTGATAATCCCAAGGCACACAGTATGCGTAGACACATTCGTTCATTGACACATACGCCCATTCTTCATCCTTTTGTGATAATTACTAGATTCTAGTACTTTTCTCAGTATTGCATTTGCTGTACCTATGTGTAAAGCTGAATAGTAGACCATGATGATACATCATTGAAAACTCAGTGTCTACTCCTTCACAGTACTGTTTCCTTGGAAACAACAGAATTAAGATAAATGTGGACTGTTGTGCCTGCCTCATCTGCTGTGTGGAATTACACCTGGATTAGAGTCCCTGGGATTTGACATGAAGGCCGTGGACGTACATAAATAGATATGCTAAGAAGATCATCAAGGGACATTTTCTGACTCAAATGACTCTCACTGACATTTTTAAAATAAAAGCAGACACGTTTGTCTTATAATGGGCAAGGCCCCACCCAAAATTTCTGAACTTGAGTAGATATGGAATTTCCTACGGGAAAAAGTGTGCAATCAATGCAGAACTGTCTGTAATAGTAAACTCAAAGATAAAATTGACTTGACATTTTTGCCATGAGGCCTTCTCAATCCTGTAACAGCAAATGTGGAGTTACATCACAACAAGGTGAACCTTGCAAGCCAGAACCATATCACCTGAGGGAACTATTTATGACATCAAGCTTATAGCCTAGGAGGGACATAGTTCTATGTGCTCAAGTCAGAGCAAGATCTCATTTTTCAAAAGCAGAGGTCTAGGGCCTCTTGATGTTCAGGTCAGATTCTTATAGCTGTCATCTTTGAATACAGCAGCTCATTCTTCAGAAGATAGCTTAAGAGATCTTAACGTTCAGCTGTTAGGTCCTTGTCTTTTAGTAATTGAGCATTTTTTTCAGAGATCAAGGTCTGCAGTTCTCACATTCTGCAGGGCCAGCCCTCTAGTTTCTGTTGGCGGAGTTTCTCTGGAACATGTCACCATCATGCTGCTGCTAAAAGCTCCAGGAGCTGATTTGTTCTTTGAACAGCCATCTCACCACTTCTCCATGATGAAGATAATTAGGTAGACACTGGAAGGTGATTGTGACAGAAAGCTTAACTGGAGTTAACATCATAGAACTGGAGGTGAAATGGAGGAAAGAAAGACAGCAGTCACACTAACTAGATAAGCCGGAGAACCCAGCCTTATAGAAAGGTGTGATCGACACATGCTCAGATTATAACTTTAGCAATTGCAACCTTACTTTTAGATGCTTTTGAATCTACCATAAACAAGGCTTGTTTTATGAACCAGTTACAAGCTTCTCCTCCTCTTCTTCTTCTTCTTGGTAGAAAGAGAAAGGGATGTTGTTGTTGGTGGTGGTGGTTGTGGTTGTGGTGGTGGTGGTTGTGATTGTGGTGGTGTTGGAGGTGGTAGAGGTGGTGGTGGAGGTGGTGGTAGAGGTGGTGGTGGTGGTGGTCATGGTAGTGATGGTGGTGGAGGTGGTGGTAGAGGTTGTGGTGGTCATGGTGGTGGCGGTGGTCATGGTGGTGGTGGTGGTATTGGTGGTGGTAGTGATGGTGGAGGTGGTGGTGGTGGTAGTGGTGGAGGTGGTGGAGATGGTGGAGGTGGTGGTAGTGATGGTGGAGGTGGTGGTGGAAGTGGTGGTGGTGGTGGTGGTGGTGGAAGTGGTAATGGGTGGTGGCAGAGGTGGTGTTGGTGTTGGTGTTGGTGGTGGAGGTGGAGGTGGTGGAGGTGGTGGTGGTGGTGGTAGAGATGGTGGAGGTGGTGGTAGTGATGATGGAGGTGGTGGTGGAAGTGGTGGTGGTGGTGGTGGTGGTGGAAGTGGTAATGGGTGGTGGCAGAGGTGGTGTTGGTGTTGGTGTTGGTGGTGGAGGTGGTGGAGGTGGTGGTGGTGGTGGAGATGGTGGAGGTGGTGGTAGTGATGATGAAGGTGGTGGTGGAAGTGGTGGTGGTGGTTGAGGTGGTGGTGGTGGTGGTGATGGTATCATGGTGGTGGTGGTAATGGTGGTAGTGGTGGAGGTGGAGTTTGTGGAGGTGGAGGTGGTAGAGGTGGTGGAGCTGGTGGTGGTGGTGGTGGTAGAGGTGGTGGTGGTCATGGTGGTGGTGGTGGTGGTGGTGGTGGTGGTGGTGGTGGTACTGATGGTGGTGGTGGTGGTGGAGATGGTGGAGGTGGTGGTAGTGATGGTGGAGGTGGTGGTGGTGGTAGAAGTGGGTGGTGCCAGCGGTGGTGTTGGTGTTGGTGGCTGAGGTGGAAGTGGTGGTGGTAATGGTGGTAGTGGTGGAGGTGGAGTTTGTGGAGGCGGAGGTGGTAGAGGTGGTGGAGTTGGTGGTGGTGGTCGTGGTGGTGGAAGTGGTGTAGGTGGTATGGGGGTGCAGGTGGTAGAGGTGTTGAAGGTGGTGGTGGTGGTGGTGGTGGTGGTAGGGTCATTTAGAGTTCAATTGACCTTGCTTGCTCCGCCGCGTTTTCCCACGTGGGTGTCCGTTGCCCCGGCCCGGCCTCCTGACCTGCCTACAGCGCTCCTGAAGGCGGCTGTCATGAAAGCAGCAGCCTTAGTGACAGCAGGGCTCAGAGCCAGAATCAAGTTTCATTAGAGAACTCAAGGAATGTTCAAAAGAACTGCTCTGCAGCGATGACATTCTGGCCAGTTGACAATATGGTGCTGCTTAGTTGACAAATCCTTGCTAAAGGGAAACAGACACATGGAAAGGGTCTGTAAGCTCTCCAGCAAGAGACCATATGCTTCACACTTAACTGGATATTTAAAGAAAAGGCTGGTTACAACAAGGATATCACAGACTTAAAATTTTTAATAGTATGTCACATGTTCAGCTCCAAATCAAATATCTTTAGGCAGAATTGCTTTCTTCTTATCTGTCTCACTATGTCATATCATTCTGGCTTTTCCTTCAGGCTTTGTCTCCTCTTTCATAGATCCCATTGCTCTACGGAGATTATGGTGGTCATCATTACAATAGAACATATCCTGATCCTCCCATATCTTGGATTCATAGCTTTGTAAACTCATTTTCATTGTATATCAGTTTATTCTTCTGCAAGGTTAACTAACATGTGATAAATAATAGAAAAAACTAGCTGCCAGGATTGGGTGTTCAAATGACATTAATAAAGAAAGGGGTGCTTATCCATGTTCATACCCAAGTGACTAAAACTCATTGTGATTTAGAGGGTCACAAAAGAGGAGGATGGGTATGAATATGATTAAAACACATTATGTACATCCATGAAATGATATAACCAAACACTTTACTATGTATAATAAGTGTATGGTGGTAAAACATTAAGAATCAACACAAAATTATGCATTACTGAGATGATATGAGAGTTTTAGATACATAATATAAATATGCATGTATATAATTTTAACACATTACTCCAAGAATACTACACTCTCAACAAAGGCCAGTTATTAGTTGTAGTTTTAATCATATTCATATCATAACTTAATGCTTTTATACTATCTTTATAGTCCATACCAATAACATATTAGATCATTAGCTTAAGAAGACAAAATTGAACAGAAGAACTAAAAATTTAAAGTAGTCATGAGAGAAAATTTTTAAAAAAATGTACAATCCAGGGTAGTTGTTTTCCCTAGAGTGAACAAACAATATGTTTATGATACAGTGAGGCAGCAGAATTCACAAAAAAGCAAAGAAAACAAAAGATTTACCAAAGTCACTATGGTGACCCAAACAAATCATTTCAATTGGCACAATCTGTGTCATGTTTTTCCTCCCTGTTTTAGAAAGGATCTTTCACAGATGAACATGTCTTTCTTTCTTTCTGAGGGTATTTGTTTTTTCCTCTCTAAACTGTGAAATTCAGATGAGATAAGTTATAGGCTTATTCGTAGTGCTAAAATTTTCCATTGTATGTTCAAAATAAGAAAAAACAAATGAGGAACTACCGTGGGCTTCATATCACTAAAGCATGTACATGTGAGTGTGCATACACACACACACACACACACACCCCACATGTACATAGTTCTTTCACCAAAGTGGGGGTGAGTGAAGTTGTATAACTCACCTTCCCTTTTAATTAATCATCTCAGAGTTTTTTTTTAATATGTGTGTAACTTATAGTCTTCGTCTTGCTATTTTAAATTTTGTGAACAACTTGTCATTTGCCTGTGTCAAAACTGAATGTTGAGCTTGTCCCAGAATCTAAAGTCATGTTTGTCTCCCACACAGTCCAATTTTGAAGTGTTTTCATGACATTTTCATTGGTTCAATAGATTACTCTGCAGTATATGCTTGCCTTTCCTCCACCCTTCCCTGTGGCAGAAATAAATAAATAGCTACAAATGAATCTGTACTCAGCTGCGGAGATGCTCCTAGCAGCTTCTCACCCACGTTCGTCCAACTCACCTGGCAGCTGTTTGCTGAGATCATTTCAACTGAAGGTAAAATCACTTTGAGCCCGGGATGTTCATTGGCATTGTCTGTGCTGTATTGTGGCAAACTTTCCTCAAGTTCCACAGATGTGTTGTGGATGATTCAAACTACTTTGTCATTCATTATGTTCATGTAAGAGTTTAACTTGAGGGGGCTGGTTTAGGAATAAGTAATTGCCTTTCCACAGCTGAGTAGGAATTCTTTGAGCTAGAACTCTCTGGGGCTGGGGGATGCTATGGGAACATTCTGAGACAATAAACCTACAGTTATACGAAATAGGCTAGGAAAGCTTATCTATGAAAAGTCTCCTTACAGCAATTCATTATCACCACAGTCTCCTGTCTCCTGCAGATGGACTACAGTTGAGAAGTTAACATGATACCTAGTCTTCAACTTAACCCCAAAAAATGATGTTGCAGAGAGATGTATAATTTCAAGGTCAAATGGTTTTATTCTTACTATTACTCTTTTTTAAATTTTTTATTATTAATTTATTCTTGTTACATCTCAATGGTTATCCCGTCCCTTGTGTCCTCCCATTCTTCCCTCCCTCCCCTTTTCCCCTTATTCCCCTCCCCTATGACTGTTCCTGAGGGGGATTACCTCCCCCTGTATATGCTCATAGGGTATCAAGTCTCTTCTCGGTAACCTGTTGTCCTTCCTCTGAGTGCCACCAGGTCTCCCCCTCCAGGGGACATGGTCAAATGTGAGGCACCAGAGTACGTGAGAAAGTCATATCCCACTCTCCACTCAAGTGTGGAGAAGGTTCTGACCATTGGCTAGAAGAGAACAAAGAGACAGCCTACAGACTGGGAAAAGATCTTCACCAACCCTACATCTGACAAAGGTCTAATATCCAAAATATATAAAGAACTCAAGAAGCTAAACACCACCAAACCAAATAACCCAATTGAGAAATGGGGCTTGGAACTAAACAGAGAATTCTCAACAGAGGAATATCAAATGGCTGAGAAACACTTAAAGAAATGCTCAACCTCCTTAGTCATCAGGGAAATGCAAATCAAAACAACTTTGAGATTCCATCTTACACCCATCAGAATGGCTAAGATCAAAAACTCAAGTGACACCACATGCTGGCAAGGATGTGGGGAGAGAGGAACACTCCTTCATTGCTGGTGGGAATGCAAACTAGTACAGCCACTTTGGAAATCTATCTGGTGCTATCTCAGAAAAATGGGAATAGGGCTTCTTCAAAACCCAGCTATTCCACTCCTTGGAATATACCCAGAAGATGCTCCAGCACACAACAAGAAAATTTGCTCAACCATGTTCATAGCAGCCTTATTCATAATAGCCAGATCATGGAAACAACCTAAGTGTCCCTCAGTAGAAGAATGGATAAAGAAACTGTGGTACATATACACTATGGAATACTACTCAGCTATTAAAAACAAGGGATTCCTGAAATTTGTGGATAAATGGATTGAGCTAGAAATGATCATAATGAGTGAGTTAACCCACAAGCAGAAAGACTTAAATGGTATATACTCACTTATATCTGCATACTAGCCCAAGGGGCATGTCCCACGAAAGCCTTCACTTACCAGGAAACTGGGACAGAGGGGAGGACATCCTACTGGGACTCTAGATGAGAGAAGCATGGGAGAATGGCAAAGTGGAAGGATCCAGAGGGTCCTAGAAACCTACAAGTAGAACATTATGATAGGCAGATTTGGGCCTAGGGGTCCCACTCAAGGCACCAGCCAAGGACAATACAGGCAGTAAACTTTAAACCCTTACTATTACTCTTAATTGTTTTAAGAATTATCACATGTACGTGGTTCCCTCCTGACTCACTCAACCTCACACAGTAAAGTGACCATGCCAGAGTTCCTGGTTGTATTTTTCTAAAACATGAATTTGGCCATAAGATAACGATAACAATAGCGTAAAAACTGAGAATGCATCCACTCTATTTATTTGAAGCAATCTGAGATTGGATGGTTATTTGTGAGGATGACTTATGCATTCCATTTAGTATTCATAAGAAAAAATGTTCAAAAAGGTTTAGAGGTACAGAAGTCCTTAGTATCCTAGTGCTATCACTATTACCAGGAAACCGAGATTATCATAGACACCATCCCAGTTTGTCAACGACAGTACACATTCTGAAGTTCTATTAATATTTTGTTCTACAGATGTCAGGATTACCACTTCATACCCAGACTGATTCATCAAAATGGAGTCTTCAAATGGCAGAATAACTGTTCCCTTCAAATAGTCATGCTGGAAAGGCCTCTCACCACAATCTACATACAAGAATGCTCAAGATCACTTCTAAAATATTTATAGAGAGAAATAGCAAAGGTTTGATATGCTATTGGAAACAGAAATGCTTTTAGATATAACAGTATAATATGCCTACAATATGTGAAGATCTGGTTTGGTGTGTTTTGATGAGTTTTAAAATGTTGATAAATTTATACATCTATGAAAATATCAAAGCATTTGTGGCACATTTCTAGCTTGCAAATGGGCTAAAGAAACCTAAAGAAGGCTATTTAAGCCCATCTTCCCAAGTGTGAATTTTGCACATGGACAGAAATAGAACAAAGATATAGAATCAGGCACCCATATGTTTTCATTTTAAACTTTGTTTTACTGAGAATTTTCTGCTGGATGCTTCTAAACTGAAGACTCTGAACTAGGTATTTTATATGCATTCATTTTATATATATTTATCTTAACACTAGAAATGCTATTATCCACATCTTAAGGATGTGAGAAAGCAAGAATAGAGAATGTAACCAACTGGCCCATGATCTCATAGCTACAATGCCAGACCTGGATTTTAAACTAATTAATGCAAAGCCTGATCTCCTCTTTTCGGATTTAAAAAGAAAGACAGCATTGAAAACTGGGATCTAGATCAATAGAATAGAATCGAAGACTTAGAAATGAATCCACACACATATGGTCACTTGATTTTTGACAAAGAACCCAAATCTATTCAATGGAAAAAGGATAGCATATTCAACAAATGGTGCTGGTCTAACTGGATGTCTACATGGAGAAAAATGCAATTGGACCCATATTTGTCACCATGCACAAAACTCAAGTCCAAGTGGATTAAAGACCTCAACATAAAACCAGAGACACTAAATCCATTAGAAGAAAAAGTGGGGAAGAGCCTGGAACATATTGGCACAGGAGACAACTTCTTGAACAGAATACCAACAGCCCATGCCTTAAGGTCAACAATTAATAAATGGGACCTCATGAGGCTGAAAATCTTCTGTAAAGTAGGAGATACTGTCAACAGAACAAAGCGACAGTATATAGACTGGGAAAAGATCTTCATCAACCCTACATCTGAAAAAGGTCTAATATCCAAAATATAAAAAAAAAACTCAAGAAATTAAACACCACCAAACCAAATAACCCAATTGAGAAATGGGGCTCAGAACTAAACAGAGAATTCTCAACAGAGGAATATCGAATGGCTGAGAAACACTTAAAGAAATGCTCAGGGTCTTTGGTCATTGAGGAAATGCAAATCAAAACACCTCTGAGATTCCATCTTACACCCATCAGATTGGCTAAGATCAAAAACTCAAGTGACACCACATGCTGGCGAGGCTGTAGAGAAAGAGGAACACTCCTTCATTACTGGTGGGAATGTAAACTAGTACAACTATTTTGGAAATCTATCTGGTGCTATCTCAGAAAACTGGGAATAGGGCTTCCTCAAGACCCAGCTATTCCACCTTGAAATATACCCAGAAGATGTTTCAGCAACAACAAGGACACATGCTCAACCATGTTCATAGCAGCCTTATTCATAATAGCCAGAACATGGAAATAGCCTAAGTGTTCCTCACTAGAAGAATGGATAAAGAAACTGTGGTACATTTACACTATGAAATACTACTCAGCTGTTAAAAACAAGGAATTTCCAAAATTTGTGGGCAAATGGATTGAACTAGAGATGACCATAATGAGTGAGTTAACCCAGAAGCAGAAAACACTCAAATGGCATATACTCACTGGACACTAGCCATGGGAGCATGTCCCATTAAAGTCCTCACTTACCAGGAAATTGAGATAGATGGACATCCTATTGGGACTCTAGTTGAGAGAAGTATGGGAAAATGGAGGAAATAGAAGGATCCAGAGGGTCCTAGAAACCTACAAGAAGAACACTATCACGGGTGGATCTGGCCCCAGGGGTTCTGCCCAGACTAAGGCACCAACTAAGGACAATACATGCAGTAAGCACCAAACCCCTACCCATATATAGCCAAGGGACAGAACATTCTCCACAGTTAAGTGGAGAGTGGGGACTGACTTTCACACGAACTCTGGTGTCCCATATTTGACCACGTCCCCTTCAAGCGGAGGCCCGGTGGCATTCAGAGAAAGGATAGCAGGCCACCAAATAGAGATATGATACCCTATGATCATATACAGGGGGAGGAGGTCTTCCTCATCACAGTCATAGGGGAGGGGAATAGAGTGAAAACAGGAGGGAGGGAGAAACGAGAGGATACAAGGGATGGGATAACAATTGAGATGTAATATGAATGAATTAATAATAAATATAATATCACTTAAAAAAGAAAGAAAACTGAGATATGAAAAATGACAAAATTGTGACTAATCTGAAGATCTCTGCCTTAAACTAGGTACCCCTTCCAGCACCCTAACAGGTATATAATATGGCATAGCTTTTCAGGCATACATTTGTATCATAAGTTTGTACAGTTTTCCTGCACTGTCCTAGGTACGTCCAAATAAATAAGGAGGCAAAAAGCAGGAGGAAAAAATAAATAAACATGCCTTTAAACAGAAATTCATTTAAAGGGCAGCTTCTAAAGTTTAGTATTTAAATCTAGTACTTTAACAATAAATTTAATTGAGTTATACTCCTGTTTGAAAGCAAAATAAGGACCCCTAAGCCCACAATGAACTCCATTCCCTCATAACTGTGAATTCTGCACTGTTGTAATTTTTTATCTAGAATTAAGAAATAATAATAATAATAATATAGTTTTTATGCAGTCTTCCTACTAAGTAAAAGAGCTGATTGTGTACAAAAATCAGTCAAATTATCAATTATTATGTTTAAGGCTGCCAATTTTGCCCATTGAGTTATTTTCATAATAACTTAAAATGTGAGGTAGGGAACACACAAAAATTAAGCCCACCTAACATAATGGGAAGCACTGAAAATGTAAAACAACATCACTGCACCATGGAAACAACTATCAAAATAAAGCTCAGCATGCAGACTTAATTACTGGTTCTTGTAAATTATGTTTATAAATAATTTGACTTTGCAAATAAATGCTGATATCTGACAACTACTCAGTACAATAAAATGTTGTTATGAAGCCTTCAATTTTATTTTACTATGTGTTATAAATATAAAAGTAATCCAGAAGACAACATGGGAATATATCCTTTAATTATAAAACTACCTATGCCCTGACCAAGTGAATATGATCTGATTTTATTTTAGGTTTTTTAAAGAAGCAGATCATTGTCCTTAGGATGCTTTCTTAAACCTTATTCTTTCCTTAGACTCTGTCATTCTGGGTTCCCCAGGAAGTGTTCTATTTGTAAAGCCATCAAAGTTCTTAGTCTTTCTTTAAGCCTGTCCTATCCAAGAACTTCAAACATAAAGCTTCTTTTCTTAGCCAAGCATGGTGATGCACATCATTGATCTCAGCACACGGGAGGCAGAGGCAGGCGGATCTCTGTGAGTTCAATTCCAGTCTGTTCACACAGAGAAACCTTGTCTTGCAAAACAAAAAAACAAAACTACAACAACAAAAAAAATCTTCCTTTCTTGCACAATAATCCACTCTTCACAGGATTTACTCATGTGGCTTTTCCATCTGTAACTGTGTTCAAAGTGTATCCCTTATAGATGAGCATCATAACACTAAAGGATGCTGCCTAAGGCAAGCACCATGCTCCAACATGTTCACTGACTACTTTAAGTGAGCTTCAGTGAACACATGTACACCCACACTGTGATAAACCACAGGTGCTGGTGCAAGTGATTTGTTGGAAATTGAGATTCAGTAGGATTATTTGAGTTTGCTATGTATTCTGAAAACAAGTAAGTATAAGATCAAGGATACAAGCAAGGGGGGAATGTTCCTTAGGGGTGTTTTTCCTACAAAGGCACATACTGGCATTTAGTTTGTTAAGCCATCCATTCACATGACAGTCTACCAACAGCAGCTGAGAACCGCAGTCTCATCGCACTTGGCTGGGGAACAGAACAAGCACAAGAGTGTATTTATTGACCTGTCTGGATGCATGACTAACAAACAGATCTTCATAGTCTCACACACTGTAGCCCCTTGTACCAGTGGCTAGTAGCTGCCTCTGCGGTGGCCTATTATATAAGAAATGGCATGAGCTTGCTCTAATGGTATAACACCAAAAGCATTCATTTAGACAAGTTGGCCTCTCGGCTCACTCGCCAACATGATAATGACTCTGGAAGTATGTCCAAACCATTTTAAGACAAAATTTCAAAGTCATTCTCAAGTAACACAAGAACTTTGTGAAGGTTAATAGGTGTTATATCATTTTTCCAAATCTGAATCTGAGGGGAGTCATTTCCTCACAACCATTCGATTTCTGTCTTGTGTTCCCTTTTTTTTACTTATCTGATATATGTATACATATATACTAGATCTGAGTTCTGAGTTTCCTTGGAAACAAAAACATTAGGTTATTATATTTACTCTTTTGCTTTATTTTTTTTTTTTACTCTTTTAACCTAGGCACTAGTAATATGCTTTTTAAAGCCACAGATATATGAAAAGTTCACAAATATATACCACCATGGGCATGACTATATAAAGATGGATATAGGTCAATAGTTTCATTATTCTATTTATTAAAAAATTATATAAGCAACTGAGTATTGATTTATTTTCCTGGATAAAGAGAAGATTGGTTCATCTTTTTAATATGTTTGCCATTCCTACTCAACTTTGAATCCTTATCTCACAGTTCTCACAGCATTATGACTACAGAAGCAAACGGGAAGTAAAAAATGCTGATATCACAGGACAGGGCCTTTTATGGACATGCTTACTTAATCCAGTGTCATAGAAAAAGTAGGGGATATGTGTCTGCCCATTAAAAGTTATAACAAAGATATTTGGACTTTTATAACCCCTTCAATGGAACAATGAATAATATAATGGTTCTTATCAAAATATCAAAATACAACAGGTAACTTTTGGCCACAATGCATAAAAAAAGGAACTCTTAGGTGTTGTTTTGTTTGAATTTACATTGTTATAGCTGTTGTTATTCAAGAAAATATTATTTTATTGACTTAAAATGCTAAATACAGGACTACCACACAATCTAGCAATCACACTTCCTGAAATACTGTCAAAGAAAATAAAACTGTTCTTCCATAGTTATTGAAGCATTATTAGCCAAGGCAAAGAAACAAGCTCTTACATCAACAGCTAAGTGAGGAACTTATATCCCCTGAAGTATTATTCAGTCCTTCAAAAGAAGAAAATCTTGTCATTGGTAGAACTCCTCATGAACTTGGAAGACATTCTGTTTAGTGAATAATTCTTTGTACCAGGAGATAAATGAGGTATGATTTTACATATGCACTAGGAAATCATTGCACTCAGAAATGCAGGGAGTTGGATGGTGTTGGCCAGAATGTCGGCTGTGAGATATGTGATGGAATAAAGGAAGATACTAGTCAAATAGGTAAAAATATTCAAGTAGTCTTACTGGACACAATATGAAGCATGTTGACCACCAAAGAAAAATTAGGACAGGGTGTGGAAATGTATGTATTCACAGAATGATTTACTATTTCTACACTGCCACCAGAAATTATATTATAGACCATGCATATATAGCTTCTACTAAGAAAAATAAGAAAAAAGAAAAAAGAAAATGAAACCAAATAATTGTTTCTTTTATGTCATTAGTAGAGTGAGAGAGTTAAAAGAAAATAACACAGAACAGTTGGTACTCAGTATCGAGCTGTGGTCTGGATGTTTATTGCAGACATGGTAGTATGCAGAATTAACTCCTCTTTATGTGACCTGCATCTCACCAATGGCACTGTGAGTAAAGTGAAAGGAATTTACCTTGACTGTGGTAGAGCTGAAATCCAACGAACACATGTCTGAAACTAGATGGCTTACTGTGTGGCCTTTGTCAGCTAAGTGAGAGCAGTGCTGTTGCCTAATAGCCATCAGAAGACACAAGATTACACAAAAGCTATTTAAGGAGAAACCTGTAACTCTTCTGAAAGGCCAAAAATGGACTGGGGCTGTGGAAAGGTTCTGATGCCAGGGAGGTTAATTAAACGTGGACCTTTAATAAAGTTTTCATTGAAACAGCAGAATGGCAGCTGTAATAAAATCCAATAGAAGAGCAAAATATACAGGCTCCAAGTATGTGAAGGACAGAGCTATTTCTGAAATCAAAACAGCAACATGAAGAGATTAGGGTTTGACCCACTTCCTGGCATAAGAATTTAGTATTTCCAGATTGCTTCAGAACAACAATAACCATACTCAGCTCTAAAATATTATTTAGGATCAACAGATCTGCAGGCAATGTTGGGAATGGGTGATGGGCCAATGAAACAGATTTATCTATTACTTAAATTAAAAATGTTATTAATTCCTTATATGCAGAAATATCCTCAGGGCCAGATGGTTGTACAATCTCATATTATAAATCTCACAAACCTCATTAGATTTGGACTTTGAACTTAGTTTCCAAATTCTAGAAAACAATTTTATTAAAGCCACATACAGACCCCATCCTCAGTGATTAAACAATAACTTTCAAAGGCTTCCATGAAAGTCTTAGAACAGACAGAGAACATAGATTCTTTTTGGGTTAATATGTGGAGGGAAAGAATTTAATGGATAACTCTTTGAAAGTCTACACTGGTGTGGGTGTGTATACAGGCTGTGTATGGGTTTGTGTGCATATGAATTCATGTATTCCAGTGGGCCTGTATGTGAGACTAGAGATAAATCTTAGGCTTTATTCTTCAAACATTATATATGTACTTTGCTTTTTGAGAGTCTTTCACTGTGACTTGGGACTTACCATACAGCTCTGTTGAATGGACAGTGAGCTCTAAGGATGCTTTTATCTCTTTAATAGTGGAATTGTTGTTTTGTGATACCATACTCAGCTTTTTAAGTGGACACTAAGAATAAAATAAGACTCCTCATTCATGACAAAAACATTACCAACTGAGCTATATCCTTAGCATCATAATAAAAATGTACTATATTTGAAAAATTTGTATAATTGTTTCTTCTATTTTGTCTCCTCAAGTTGAACAACATCTACCCCTATTTCCACACAAACCCAAATTTGCATACTTTTTTTTCAGCCATCACTTCCGATTTATACTGCCGATATATTCATTTATATGTCCTCTCACAGGAACGTGCTTTACACAATGGTGGCAAAACTCTTCAAGAACTGACTGTCTCTCTCCCAGCAGATAATAAATGCTAATAGCTCTTTGGATATGGCATGACTTCATCCACACCTCCTCCTATCTCTGTGCTAGGATTTGGCCTGTGCTTCACTTCCACAGAATGTCATAATACTTGTGAATTCATATGTGCAGGTGCTGTGTTGTGACCAGAGAATATTGTATTTATTCACCACCTCTGGATCAAACAATCTTCAGTCTATCTTCAATGATCCCTGAGCCGTGAAAGAAGAGAATGAAGCATGGTGATCCTGAACAGTCTCTTATTCTCTGTACCTTGGCCAGTTGTGAGTCTCTGCATTAAAACCATCTACTGCAAAGAGAAGCTGCTCTGATAAGGGTTGAGAGATGCACTAATATGTGGGGAGAAAGAGAAAGAGCCCAAATTGGAGACATCCACTGTGCCTGCCATTGGGGCTTGGAAAATCCCGCAGCATAGAAAGAAGAAGCATTGTATGAGCTGTCTCTGACTCTTTCACCTTCTCCTGGGATCCCTCCCCTCCTACTGTGTGGCATAGTCCAGCCTTGATACCAGGATTTGTGCCAATTCTTATTGTACCTTGCTATGCCATTGGGTTGATATCACTGGGAGACATGCTCTTTTCTGAAGGGAAATGGGGGAGGAGTTGATCTGAGAAAGAAGAGAGGTATGGTGAAACAGGGAGAATTAGAGGGAGGGGAAACTGTGGTAGGGATGCCAGTCAATTACTGTACCTGGTAGAGTGCACAGCTGGATAAGACTGATGGTACTTTCTTCTCTGGTAGCATGCACAGCACCTTACAGTAATATGAAAGCTAATCAGTAAGGGTAAAGCTTCCAGGTCAGTACCAGATTAATAACTTCATACTCTGTCACTCAAGTATATGATGCCTTCACCAATAGAGTTTTATTGTCAACTTCTAGAAGGTAGCCAACAGCTGGCTATTTGGGGGTATATGTGGGACCTCGCTGGGCAACAACATCAAAAGTGAGACCCAATTCCTAGCAATGGCTTTTTAGTCAGTGTTTTCATGAACCATATTTCTAGAATATACATGGCATTGTGTATCTAAGATAAAATAATTGCTTTATACATGCACAGAATAAATTTCTCCACAAAGGGGCGGGTGAGCCAGCCCTGCCCTGATGACACAGGAGCAGGAGAGCAGGTCCTGCCCTGAGTACTTGGGAGTAGGTGAGCCAGCCCTGCCCTGATGGCATGCAGGTGGTAGGAGAGCAGGCCCTGACCTTAGGACAAGGTAGTGGGCCCTGATCCAGGGCTCTGAGAGAACCTCACCCCAACATCTACCCCTTGTATGACATGCTGAAACACATGAAGGGACCAGACCTGAAGATTTAAAAATTAAGAATCTCCTTGACACACAGCAACAATGGGATGTCCAAAAACAGTCTCAGTGAGGATTCCGCAACTAACCCTAACCCTAACCCTAACCTTAACCCTAACCCTAACCCTAACCCTAATCCTAACCCTAACCCTAACCCTAACCCTCCAACCAGACCCATGGTAGGCCTCCAACCAGACCCATGGCTCATAGCAATGAACAATTTGAACGTAAACATATGTGGACCAAAGGCTACACTACAGCTTCTATGACAAGACTATTTGTTTGTTTGTTTTATTTTCCTGGGGGGAAGAGGAGGATTTTGGTACATGACATGTAAATCATAGACATTTAATAAAAGTATAAAAAATTATTCACAAAGAATCAAAATATTCCAAGTGAAAACTGCATGTAGATCAGATATTTTGAAATATCTGGTTATTTTTCTGAGTAAATATCCCAGAAAACATTTTATATGCAGTATAGAATATATGAAGTAAGGAGATGTTTGTCTGAAAATATTATAATTTAGATAATTATAGTTTTTTCTAAATTTGGAGTATTTGCCATGGTATTATAAAAATTATAAGACTGGAAAAATAAGACACAACCTTTACAACACAGTTGATGGTTGAGAAAATAAAATTTCGGAAGAAGCATGAATACAATATATATATATATATATATATATATATATATATATATATATATATATCCTAATCTATTTCATCATTTAAAAGTTTCAATTAGCATAAAAGATCTAACATATAATATCTAAGTATAATAATTACTTTATGAATGTTTTATATTATTATATTAAATTGAACCACATGAAATTATTATATTAAATGTGTATTTGGTGTGTGTGTGTGTGTGTGTGTGTGTGTGTGTGTGTGTGTGTGTGTATGTGTGATGACAGTAAATAGTTAAACCGGGAATTATGAATTCCAAACATCTTGAAATATGGAAGAACATGTGAAGACCTAGCTGGTCTGTCCTACTGAATCCAAAGATCTTTTTCCCAGAAGCAAAGCACATTCATCACTATACACATGTGGGGTGTGTGTGTGTGTGTGTGTGTGTGTGTGTGTGTGTGTGTGTGTGTGTGTGTGTGTGTGTGTGTGTGTGTCTGTGGTGGTCTGAATGTGAATGTCCCCATAGGCTCATATGTTAGAATTCTTGGCAATTGATTAGTAGAACAGTCCGAGAAGGATTAGGAGGTGTGGCCTTGATGGATTATATATGGTCTTGTTGGAGGAAGTGTGTCACTAGGGCTTTGAGCTTTCAAAAACCTACCAAAGAAGAAGCTTCTCTTTCTTTCTCTGTCCCATGTCCCCCCTCTTGTGGGTTGCCTGCTGAGTAGGATGTAAAGTTCTTAGCTACTGCTCTAGAACTGTGCCTGTCTGCAAGCTGCTTTGATGATCATGGACTAACTCTCAAAAACTGTAAACAATGACTTTCTCAATTATTTTTATGAGTTTCTTTTGTTGCAATGTCTCTTCACAGCAAGAGAACAGTCACTGAGATAGTACCTTTATACTCATAGTTGATATCAAAGTTTCAGAATGCCATGGAACAAGTAAGAAATTGAATTAAAGAATAACTCTTTGACATAATTTGGAGAGCATAGGTAGTGAAAGACCAAACACCAAGAAGTTTATGATGCTTGCTAATGAATAAAAAAACATTTTAACAAATAAAGATGTTTAAATAAGTCAAAAAATAATTCAGAATACATATTGAATTGGTTAAAAGTTCCAGAAAAAACATACAGCCAGAAAGGTAGTTTAGTAGTAGCAAAAAAGATACTTTGTCTATGATTATTTTTCCAAAATTTTAAATTCTACTATGATAACTACTTAGAAAGTGCCAAAAGTATCCAAAAAGTGGAAGAAACATGCATTTTAATTTACTTCATAAGAGCTAAATTTTGAGCTTTCTAGAATGTCTTTCCTCTCTTGTCTATACCATAAATTTTTATTTTGATAATGTTTATCATCATGCCATCCTTCAAGTAGAAGTGTTTTCCTACTCACACAATGCATTTGTCCCTGAGATTGTCTTATATAATATTTTCCACAATTGATTCCAAAATATAAGATTTTCAAAGAAGTATACAACAGTAACTAGACACATTGTACCAGCTCTACATTCACAAAAAGATAAATATGCAAAAAAAAAAATAAAAGAAATTGAATTACCAAATAGAACAATAAGAATTCTCTATAGAGTCACTACAGGCTCAGAAGATTTTTTTTTCCATTCCCCCTCCCCCGCAAGTACTCATATATTCATTCTTTAGTTTATTAATGAAAAGGTACTTGCCTTTCTAAAATTGTGCTAAGGCATTGCTTCTTTCATAAAATTTGCATTCTAGAGGGAGACCAAGTGACAACTGAGCATCAATTAATAAATATTTCATACTGAGGCCAGTGGCATGCAGAAGAGAGGCAAAGCACCACAAAAGAAAATGTTCTATTGCGTGGCCTATTTATTGCTTTACTGAAGATGTAGCATTGAGGTAACAGATGTAGATTAAAGGAGTTATAGGAAGTGGAAAAAATATCGGAAGATCTAGAAGTTGAAAAGAAATAGTTAATCCTAGAATCTGAAAGTCCAGAGAGGCTACAGCTAGGGTCATGATAGGGCAGGGTTCTAAGGCAGAGATATGTGCAACCTTCAAATGAAAGGCCATATAAAGTTTTTATTTTATTCTTTCTTGTAAGCAGGTGTTTTGCTGAATGCAGAGTTAAGTTTCTGTGTTTAAGAGGTAAAGATGCAAAGTTGCAAAACCTGTTCTCTATTGTCCTTTTCTTTTCCAGAGGTGGTCATGACAAATAATCCAAAAGTTCTTGGAACCAGTAACTCAAAAAAAAAAAAAACAAAAAAACAAACCTCATGTATTTCTGTTTCTTCTTTTATCTGCATAGGGAGCATAACTATAAGCACAAGATACCAAAGGTGGAAGACATTCACTGAACAACTTTATGGAACTGATCGAGCACTATGTTGGACTTCTACTTAGCCTAGTTAGTTGTGTCAATTCAACAAGGAAAGAAGTTTGAAAACACTTTTCACAATTAGTTTTACTGTTGTGTTTAACTACAAACTCAAGATGCTCCATAAATGCAAATAGGCAATATTAGTATATTGAGTTCAGTTATAATTAAAGGTGTTTTCAAATTATTAAAACACCAGGAACAAGATACCTGTTCAGAGTCTTGGACAATTAGCTCTAATCAGGTATAAAAAGTTGAGGAAGTTTCTTGTTGTGTGCTGGAGCATCTTCTGGGTATATTCCAAGGAGTGGAATAGCTGGGTCTTGAGGAAGCCCTATTCCAATTTTTCTGAGATAGCACCAGATAGATTTCCAAAGTGGCTGTACTAGTTTGCATTCCCACCAGCAATGAAGGAGTGTTCCTCTCTCCCCACATCCTCGCCAGCATGTGGTGTCGCTTGAGTTTTTGATCTTAGCCATTCTGATGGGTGTAAGATGGAATCTCAGAGTTGTTTTGATTTGCATTTCCCTGATGACTAAGGAGGTTGAACATTTCTTTAAGTGTTTCTCAGCCATTTGATACTCCTCTGTTGAGAATTCTCTGTTTAGTTCCAAGCCCCATTTCTCAATTGGGTTATTCAGTTTGGTGGTGTTTAATTTCTTGAGTTCTTTATATATTTTGGATATTAGACCTTTGTCAGATGTAGGGTTGGTGAAGATTTTTTCCCAGTCTGTAGAAACTTTGCTCAACCATGTTCATAGCAGCCTTATTCATAATAGCCAGATCATGGAAACAACCTAAGTGTCCCTCAGTAGAAGAGTGGATAAAGAAACTGTGGTACATATACACTATGGAATACTACTCAGCTATTAAAAACAAGGAATTCCCGAAATTTGTGGATAAATGGATTGAGCTAGAAATGATCATAATGAGTGAGTTAACCCAGAAGCAGAAAGAATCAAATGGTATATACTCACTTATATCTGCATACTAGCCCAAGGGGCATGTCCCATGAAAGCCTTCACTTACCAGGAAACTGGGACAGAGGGGAAGGCATCCTATTGGGACTCTAAATGAGAGACGCATGGGAGAATAGCAAAATAAAAGGATCCAGAGGGTCCTAGAAATCTACAAGTAGAACAATATGATAGGCAGATTTGGACCCAGGGGTCCCGCTCAAACTAAGGCACCTGCCAAGGACAATACAGGAAGTAAACTTTAAACCCCTTCCCAGATCAAGCCAATCGTCAGAATATTCTCCACAGTTGAGTGGAGAGTGTGATATGACTTTCTCATGTACTCTGGTGCCTCACATTTGACCATGTCCCCTGGAGGGGGAGACCTGGTGGCACTCAGAGGAAGGACAGCAGGTAGCCAAGAAGAGACTTGATACCCTATGAGAATATATAGAGGGAGGTAATCCCCTTCAGGAACAGTCATAGGGGAGGGGAATAATGGGAAAATGGGTGGGGGGAGGAATGGGAGGATACAAGGGATGGGATAAACATTGAGATGTAAGAAGAATAAATTAATAAAAAAAAAAAAAAGAAAAGAAAAAGAAAAAAAAAGTTGAGGAAGTAAAAGTTAAAGACTCATCAGCACCTGGGACTTGATTTTGTGAAATGCACACAAAAGTGGGAATTTTTTCAGATAACTCTATTTTGTGAATTTTTTGCAATAAAATATTTTGTCATATAACATGTTTTTAAACTTTTATTCTGTTGTCATCTTTGAAGCCTTTCTTTTTCTGCTATTCATACAATAAGTATCCCAACTTATTAAATTATCATGCCAGTGCTTAGTCTGACTTGGAATGACTTTACCAACATACAGCCACCCTCTTTTTGAATTTGGTCTTTGTCTTTTAGTTCAACTTCTTTTAAGCATCATAGGGCACTGTGATTTTGATAAATGCTTTACAAAGGGGTAAATGTGTACGTGTTAAAGATTATTTTCCCCTCATTTAGTAGTCCTATTAAAGGAGATCAAATTTTGAGAGGATGGTTATTGGTCATTGAAAAGGTATTGGTCCACAATTGAGATAGTATAACTCTTGTCCCTGGATCTTTCTCCGTCTCTTTGTTTCATGGCCATCATGAAGCAAGCAGCTTCATGTACTTCCTGCATATAAAGAATGGACTCTGGCATTTTAAAATGTTTTTATTATTTTAAAAATTCACTAACAATGAGACAGGCTGACTCCTGGCAACACCCAGCCTAACTCAACGAGGATGATGAGCACCTTCTTCTGAAGATGGCTTCAAATGGGGCAAAATGTCTTTGTTTCTGCCTAAAAGGAGCAAGCTTGGATGCAGGTGGAGTTGACAGCCAAGCTTAAGCAGGTCTTTCATGGTTCCTGCCTCACAAGTATGTCTGTCAGATATGTTGGGCCAGAAGGCTGAGGAGGATGTTCCAATACTGTGGAGAGTTCTGGGTGACTATTCAGGTGGCAAACTGTCTCTGTCATCTTCTCATTTGGAAAGCTACTAACCTCCACTCCCAGCATACTCAATTAATCAAGTTTATTCCTTCTCAAGTCTCTGATAGAGCTCAAGACCAGGTAGATTAGTTTTACAGGGACTCTTAGTTGTTTGGGAGTTGGGATGTTTTTAGGTCTAGATAATACGTTTTAAGTTGATAATGACAAGATGTGGTGGAGATTGATTTACATTCAGAATTTTAGACACACCAAGATAGGAAAGAAATTTTCTTCAAGGCTGTTAAATACAAAAAGCCAAAAACACTAAGAATGTGACATTTAAATAATTCCTGATTGTTTCATGGTTCTTATTGCTATAGGAAGTCTACTGTGTGTGTGTAATAGTATAAATGTATATGTAAAAAATGAAAAATGTTTAATTAAAAAAAAAAGAATAGAATCAACCAGCCTTAGACAAAAACCTTCAAACTTTGGAGTCAATGTATTCCTTCTCCCTTTTGTCTCAGCATATGTGCTATAGTAATAAAATAATATATTAACACATGAGTCATTTCAGGATAGGACTATTTTACTTTGATTCAAAATCCACCTGAGAAGCCACTCAGTGTCATACAAAGAGAGCACCATTTAACATGTTTCTGACCTAGTTATTGATTTTTTTGGTAAATATGCTTCCCTTTTTAGAAAAATATAATAAAATTGTATTTATTTAAAAGAGTAATCTGACCCTATAAAAAACTGAGTTTCCAGCATGGATCAAAAGAAAGTAACTATAAAAACTACTTTTAATATTTAAATCAAATAAAGCTTTCAGTTTCTGATCTAAAAATCCCTTTGGAAAAGATTTCAGATAACAAATATTTTTTGCTTTTTTTTTTTTTTTTTTTAATGCCCAATGACTTATAATTAAACTCAGGGTCTGGCAACATTTGAGCATCTAGGATTTTAATCTGGATGTGAACCACAAAATTCCCTGACTCACAACAACCTTCACTTTAAAATACTGTCTAGAATGCTCTGTCCTTTTTTTTTTTTTTTTTTTTTTTTTTTTTTTTTTTAGTACAGATAAATCACAAGCTTGAAAATGGGCTTTAAAGTTCAGAATATGGAAAAGTCAAACACTTAACAAATTTGAAACATTTATATTTTCTTTTCTGAAACCAACACTGGACCACTATGGGATGATGGAAATGAGACATTGCTTTTGGTTGAGTGGGAGTCAATTGTGGAGGAAGATGGCTGGAATGGATTACAAAGTACAATCCAAAATGTTCCTAATGTGACTTCTCCTGTGCAGGAGAGACACACTGGAGCCATCTAGTGGCACACCATCTTAGAAACAGAAAGTGTGACTAGAGCCTGGGTTTAGAGCTGAGCCCAAGTGCAGCTCCAGTGCAAACTGACTCCCAGAAGAGTGTCACTCAGATGTGTCATCATTTCAGGAAGGCAGCTTCTGCTGCGGATGTCTGATTCTAGGAAAGCAGCTAACCTCAATCACCCTGCCCCAGTCCCTCTGACTACCACTTCCTTGCGCACTATTCTGAGACGTGTATTATATGGTGACCTAGATTGGGTGGAGTTTATACACAATAGCTATTTTTAAAAGTGAACCCATTAGGCACACACCAAAACAAGTACAGGACTACACCCATACAGGAGAAATTAATATGTCTCTGGCTTGATTATTGACTCCTACTTAGCTCCACCTATCTTTAAATAGCCACGTTGGACCAGAAGTTCCATTGTAAAAGGGTTTAATTGGCTAGAAAAAGTTATTACAATAATTAGGGCAATGCCTAATCTTGATTATGAAGCTTGAAGACTTCATAGGCTTCACTGAAGCCTAAGGTTTCTCTATGACACTGGTCCGGAGTAGATTAAGATGTGATACTTGGTAAAGATTTTACCCAGAGCCTGGCCTGGTAATGTATTAGTTACTTGTCCTGCTGATGTGACAAGTTACTTGACAAAAGTAATTTAAGGAAGCAGGACGTCACTCTGGCTCACATTTCCATGACCTGTGTTCCATCATGGAGCAGAAGGAACAGTGGAAACAGAATGAGGACAGCTGGTCACATTATATTTATAATCAGAAAACAGCAAAGAGTGCTATTGCTCAGCTCCATGTCTTCTTTTTATTCTGCCCAAGGTGACAGAAAGCCATGAAATGGTGTTCATTCATGTTTAGATAGGTCTTCTCAACTCACTTAACCTACTCTAGATAATCCTCACAGATATGCCCAGGGCTCATCTCCTCAGTAAACACTAAGGATCACGGGTAGATATTCTTACTTTTATTTTACTCATTTGGCACAATAAAATTAGGCTTTATCGATATTGTATTGTTCTTATACTTAAGAATATATTACAAAATCAAGTTAGGTCTTGTTAAAATGCAATGCTAATTAGGATGGGGCACATCAGTTAAGAGTACTAACTGCTTTCCAAAATGACCCAGGTTCTTTGATTTCTAACACTCATATGGCAACATACAACCATTGGTAACTTCAGTTCCAGGGGAGCCAGTCTACTCTTCAGCATCTCCAGACAACAGGCACAAAAGTGGACCACAGAAACATGAAGGAGAACACTGATAACGTAGACAATTTTATTTTTAATTCTGAGTGTTGGGAGTAGCCCTCAGAGTTTTTGCTTCAGGGAGGTCTGGGACAGGGACCAAGAGTTTTCATGTAACATAGATTCCCCCTAGACACTGTTTTTCTTGACCGAGACAGGGTACATTTAAAGTTATTGTCGAGGATGAAAACAAGAAGGTTCCTATTTGATCATCACTAGCAGAAGGCAAAGATGTAAATGTCCTTTCAAAGCTCCAAAACGTTCAGCAGGTTTCTATTGTTGGTTATTTTTTCTTCTTTTTAAAATGCACCTAACTCTTCAAATAAGATCTTTCAAAGAATTACATTGTATAAGAGGGCTACATGTAAAAATTAGAAAAAGATAAAAGCACAACAGTTCATCTAGTCTTCTCTATTCTACACAAATTTTCATTTTATATCCTAGGGCTCACTCTGCAGAAACCTTAAACCACCAAAGAACAGCTGGGTACCAAAATGTTCTAGTAAGACTTGTACCTGCTTTGCATCTCTCCCCCCAAATGCCAGCGGTTTCTCAGAAGTTTCTGTTCATCATCCTACCTTTTTTCTCCTGGTTGATAATCCATTTCCAACAAAATGCTTTTCTTGCACCCCCGACTCAATATATTCTATCAAACTGAGTGGAGAGAAACATTGGTATAAACAATGGTATACCACTTCCTTTTAAAGATTACACTTGTGTTTCACTACACTGATGGGGACGGCCGGAAATGAGTAGAGTAGGGAGATTTTTACCTCTCTCAGCTTGCATCATTGTAAGGAGGTTGAGCTAAAATTCCCTATCATACCAACTTTAATCACAGTCACTAATTACTTCAACTTTCTATCAACTCCTCAAAGAGCTACTGGGTAGATGCTTTTACTGATACAAGAGGGACACTTAAAGTACATAGATAATCACAACATTACCTCATTTAGTTCCTTAATGTTGCTTTAGCATGGAGCAGATGTGGAGAAACCAGAATATGTTTTGTGCAATAATTTTAGTTTATCAATTTACTTTGTTAACTTATAGCATGTGAATATTATTTTATTGTAGATATTCCTTTGTTGTTGTTGTTGTAGTTGTTCCCCAAATGAATCTGGAAATTGGGATGATTATAGAAGTTATGTATTACTCTCTATGAAATGTCTTTTAAAAAAGAATAGTCCCATGATTTGATTGTAGATACAACCCAATCATATTGATGGCATGTGATCCTTTCTGATTTCCCAGGAAAGGAGGTTCTGGAACTTAAAATATCTACAAGAAAGTACTTCAGCTGTGGTATTCTTTTTATTGTTATTATTATTATCATTACTTTTTGAGACAGAGTTTCTCTGTCTAGCCTTGGCTGTTCTGGACTCACTTCGTAGACCAGGCAGGCCTTGAACTTAAAGCCTGCCTCTACCTCCCTGGGTGCTGGGATTATAGGAGTGTGCTGTCATGCTCAGCTAAGCTGTGATATTAAAGGGAGATATAAATTTTATTGAGAATATTTCATATAATCAATATCATTTCCAAAGGAATGTATATGCATGTCTCTGAGTCCCTTATGAAGCATCTTTCTCCTTAATCTGAGGACTTCAATTTAAATTCACTATTTTTATAGCATCCTCTACATAGTTTTTTCAGTCTCCTTTTTGAGGGAGAGTGTCCAACAAAAAGAAGACTATTCAAAGAGATAAATGTTCAGACTAGCTAACGTATTAGTATGATCCTAAAGTAAACAAGAGACTTGTATGAACAATTCTAGATCACATTACACACAAACAAAAGGCACAACCTACTTTCAGTGATTGAGTTTCCTGAGTTTGTGTGTTGAGGAATAAGAATGAAAAGGCACAATTAAAACACACATTTAATAATAACTGTCACAAGAATTACCAGAAAATGTCCATGTATTTTGACTTTGAAGATGAGTCACATGCCAAGTGCCTGCAAAGAGGTCTAACAGCCAACTAAGCAAGTGACCGCCTCCAGCCACAACTGATAACCCAGCTTACACTTCCAACAGGACAATACTGGCATAGATACAATTAAATCACTTTGTTCTCTCCTCTACCCCCATATAGAAGTTGTTGAAAACTACTGTGTTTCCAAATTTTCTGTTGTCTATGTAGGATACGTAGGACTTTCAGAGCTGTAGTGAGAGACCCTCTCTGGAACACCCAGAAACAACAAAAATATTCTCAAATGGAATGGAATCCGAGCACATGATGCATTCTGGGCAAACCCTTATAAAATCTTCAAAATGGCATTTAACAGACACAGACTGATTAAGGGACCTATCTATAGCAGGGGTAGGCATGACATTAATAACTAAGGATAAGTGGCTCAACTTTGTATCTCAAGGTGATATTAGAATCAGAACCACCAGCTAGGACTTACATTGCTAATTCTGGCAAACCTTTCTTTCTTGAAAATAACACACAACCACACACACAAATAAATAAATAAATAAATAAGTAAATAACCACCAGAAAAGCTATTCCTTCTGTTTCCTATGAAACAAAATTAAGGTATTTTAGAGCTCACTGAGGAAATTTGGATAGTAGCCCAAATATATCCTCAAAGCCAAAAGACTTATGATTTGTCAAGGGCTGTTACAAAGACTGTGCCCTTAAGCCAAACAAGCATCATCTTCAGGGAGATTTTATTTGTGTGATCAATTCATATCTGGACAGGTCTTCCGCTGGTTGGCATAGCAACTAACTGAAGTTCATTGAACTTTTAGATGTGTGTGCTAGCAGTCTAAAACTGATTTCCCTCCATGGGCACCAGAAAAGGCTTTCTTTGTTAAAGCTCTGCAGTTGTGTTAAAAAAATACATCATTTTGCCCAAGCCTGAAAATACACATATGTGAGATTTGGAAAGTGATATTAGTAAAATTGCATCTGTTATGTAACACCATGATTTTCCCCCTCTACTTGTCTCACTTCTCTCTCCCTGAGAGCAATGTCGTTGTATAGTAATTTTGCAAGATTACGTCCAAGATTTTGTTATTTTTCAGAATGTTGCTGAATACATCTGGGCAGTAGTTCTGATCATATAAGTGTTTAGCTTCACCTTGCTTGCAGGTTTAGAATTGTGAAGTCTCCACTTAAGTAATGCTTTCTAACGTAAATTTATGTGACTTTCATTAGAAAAGATTTAAAAGACGCACATATGAGAGGTAACAGGGTACTGTTGTGAGCCTGTACTGTGGTCTAGGGATGAAGAGGAAGAGAAGGTGCAACCATTGATAGTTAAATGATGTAAAACTCAGCTTTAAGAGCAGGGTTAAAAAGAAAGGGATTTTAGCAAAGAAAAGAACAAGATGAAAAGAATAGAGTTGTGCTATAGAGATGGCTAAGTGCTTAAGAGCACTGGTTCCTCTTCGGGAGGACTCTGGGTTTGATTTGGAGGCACCCATAAGGTGGCTCACAACTGTCTGTTACCTCAGTCTCAGTGGATTTTATACCCTCTGCTGAACTCCACGGGCATTAGTTTTGCCGTGCACAGACACATGTGCAGTTAATACACTCATATATGTAAAATATATACCTTTAAAAATTAAGACATAAAGTGGACACATTGATAGGAATAGTCTATCTTTTTCTTGGTCCTTCTGCAATTTTGAAAACCATGTTCATAAATGAGAATTGAAGAAGTATAAAGAGCCAGTAGGTATTTTTCCCAGAAAATTGTCACATTTGACATATGGTTGACCTAGGAGATTTTTATCTCTTAGGAATTAAAAAGGGGTATCCTTTTGAGCTGTGCATTTGTGAATTGGAGCTGCCACTCTGTATATTGCATAAACATCCCTTATTCTTGCTTTTTCCGTAAATTTTACAAGGGCTAGCCAATTTTTCTAGTGTAGGAAAGATTCCATTTGACTTCCTTCTTTTTTTTTTTTTTCTTTTTCTTGTTTTCCTTTTCTTTCATTTTTGTATCAGTAAAGATCTTTCAAACACCACTTGGCATTTCTCCCCAGTGGGTCTGTTGAAGCCCATCAAGCTCTGGTTAAATAATTACCATCTGACTACTCACAAAGACTGTTTCCTTCTCTGTTGGGTTTAAGCCAATCCACTGCCAATGAGGCTATTGCACTTCAATGGCTTTATTGATCCCTGGTGATTAGTTCAGGCATTCTGACAATGCCCAACTGACCAGTGCTCTTTATATATAGCCACACAGCAGCCACAAACCATGAGTTAGCTGCATGTGTGGCTTTACGGGCAGCTGGACTCTGGACTGAGGTGGCTGGGGATCTTTTAGAATGAAGTTGTTGCATTGTATGCATTTTTTTTTCCACAAAAGTCTCTTTTGAACTGAAGGGACAGTCGTTGTTTGATTCTGTGAAAGGAGAAGTGAGGCATGTCTAGGGCTGCGGTTGCAAGATGTTGAAAAAGGATGTGTTTCAGGTTAACTTGTACTGCCATCCTGTGGGCGAAAAGAGAACATTTTGTTCTAATGACAGCTTCAATGATTGTAGAGTTTAATGATAAGCAGGAAGCCAAAGGCTAAGGCTTTTAGCAACGCATATTTGATTAAAAATATACTGAATCCCACATCACTGTCTTAAAGAAAAAGTTTTGGGGGCATTTTCAAGAGCATAAAGCAAAGCAATGACTCAGAATTTCTAACGATCTACAGGAGGTTGAGGTAGCTTTCACGCAGTGAAAGCCATAGCTTTGGCCAGAATTCCCTTGTCTTGTCATGAAAACCGTGCTCAAATATTGAGATGCCTACAAACCATTTCTGTACATTTTAGAAGCCATAAGTAAAAGAAAAATGAGTGACAGTAGCAATAACAAATGAGTATGAAAAGTGAATTTGAAGGAGAGCTAGCAGTGTTATATGGGAGGTTTTGGAGGGAGAAATAAGAAGAGAGAAGTGACACAATTATATCAATGATGCAATTATATCAAAATCTTATTAAATGGAAAAGAGAACATTAAATGTGTACCCATTAACTCTGAATGGGAATAAAAGCCCAGGTAATCATTTATTGAGTGGTACCATGAAAATCATTCTTTGATTCCTATTAAATGAAAAAAATGTACTATGCAGAGTTTAGCAGGCAAGGAAGACATTATTGAAGGGTACTGCAGTGGGAATCTGTCAAGATGTCTGGGAAAATGACTGAAGCATTCCAAGGATAGGTTGGTTAGCTTTATGAGGCAATCTATATCTGATGATGGGGGCTTATGGCATTGACCTTAACTTTCCCATAGGGGTGAGGATATAGGGAAAGATGCCATATGTACTGATGGTTTTATTGGGGGAAAAAAGTGATTCCTGGCCAATCAAAAGGATAGTATTTGTCTATTAAAGAGTAAGAGGTTAAGAGAATATTTATATCCTAAAGTGATAAAAAATTTTAATTACAGTTTTTCTAAAATAAATGATCAAAAAATAAGAAATCCTGGATCCCACACTGTTAGGCAGAGTCAAATTGTAGGCTGAAATAGTGGCCCCTTGTTGAGTCACACCCTTGGGATCTGTAAAGGAGCCAGTGATCTCAGCCATCTTTGAGTATGAGAGTTAAGAAGAAACAGTATTGAATATGCTGTAAACAACAATGAAAAATCTAATAGAAGTGACTGTTGGCTTATATTCTTTGTTCCCCTTTATCAGAACATGCATACATTGAACTTTAAATGGCTTAGTCTAAAAGGAAGGAAATGTATAGCAAATCAGATTAAAGTTTGGCTCTAAAGCTTACTAACAATGGATACACAAGAAAACAATTTAATTTTTCTGAACCTTAAAGAGCTAAATGCAGTTAATAAGACATTTCATAGGTCTTGTAAAATTCAAAGTAGGAAAAATATGAGATCCTAGAACCATATTGGCATTAGAATGTCCTGGTAGAAGCTGATGTTGAAGACAGATTAGCTGTATATGAGAGCACTCCATCTCTCCATTCATGTTACTTTCAGTCATTTTCACAACTTAACACATACACACACACACACACACACACACACACACACACACTCACAATATAGCATAACAAGCACCCTAAAACTTCAGGGTCTTACAAAAAGCAGCATTTACTTATTTATTGAATAATAATTGAAATAAATTGTAGGTCTTCTGCTTACTTGCGCAAAGATGCGATCCATGAAAAACAGGCTGGAACTCTGGGGGCTTACACTCAAGCTAGGCCTGACTGAAAGCCTCATAAATGGGTCCTCTTTGTTTTTACATGGGTTGTGTTTCACTTGATGATAGTACACATGCAAGAAGACAAGCTCGCTCATGATTCATATGACAAAATACAATAGGCTAAATGTGTAAATATGGTGCCCACATGGAGAAAAGGGTGAACATACAACTATACATTCTTAGAAGGAGTGAAATACAAGGAATGAAATCTACCACACAGTGTAACATCCATATCCTCTCTATATTATATCTCTCTCCTGTATACCTCTATGCCCCAGATCTTTGGATGTTCAGCAGTGCTTAGTTTTGAGAGTAGAGGGTATACTCCAGAGCAAAAGAAAAGCAAAGAAGAAAGATAGACCTCTTCTCAACACATCTCCACAACAAATTTAGAAGAAAAGATGTCTCAAAGAAAACCTTGTATCCTTTACCGAAGACTTTCATTAGGCTGTTGCTGTCCATTTTTCAATTTTCCTTAAATTGAAAAATATTTTCTGTGACAAATTAAATGACATGGACATGCTAGGCTAAATAAAGCAAAGAGTTTGGGTTTGCAATGTACAGGGGAAATAATCAACAATCAGAAGGCAGGATTGAGATGGGTAAGAATGAATACTCACCCCCCTCCTTATCTCCCCACCTCCTACTCACACCCCAACTAACAAACTTGCGTCATTGGAGCTGAAAGAAGAATTCATCTCTGAATATAGATCTGAGCTGAAATCACTCGGCAATGGTCCTACTGTGGCTTTTGAGAACAATGCTATCTCTTAAAATAACTGTGTTTTCAATCATGACCTTCAGCGTGTCTGAGAGTTTCCGATGATAAATAGTGAATGGTGAATGGCATGCCACAGAACGCAGCCCCTTAATTGCTTTGAGAGAAATCACATAGGATTTTCAGTCCTTCTGTTTGTGCCAGTGCTTGGAAAAGATCACTGAGTTTGGATCTATGTAGAGATACCAGACTGAATCAGAGATGAAATATTTCATTTGAGCCAGCTACTCAGTCTTTCATGAAACAGTCTGGTGAGGTAGGGGGTAGAGAGCACAGTGCATAATTAGAATGTGCACAGACTCTGGCATCTGATGTAAGTAGGATTGAATTGTAAAGATATTGTTTAATAGCTATGTGGCCTGAGGTAAAATTGCTAAGCCTTTTGATTATTGTCTCTGCAAAATAAGTATCATCATCTCTCATGAGGCTGTTGTAAAGCTTTCACACATTAATATATGTAAAGTATTGCACACAGTAAGTACGTGAGAGAGGACAGCTGCCCTTGGATCTATTAAAGCACACCATGGAATTTGTTATCAGCAAAGAAGAGAGTAGAAACAGCACTGCGGGAAAGGGCCAATGAAAGGGCAGAGGTGGCGGCTGCAGGTGGAGGGACAGAGTCCCGTAAGGTAGGCAGCAGGGTGCCAAAGGAAAGGGTCAAAAGAAAACTTTATCCCAATGTTTTATGATATCCCTAACATTAAAAAAAAAAAAAAAAAAAAAAACTCATCTCTTTTAGATCCTATTTTTGGAAACCGAGCAGTAAAGACTGTTTACTCAGGCCCATATTTGTATTCATTCCTTTTTGTCACTGTGGGAAAAGTCCTAAGTCTAGCAACTTGCAGGAATGTGAGAACTTGGCTCCCAGTTTGAGAGTGTTGTCCATCCATGGTGGGGCACTCATGGTAGAGGAGGAAACAGAAAGCAGGATGTAGATGGTCACATGCCGCCCACAGTCAGGAATCAGAAGGACACATGTGTTCATGTTTAGTTTACTTCATCTTTGTAGTCATCTGAGGACTGTAGCCCACGGAAAGATGCTGTCTATATTTAGGGGTAGGTGTTTATGCTCCAGTGAATCCAATATAGAAAATCAACCATCGACTTAGTGGGAAGTCTATCGCTTAAATTGTAAACCACTAAAATGTCCATATAGATGACCTCAAATTTAATGACTATGATAATGGAAATATTACTTTTGCTTCCTAATAAAAATTGGAAATTTGTGTACTCGGGGGTAGCTGGCTCATCAAAGATTGTATGACCAAGGCCGGATCTCTAATACCACAAAAAAAAAAAGAAAAAAAGAGAATGAATAATAGTTTGTTGTTAGTTTGATCTTAACTAGGCCACCACAGTGTCCAGATTTTGATTATGTTATTCTGAGTGTGCTCATGCATGTATTTGTGGATGAGAGGAATGTTTAAATAAGTAACCCAAGAAGAGCAGATGCCTTCCACACATGGATGGGCCCTTTCCAATCCATCAGAGGCCTGAATAGAAAAAATAACCATATATTCTTTCTCAGCAGAAGCAGCAAAACAGACTGATACTGAAGGCACGGGTATTCTAGATTTGTAGTGCTTAAGGTGGCATCTGATGTGTTCACAGCTATGGGACAGGGCTTTAGAAGTGAAGAAAATCATCCTGGTATTTTTCTTTCCAAATTCTCTGCTTAAGGATTCTACCTACATAAAGCTCTGGGGCGGGGGTGGTATTACCAAAAGCAGAGAAAAATGAATCTTCTCCAAAAGAAAATTGTGGAGGATAGTCACTAACACAGCAATGCGAATATTCTGAAAAACAATATAGACATCTGAGAACAAGTCCCAGAAAATCTGGCTAAATTCCAGTGTGATAAAGAGGAGGCTTTCCACCTCAGAAAAGAATGTATTTACTTAAAATAGACTTTAGTATTGTCAGATCATCCAGGAAGCTGAAGATGAAAAATAGGCTTAAATTTAGACATGAAATACAAATTGTCACTTATTACTAGAAACTAGTCAGAAGCTGGGCACCAGAAGCCGAACATAAGGCACAAGAGGGCTTGGGGCCAGTGGGTCTTGATGTGAGGCATCTAAACTGCCGGAAGCATCCAGAGTCCTACCAACATACCCAGGGGGAAATAGCTCTAACCCAGGGTTCTGCACTGCCCTGAATCAAAAGACCTTGAAAAGACTTTCATAATGATCACATTCCTGCCAAACGGGCTTCTGAGCAAAGATCTTGAAAGTCCTTCTTCCAAACTTTTTGGGAAGGATGATTTCCTGTGCAATCTATCCTTGTCCAGAACTTCCTACCCAAGGACACCTCCCTAGCAAACAGCCACAAAACAAGACTTTAAGACTTTATTTAAGACTTTCAGACTTCATTTCTTATTAACTTAAGCACTGGCTCCATTTAGTCTAATAATGAGATGATGCTGGACATTTTTGAATCACTGAGTAATCATGCCCTTTGCTTTTCTGAGATGGGGAATCCATACATAGCCCAAAATGTCCATCTTGGAACTCATTATGTAACCCAGGGTGTTCTTAAACCCATACCCTCTTTTCTCTGCCTCCCAAATATTTAGATTAAAGTAAGTAGTATTACATCTAGGCAGCTTTCTTCACTTTAATTTAAAAAAAATTACAGTTAGACACTCAACTCTCAACACTACTATCTTGGAATCATCCTTAATGACATCCAATCAAAACATAGGAATTTAATTATTGGAAGAGAGTTGGAAATTGAATTTCTCCACCTGTGCCAAAATTCATGAAGGCCATTCAGGTTTACTGGTCATATGAATGGTCTATTTTTATGTTGTCAGTTATAGTATTTAGACTGTGTCTGTGTACCAAATATTTCACTAGACCCAGAATAACAATGAACAGCAAGAATATGACACACTGATGATCTCTGTCCAAAAAAAGAATATGATCTTTTGTTTTCTAGATACAAAAATGTAGAATTTCAATTTTTTAATATAGCATGTGAAATGTGTGGCCTGTCAGTGAACCTTAGGAAAACTGTGACATTACGTCAAATGATTACAGACAATAGGTACAAGTTATGATAAACTGTGTAACTTACTGCTATAGATATGGATGTGGTGATTATGTGCTCTTATGTATTTGAGTTGGAGTGGGAGATATGAGAAGTCACAACCTTTGTGGAAGTTAAAAATCTATGATAAGTGCCTCTTCCATGGAATCATTTTGGAAATAGGAAAAGTTTTAGATTCTAATATTATATAAACAATATGACAATCTTAAAGATAAGCAAGCTACAAAATTGCTCTTAGCTAATGAGGACAGAAAGCAGTATGCCCACCCTGTACTGTGTCTTTCCTTCTCGGGCTGTTCCAGGTGTGTCCTTTAGAGTCACAAGTACAACTAACTGACGCAGTTTTTTTCTCACATCACTCCTCTGTATGTGCCTCTCTTACTAAATCTTTTCTGAGGCACCAGGAAGAAGTTCAATGACCATTCTTTACCATAAACTGAACTTCAAAAACCTAAAAGCCACAAGAACAATTGGGAGAACTTTTTCAGTACTTTCCCATCATCTTCTCCAAACATTAAGATAATTGAGTCTGAATAGGGAAACATTTAGTATTCTTTCTCTATGACTTAAAACAAGATCCACTATTGCAGGCTGTTCTCTATCAGGCAATGGCTAAATCACTTACTTTCATACTAGAGTAACTTTGAGACAGTATTTTAAAAATAGGGTACCTTATAATCAGAAATGGATCTTAAAATCTCTTTAAGAGTGATCTGATATTAATGCCCCAAAGTATGAAATATTCTTTCCTTCTTTCCAAACCAATTACCAGAGAAGCTATTAGATGCTTCTTTTCTTTCATATACTGATCTTGTTATGGGTTCTGTTGAAGTTTGTAAAAGATGATAAAAGGAGAATATACTTAAATGAGAGGGGTTTTTTGTTTTGTTTTGTTTCTTAATAATCCCTCCATTAATCCCCTGTATAAAGATTCTACACTCATGATTGTCTTTTAAAATTTCCATCTGATTTCAGCTGCTTTTCAGTAGAGGAATATTGGAGGAGACACAGACATTTAGTATACTATGATAATTTTTGCAGGATATTTTTTCTGTGCATTTAAAAGGTTGAGCTTGAAATATGCTGTGCATTTATAAAAATCCTTTATTACTCGAGCAAAACACTTTAACAGCAAGAATGCAACATGTAAACATAAGCTGTCTTGGAGTTGTAAAATTATGCATGTTATATTCTTTGAAAATACTTATTTGCTTTCTGTTTTTAAATTTTGTGTTCTGTTTTATAACCTTAAAATGGCATAAAAGGACATTCTGTTCATTTAAACTCTCTAATGTATAATATGTTCTCTCTGTCTCTCTGTATCCTCTCTTCCTTATTCTTTGTCCCCCCCCCCGTTTTTCTCTCTCTGTCTGTCTTTGTTTCCATCTCTCTCTCTCTCTCTCTCTCTCTCTCTCTCTCCTCCCTCCCCATGTGTATGTTATATGACTGCATCTTTGCATTACTATGTTGCAACTCTTTTGTAATAATATGCTTTGCTTCACAAAATATTCCAAAATATTTATTTTATATTTTTATTATGTTTATATATGTGTAGATATATGTGTGCACATGAGTGCAAACATCCGTAGATGTCAGAAGAGAGTACTGAATCCTCTGGAGGTAGAATTACAGGCTGACCTGAGGCCTATCCTAACACATGCACATGGGAACTAAACTTGGGTGTCCTGCAATAGGATTATACCATTGCTCACAACCATCCAGCCATCTTTGCAGCTTCGCACACTATTTTAAATCTGTATCAGTCTGATAAGATAAAATATAACAGTCCATCGTAGATTAGTATTCCTCATGCCTAACAACTGTTTTATTACCTTTGCTAAGTAAACTCAGCAGACCCACATTAGGACGCAGATGAGCAACACAGCATTCAGGAGAACATTCAGCTCAACTAGTTTCCGGCTCAAATGCTTGCTTACTGGCACTGTAGATTTAGAATAGTTAAAATGGAGTTTAAAGCACATGCCGTTTCTCTGTCCCAAGCCTTCCTCCACAGAACATTGGCAAATGGGTTCACTAGACTTAGGAGACTTTTCCTAACCTTCAGCTTTAAGCTCCCAGGGAAAGGGTAAATAAACAGAGAGGCCTGTTCTGCACACTGGCCTGCGTCGCTCCTGTTTTTTGCTTCTGTTCTTTACTAAGGCCTAAGATGAAAATGCTTCTTTTCCTTCCACATGAGTGAGCCAGATAAAAGACAAATAACCAGAGAGCATAACACTGCTCTCATGAGTCTGCTGAAGAGGGCCTTGCCTGGCCCTGCACCGCCTGAGTCCTGTCTATTTCTCACCAAGGGCTCAGCAGGACCGCGGGAAGAGTAGGTTAAGGAAGCTGCTGGGCCTTTTCATTCTGGTTTCTTTACAACACAGTGTAATTGGTTCTGGTTCAGCTGCCTCACAAGTGGAAGCATCCCACAGAATAACATTGGGAAGAAAAAGCAGGTCAGTTTGACAAAGGGCAGGAGCACAGCTATCCTGTTGTGACAAATAGGTTTATGTGAGTTCTTGAGGCCTGAAAAACAAACAAGCCAGCAGGCAGTCTTGGCGAAGGCAGCGATCGCTAGGTGGCAGCACACTCTATCTCATTCCCTGTCCACTGGGGGAAACCTGCCTAATCTCAAGAGCAAGAGAGCATGGAAAAGCAGGGAGGAAGAGGAACGGAGTAAAGATCTCTCTAGAGTCTCATGTACAGACACATTGAAAATGCATTTTACCCATATTACTTATTGGTATTACTTTTGAATACGAAGTGTTCCCTTTGTGTCAACTTTTGTCACATTCCAATCAAACCTTAAAAACTATGATCTTCATCTGGGCGTGATGGCACACGCCTTTAATACCAGTACTCAGGAGGCAGAGCAAGCAGATGCTCTGAGTTCAAGTCCAGCCTGGTCTACAGAGTGAGTCCAGGACATCGAAGGCTACACGGAGAGACACTGTCTCAAAAAACCAAAAAACCAAACAAAACAAACAAAAAAACCACTACCAACAAAACAAAAAAACAAAATCCACAACCAAAGAAACAAAACAAAACCTATGATCTTCAATAATCCTCTTTTGTAAATATGGAACCTGAATGTTAAATGGAGTTGGTGAATCCAAAATCCAAAATCAGTTGTGGCGTCCTATACCTTTATTTCAGTTTGAAGCAAGGAGATTGCACGTTTCAGGCCAAGTGTGCAATACATTGCCAGGTCTAGGGCAGCCTGGACATCTTAAGAGAACAGGCTATGGAAATATATTGCACAATAACTTAATTAAAATATACTGTAATGTGAAGTCTAAAGGGATGACACTAGCGTCTATAAAAGTATACAAAATTATAAGAATTCCATGAACACAACCAAGATGAGATAAATGCAACTATTATTGAACACGGCAGAAGTAGAACCAATGCTTCAAATTGTATTTTTTTCTGAATATAAAGTAATTATTGTTACAGAAGAAAATTTACATGTGAGACAGTGCCCAAGACAGTTTGATCAATGTTGATTTATAGTACAGAGATAACCACCATTAATTTTTCATTCTGCATGTAAATGTTTATTTCAGCTCTAATAACATAGCTCCTACAGTTTTAAACACATCTCTGACTAAGCAAGAATTGTCCTAGGTCGCTACAATAGGTAGATAGAATGTTCAGTAATATATACACCAAAGAATGAATTAATCATACACATACATTGTAATCCAAATTAGTTCCAACATTATACCAGTTTGAGTTAGGATGTACAAGCACAGCCACAATTGATTACACATATTTATTTCTTATTAGCAATTTTCTGATACATCGAATTGCTAGCTCATAGGTCCTGTTCACATTTTATCTAATACTTGCTGTTGAATTTATTTCTTTAAGAGGTGTATCATTTTTTTCTTTTCACGCACTGTATGAGATTTTCAAGTATATTTACTACCAACTTAGACTTTTAATCCTCCAAAAGATATGGAATATATTTCTGTTGTTTACCAGACATACTTAGCTATAGTATTTGCCTTAGTTACTGTTCTAGTGCTGTGAAGAGACACCATGACCAAGGCAACTATTATACAGGAAGCATTTAATTGTGGCTTGCTGACAGTTTTAGAGTGTTAGTCCATGATCACCATGGTGGGACTGGAGCATTAGCTGAGAACTTTATACCCTCATTTTCAGGGAGAAGGCAGTGATGACAGAGACAGGTAGACAGAAAGACAGATACACACAAATACAACACATACACACACATGTGGGGGGAGGTAGGGAGAGGGTGACAGAGACATAAAGACACACACACAGACACAGAGGGAGAGGGAGAGAGAGAGAGAGAGAGAGAGAGAGAGAGAGAGAGAGAGAGAGAGAGAGAGAGAGAGAGAGACATACAGACAGACAGACAGACAGACAGACAGACAGACAGGACCTGACAGGAAGACAGACAGACAGACTGGACCTGAAGTGGGCATTTGAAACATCAAAGCTCACTCCCAGTGACATACCTTCTTCAACAAGGCCACACCTCTTAATGCTTCTGTAACATCCCAGTACCTGGTGACTAAGCCTTCAAATGCATGAGCCTATCAAGACGCCATTCATCCAAATCATCAGAGTATTTTGGCACAGTAGCTCTAGAAGTCTAAATCATCTGCCATTCAAATTGAAACTTTTCCATGCTCATGAGGTGCCTGTGCTTTGACTGGCTTCTTTATGCAAATGGACATGTTCAAGATTTTCTTCCAGATTTCACTCATCTAAACTTTTACTCTGCAGCCCTTTCACACTGCCCTTTCTTCAGTTTGTATATTTCTCTCTTTTTTTTTAAGATTTATTGATTTATTATTATGTATATAGTGTTCTGCCTGCATGTACAGCTTTAAGCCAGAAGAAGGGATCAGATCACATTACAGATGGTTGTGAGCTACCATGTGGATGCTGGGAACTGAGCTTAGGACTTTTGGAAGATCATTTTATCTGTTTTTTTGTTTTTTTTTTTTTCTCTCATGACCCTCTTTACACAAGAGATAGTTTACATAAACTTTAAGTACAAAGAAAAATTCGTTTCAACATAAATGTTAAATGTTTATGACCAAGATTCTATGATACATGGAGACACAAAGAAATATGAAGGTGGAGGATTTGGTTATTACCTACGGTAGTATATGACAATATTACCTTGTCAGAACCCATGTCAACTAATGTTGGCAAAGTATTCAAAAGTCAGTTCCTGCATCACTCTGCCTATTATGCACTGTAGTATTGCATTGCTCCTTTTATATTCCTGTGATGAGGATAACAAGCAGCTCATCATCACCTGGTGAGCAGAGCATTGTACCACCAGAGAAAATCTAGTCAAAGAAAAGCAGCTACTTTAAGTTGAAATGACACATTAAAAAAAGAAATAAAAAAACAGAGGCAACGTGGGCAGCCGAAGGGAGAAAGAGCACTCTCTTTGCTGCAATTTTAGAAAATAGAATGTAACAACCTCTTTCAGTTTGGTGTCTCAGCATGTCTCAATATTTTTATAGAAAATGGTAATATAATTTCTAGTCTTACAAGTGAGCTGACATAGGCAGCAATTTTTAGTGCCCTGTGAAGAGTGGTAAGACTGATGTGAATTACAGCTTTGGAGTTATACATACATTCCCCCGCATTATTCACTGAAATCAATGTCTGGCTGGTCATGTTGGCATAAGAATGAGCCAGAAATGGGCAAAACACTGGTTCTCACAAGATTTGCCTGTTCAGGAATACATCACAAATTGAACTGTGAAGTGTGCACTTAGCTGCTGGGTTGGGGACTTCCTGCACCAAAGTGACTACAGACAGTGAAGAAAGAGCAGATATGTAATTGTTTCTCTCCACATTGGTCTGTCTGTGGTAACTTGGAGAAGTCATCTTGTATCTCCAAACCATAATTTCTAGTTTGGAAAAATGGGGGAAAGTTACATTGTGACATATATAATTGCTATAAAATTATAAACAATAAATATCAGTGTCTTTCAAAGAAGGGCCCAGTAATGAATGATCTTACCTCACGGCCTGCTTTAACTATAGCCTCAAATTGAATCACTGCTTTTGCTGAGAAAAAATATGTTGCTTTTATTCTCAAAGTGATTTAAAATTATCTAATGAACCCAAATGAAAGTAATACCCACCTGAAGCAAGTTGTCATGAAGTCTACCCATGGAAAACCAGTGAGCTGCTTCCCAGTAAAACTCACTGAACAGTGAGTAGAACATCACTGAATAGAGGCCACAGGCCTGCAAACATTTCAGTCTAACATATCAAGGTGATACGATCCAAAGAGACATGGGACTGCATGAGAGATGCCTCTAGTGGGCTGAGAGTTTCAGAAAATACAATAGAAAAAAAAAAAGAAAGAAAAGAAAAGAAAACTACTCGACAACATTAATGATAGAGGACCCATTCCACAGCACATGAACATTAATTAGGAATGAGACTGTGCCTCAGGGTGCGTAAGACATTGCCAACCTGTAACATGCATTGAGTTCAGTCCTCAGCACCATAAAAATATCTCTATTAGATTATTTTATCTTCTACACTACAAACAGAAACAGAAACCCTAATCAGAGGTTTAGTTCAACAATGAAGAGGAACACTCCAACTAAAACAGAAGTGAAAGGTGTTGCCAACGGGTGCAAAACAAAACAGAAAGGGAGGATGAGGGCAGGCAATGGTGGTATGCAACCTCTCTATCATTAAGCCAGATTCTCTAATTGTTTGTTTGTTTAGGTTTTTTGAGACAGGGTTTCTCTGTGTAGCCCTGGGTGTACTGGGACTCACTCTGTAGACCATTAAAGTTAGCTTTCACAAAAAAATAATGCAAACTAAACTATGAAAAATATAATTAAAATTGCAGACTCCTAAACATCATAGAACAAGAACAAGAGAAATAGTAGGAGAGATGACTAGTGTCCCTAATATTCACGTAAGCATGGGCTAAACCAATCACAAATGTTTCTTGTTGGCTCAAATAGATACAGCTATCATGAAGAAAATAGATATCATTTGTCATAATTTATGTATTTTTTCTGTATAATTTATCAGAACTCCCAAGACATCCATTTATCACAATTCCTAAGAATCCATCCTGAAGAAAGAGTAATGGATATACACAAATATATAGCAATGAGATGTTAATGGCAGCTATTAGAATAAATAGTGCAGCTAATGTGAATACCTTCATATGAATGACTAACTACATAATTTATGTGGAAACGAGTCATGGAGTTCTAAGACATAACTAAATATTTTGCTGTATGTGTGTATGCAGCACTGTGCTGTGATATATTATTGTAACACAAGCCATGTAATGTGTGTGTATTATATAAAAATGCTAATTGACAGTAGTCATTATTTGGTGTTGTTGTTTGTACTTTGAGTTTGCCAATTTGTATGCACTGTATTTTCTGTAAGTAGTGAATACCCTTTATTTGGTGAGGTAAAAAAATAAAATAAGTAATTAAAATACCAGAAACAAAAGAGGAGCCACTCTTCATTGTCAATGGAGTCTATCTTTACAATTTTATAGCACATGTAAAAATACAGAGATCAGTATAGTGATCCTCATAGTCAGATGTGAAAGTAAGAGATGTTATAAAGGAAACTCACCCAGGTTACCTCAATTTATCCTTTCCTTATTTTAAAACATGGTTTATTAAAACAATTAATATGTGTCTTGACAAATACTCTATTTTGAATAGCAATATATTAAATTATGAATCTTTGGGCAATATATAAAGTTATCACAAGGATAAATTTTATGATCAATTTGAATATATTGCTAAAAATCATCCTGAGAAGAGGTGCCCATGATAAACATAAATTATATTTGAGGGTGACTGTGCATACCAATTATTCAATATCTATTCAAGGAAGACCACTAATTTCATTATATGTAAAACCTTCAATACTCCTAAGAATAATTGTATCTTGCAGCAATTTAAAAGTCTATCTCTGATGAAATTCACTTCTCCTTTCTGCTGAGAGGCATTAAGGAAAGGATCTGACAGAGAGAGAAAGCGCCAAGTAGATGCAAAGGAAGTTCAGGAATGAGTACCCAGTTCTGTGTGAGGGAGCTTCGCAATGTTGAGAGAGATTCATGGATTATGAAAACATATCTGGGATCTAAAATGATCCTTCTACATCTAAACTGCAGGTTTATGCCACATTAATGGGACACAGAAATGATGATCATAGTAGTTTAGACATCAATGTTTTCATAAACTCAGTGGAACCTAGAAAACTCACTTTGATTTTCACACCACATGGCACTATTCTAAACATAAGTGTATCAGTTGATGCCAAACCAAGAATATTCATGGATACTGATGCATGAAAAATCATTAATGGGAATTAAAATATCATATAGGAGGACTGGAAAGGTGGCTCAGTATTTAAGAGCACTCATTGCCTTTTCGGAAGACCTGGATTTGGATCCCAACATGTATATGGTGGCTTACAACCACCTCTAACTCCAGTTATAAGGAAGGCAATGTCCTCTAATGACCTTTGTGGACTCCTGAACATACATCATATCTATATGCCATACCAGCACAGAAATACAAATGAAACCACATTAACGATGACTAAAATTATAGAAGCTCATTTCTTACATAATTATGAATGGTCTCCATCATTTTTTAAAAAGATACTCAAATTTATTAGCTGCTTTTGCTGTTACCAAATTCTTCACAAGAAATACTTCATGGGGAATGGGACCTTCTAAGCTCAAAATTTAAAACTACATTGGTACACGGAGAGGGTGTGGAGACAGAGTCAGGAAGTGGCTGCTCACATTGCTTCTTCAAAAGGAAATCAGGGCAGAGACAGGAAGAGAGAGTAGGAAATCAAACCTCAAGGCCCACCCTCAGTGACTTGTCTCCTCCTCCAGCAAATCTCCACCTCCAATACATTCCATAACCTCCCAAAACAGGGTCACCAGATGTGGAGTCAAATATTCAAACACATGAGCCTATAGGGGATTTCTCACATTCAAATCGCGCACATCCTTTGAAAGTCCACAGGACTAATTAATAGGTCATTTAAAATATTTGGCCAGTATCTGTTCTCCAAGACATTAAAGTAATTAATTCATGTGCTACACATCATTTTCCTGACATTCTCTTTCAAGTCATTGTGCACAGCATCATATGACTAAAACAAAAACTGTCTTGCTTTTATGGAAATCTCGTCAGATAAAAAGAATAAATAGCTGGGTAAATAAATCCTTCATATGCAAAGCCATGACAAATACAACAAAACTAAATGATGCATACTATAAAAACAAAGAACGAAGAATAGAGAAAAATATTTTTGATGTCGTAAACAGAAGTGTGAGCCTAGTATATAACTGCATGAAGATCCTTAGCAATGGTGGTGTCAGTCAAGACAAACAAAGCTTCCTGGAACTTTGCTTTGGCTGGTGAAAATGTTGATGTGGGCCAGAGAAGCTACGATGATAGGACAGCTGCTAATCAACTTTAAGAAACATCATCGATTAAAAAGTCATCAACAAATAGAGAAAGCTGAATCTCATGCCCCCAAATTGAGTAACACTGGCTCCTCTTTTTTAAATTTAAATTTATTTTTAAAATTTATTCACTTTACTTCCTGATTGTAGCTTGCTCCTTCCTCTCCTCCCAGTCCTACTCTTCACCTTCATCCTTCTTCCCCCTTCCCCCTTACTTGTTTCTCAGAGAAAGGAGACCCCCCCCCACCACCACCACCAACAACAACAACAACAACCCACTTCAGGTCATCATGTAGTATCAGGACTGAGCTACTCCTCTTTCCTTGTGGCCTGGCTAGGCAGCCCTGCCAGGGAGAAGTGATCAAAAAACAGGCAGCAGTGTCCATGTCAGCGCCCCTGCTCCTCTTACTAGGGGACCCATATGAAGCCTGAGCTTCACAGCTGCTACATCTGTGTAGTGGGCGTAGGTCCAATCTACCCATGGTCTTTGTTTGGAGCTTCAATCTCCTGAAGCTCCAGTGGGCCCTGGTTAATTGTTTTTGTTGGTCTTGTGGAGGTCCTGTCACCTCCAGGTCATATGTGGATTTTAGTCATACAGTACAGGATAAAAATACTACAATTCACAAACCCAAATAAGATAAGTAACAAGGAGGGCCTACGGGGGGATGCCTAAGTCTCACTCAAAAAGTGAAATAGAATAAACAGTGGAAGTGTGTGAAGAGAGAGAACAAGATATGGGAGGGAGCACAGAGAAAATGAGGATGGAAATCATACCTGAGGAAAGCAAGGGGCTAGAAGACAGACGACTTACAGAGAGAAAAGAAATCATGGGCAGAGGCTTCTCTGTGACAAACTGGAGACCTTAGACAGGGTAGGTTTCTGAGGAGATATGATGGTGACTCTAATTGAGACTCCTAGTGACAGGGTCATGGAGACTGAAGACAACATCCTCTAAGCTATACAAGACTCCTAGTGGAGGGAGGTGAACCCCAACCTACTCACAAAACTTCAACATTGCTTCTTACACTCAATTTGAAGTTGTTATAAGAACTGTTGAAGAAATGATGATTTTTTTTGAGAAACTCATTGTTCAAGGATTGCTTCAAATTCTGCCTTCAGGGGCTCCCCCACCCCTCTTTTTCAGGCTATATCCTGAGTAGAGTAGTCAGCCTGAAATTCAAGCACATTCAAACATTCCCTCTGTATGACATACAATTACATCCTTAAAGTCTTGCCTCATTATACAAAATGAAATACAAAACTCATGTTTTACTCAAAACACCACTGTCAAATAGAATTGTGTTCAACTGTAAAGATAAATATCCCAAACCAAATCTGAAAAATTAAGACAACCCAAACCCATCCATGCACAACAGCCATGCTCAGGAATTGTGACTGTCATCATGAGTGTTTGCTTCTAATTTTTTTATGAATTCTCGAATTTTTTCTGCCCGTGTGTGAGAGACAATTAACAGGAGTATTAGTGTGTCTGCTCCCCAACATCAAATAGATCTCTCCCTGAACATTTGTTCATTCATTTATTCATTCTTATATTCATTCACGTATGAGACATTTGTCAAACACAGAATATTTTGAGTCCGGTGAAAGCACAAAAATATGCCATATAAAGTCAGGTAGCCAAACATTCTCTTGTTTGGAAACACATGTGTATGTGAAAGTCAGAAAACAACTTGCAAGAGCCGGATCTTTCCTCCTATCGTGTGAGCACTGAGGATCAAACTGAGGCCTTCAGGTTTGTTCACAAGGCATTCATTGAGCCATATTGACACAACCAGAAGAAATTTTACTGTTTTAAAGGAAAAACAATATTCACTAGAGAAAATGCAGTTTATTTCACAGAATTTTCCTCACACTCCAGGACATTGTCTGTTTGGTCCAGCCATCCCTGGTAGAAATTGGCACCATTGTGGGATGAACAAGAAGTCTCATTATCAGAAGTTTGAGCATCATTGCTTTGTAGCCACCAATGTGTGGCATAATTCAAGGAGCAGGTCCGGTGGTGACCAGGAATAAGAAGGTCCATCACTAGAGTCACAAGATCTCCATGTGGTGCTGATATAACATTGCAAGGAGGAGGATCTGGGAGCCTGGGGGGATTGTAGTCATGGCCACTAATGAAGGAGAAGAAAAAGATTGTTGAAATACTGCTGTGATTTTGGAATTAGCCTTGAACACTGCTCTTCAATCGATTTCTGGTATTCGTCTTTCACATTCTTTTTGTGTTTCCTGACATCATTGTATCTTTCTGAGATGGAGAGGCAGGGATAAGACAAGTAGTGCAGTAGTTACAATAAACCTCAGGCCTTTCCCTTTCCAGGTTATTGGCTACCCCAGTAAAAGTAACTCTTCAGATTGTCTTTCTACTTCGCAGAGAGTTCCTCCAGAAAAATGGTTTTGGTTTCAACATCACTCTCTGCAAATAGTACTGCAATATGATACATTCTCCCACAATAATAAGATATGTCATTATTTTCACTGCACCCTTCTGATGATACTTTATGCCTTCTGTCAGTTTGATAGCTTGTTTTTACCTAAAAACAAAAATTTCAACAAATAGCGAAATATAAGAATTTTCAACAAATAGGACATTAGAATGTTTTTCCTCTTACAATGCATTGCTCATATATCAATCAGTACACATTTGTTTCTCAAGCCAAATTTATAATACTTGAACATTTCCTTAGATATAACTATAGAAAATCTCAGTTATAATTGACTTTCCATTCTTTAGTAAGGGCTCATAGGAATGTTAGTAACTATTTCTCCATAACCTTCATCTTTTTGTCACTCTGGTCATTACCCTTTATTGGACATTTTGTGTCTTCCAATATTAAGTGCTACATTTGTAGAAATGCCACCTGTTCAATCAAACAGGGCAATGTACTTAGAAAGGCCCTGTACTTGTTTCAACCTTCGGTAGACAATGACTTTAATATTTTAATGTTTAGACAAGGGACCCTGAATTTTATCTTGCAGTGTGTTCTATAGTAGGCATCGCTACCCTTACTAGTAATAAAGCTAGAATTCCAAGATGATGTTGGTTCTACATTAAAAAAAGAAAAAACCAAAACTATTTCCTCTATCTCTTGCCAGCTCACTTGTAAGTTTCTAGAAACCTATATAGCTTTATCTATAAAACCTTGAATTTGTTCGATGTTTTTGTATGTACTTCTGTTCCTAAATTACTGCAAACCTGCTAATTTCCAAAAACTTTACAACTTAAAGAATATCTCTTTTAGACAACTCTTTTTTTCCAAAACTATCTAAATTTATTGAATCTATTTAAGAAGAAAAGCAGATGGTGAATGTCTACTAAGATGCCACTATTTCTGAATTTATATAACTATATACCTTGCATTTTTATGCAAGTTCCTGTGGATAGGTAGTCCTTAAAGCTTCCTGTACCTTAGCCTGAAAAATGACACATCAACAACACGCTGAGTCTCCTAATTACCAGGAATACAGGGCCCATTAAACTGTGAGGATGCATATGCACACCTAATTATGTTTATGCCTGCTTATAAATCAGCAAAGTGAAAGCATATGCATGCTGGAAATTACCCATCATTAACTTTTCTAATTGCACCCAAATAAAGGGGGAAATAATTCACTTCAGGATATGGTTTCATCCTTTGGGCAAAGCCTAGTCTCATCTTGTTTAGGTTTTAAAAAATTGTCCTTTTTCTCATGAATAGAAATCAATTATTCGCATGCCAAGCCACAACATAGTTCTTCTCTGGGTGTTGAGCCAGAGAAAATGAAAAGATTGAGATATGAATGTCAGAAGACTAAAGCAGGGATTTGGGCAGCAAACAATATAGAGGGAAAATACTGCACAAAGTAAAACAATTCCATCATTCTGATGGAGAGGCCAGTGTGGATGGTGACAGCCCAACCACAGATACGATAGAAAGCAACAACCAGGGACAGATCCTCAGGGAAAAAGAAGCATTAAATTTAGATGTAGGACAGAAGACTCAATTTCATGACAGTAATTGAGATCAATTGGAGCACTGTGTGTGCTCCTCACTCACAATTTCCCCTGTAGTTTCTCTAAACAATTATGGTTCTATTACTGGCAGGATTAAGATAAGACAGACAGGAGTTGTGCATACCTAATTGGACTTCCAAATATGGTTTATTGCTGTCCATAGAGACTGGAAACTGAAAGAGAAAGATGCTTGGAGGATGGAGTAAAACAGGACTTTTGATGTTTACACAAAACCCATTCTTGTGCTAATTCAGAGGTACAGAGTGCTGAATACAAAATCAGGCACAGGCACTGCCTCCAATGCCTCTCAGCTAGCTGCTTTGCAAGCATGATCTCATGTATCCCTCACCACAGTACTGTAAAGCCGTCTGCTGTGGTCCTTGCTCTACAGATGGAGAGTGGCAGTGAGGACATCAACTAGGAGGGCCCAGTCACAATGATAGAGTGTAGCGGTCAAACTCTTAGAGTTTTTTTGACTCTATCCTATGTTTCAATCTACATTGCTGCTCAGAGGAACCAAAATTTGTAGATATAATCAATTGCATTTTGATGTGCATGCAGGTGTGCTCCCATTTTTTAAGTTAAACTGAAAGTTAAATAAAACAATGCCTATTTTGGAAGGTTAACTTGTGCCCCAGCACCTTTACTGGCTTCTGTGGACCAATGTCAGGGCATTGTTTTCACGAGAGTCCAGCTCATATTTTTGAAAGCACTCATTTATTGTATTATATTCCAAATACCAAGTCTATCCTCCTTAAAGTGAAATCTAGAGATTCTATACTCGGCTTGTAATAGTAACTTGTGTAGGATGGTGATGAGAAACACATACCCCAAGAACCATGAATCTTGGCCAATTAACTGAGGCACAGAAGAATAGCAGTTATGACCAATTGTTCATGAAAGTGCTGATAGTGCTTGGATTCCAGTATCTCGGATGAAGTGGATACTAATGGAGGTGGTGGAATTCAATAGTTCGTTGGCTTCCTTGCCTTCTAGGGGTTGGGTAGATTATGCCATTAATGAAATACCGTCTGTCTTCATTCTCCATACTGACCAGTCCAGTACTGACATCTAATTAATTACTATTTCTCTTCGTTGGTGTCTGCATTTTTCCCACAAAAGGTTCCATTAACTTTATTCATCACTTTCTTATATTAGCTGTCTAATTACTGTAGCTTGTAAAGTGTTCCATTCTCTGTGGAACAATGCTATTTGTTAAATATTACTATATACTGCTCTTGGAATCATAGAGTAGTTAGCTTTAAGAACAACATGTCTTCATTATTTTGTATGTGAATACATATTGTAGAATAAATTTAAGAGTCACCTCATCAAGTAGCCATCAATAAAACTTGACTAAAAAACCCCAAGAGGTAAATTCACTCCAAAATTGCTTTAATTTTGAACAATTTTCTTCTGTAGCCTTTCCTGCTTTTATATAGTGGAAGTAAACAAGAAAACCAGCAGTCACTTTAATTTCATGACTTCATATGTCTAATTTGTCAATTTTCATTATATGATAAATGAACCATGCCATTATCTGAGTCAAAAAATGTGCTGCTTTAAAAAAAAAAAAATCTTTGGTTCTTTAGATATGATTCTGTTCATTTTATCCGTCCCAGGTTCTTGAGTCAGAGTCCAGTGTCGATGCAAAAGTAAAGGAATTTTTAATTAAGCTGTTGTGTCAGGGTCCAACAAGCTCAGAAAAGTTGAGGACCTCGGGTAGCCAAAGCAGTGGGTTTAAATACCCTTTACAGAAGCATAATTCAGCAACGGCCATTAGTACAAGCCTAACTGGCTAACAAAATTAACCTCTAAGGGGTTGGGTAAATTGAATGGAGTGCAGGAAGGAGTAAGGGAGCAGCCCAGAGGGAAGTGGGACAGCCTGGAGGCAGTTGGCCTTAGCATATGTCAGGCTGAGATAGGAGTGGGCATGAAGGTGTGGTTTTTCTAGGAACTATCTTGAGCTAGTGGGTTCCAAGTACAGTGGGGTAGAAGCAATAGGGTGCAGAAATAGAAATTTTTCTTAACTTGTTCTATTTGACTACTTTCAGAAGCAAACATATAATATGGCTGAGCTATAGCTAACTTAAGCTAACTTGGATTCTTCAAAACACATGGCCGGCGGCGTGGATGGGGAATGCAGCCCAAATAAAGAACATTAACAAGTATTTGGGATTATGGATGAGAGGTAGCTTGATAGAGGTTATTGGAAGCAGATAGCATGGGCTTGAGACAGGGATCCCATGCACACCCCGCTATGGGAGGTAATTTAGAGGATTGATATCTGCCCTGCCCCAGGTTAACTAAGGCTATTTTAAAAGATAACAAGTGTCTGTGTCTTAATTAATTGCTAGCCGGGCCTACAGGTAATGCAGATAGTTTAAAAACAATAGCAATGTCTTTAACAACTAGTTACTCTGTGGGGCCATATCTCTTTCTGACACATTTTGTTTTGTATGTGATTCCTAAATCACCTGGTGTCTCACTATGTAACTCCAAGACAATGGTGTAGAACTTCTCTAGGTAGAACCCCTACTAAGAGCATAGACTTTGTTCAATGTTATCAATACAATTTTTCAAGCAATTAGCATATTTTCGCCCCAACAAAACAAACTATATTTACCTTTTCCTCATTTAATATGTCATCTACATGAACATATACTTTAAACAAAAGTGCTGGAAAAGTTGGACACGTGCTTTTAGAAAAGTGAAACTTAACCTTTATCACTCTGTGCAAATCAATTTAAAAATGTAAGGTCAGACACTGCAATTACTGAAGAAAATATAGGTGAAAACACTCTTAATTAATGTATTTGTTCACTTTACATCCCAGCCATAGCCTCTTCCCTCCTCTTCTCCCAGTCCTACCCTCCCTCTCTTTCCCCTATTACCCTCCCCTATTCCTCAGAAAACAATCTTAAGATACTGACATAGGTGATGACTTTTTCCTAGGATTCCAAAAGCAAATATTGTTAAGTAAGATAGCATCAAATTAAAGCTTCTGCAAAGAATGGAAAGATGGCTTAGAAGCTATCTTACTCTTACAGGATCCAGGTTTGGTTCTCAAAACCCATATGGTGGTTCACAACATCCATAACTCCAGTTCCATGGGATAAGATTCCTTCTTCTGCCCTCTATGGACACTGAACATGTAATTAGTGCCCAGTGTCCTTAGCCATCAGCAAACATTAACCAAAACTACCATGACTACCAGCACCTTATCTCATTCAGACTGATTATCATCCAAAAGCATGACAAATTAGGGCTACTGAGGAGGTGGGAGAAAAAGAACCATTCAAAATGGGATGAAGTGATCTCACTCTTCTGAAAACAGAACTGACATGTGACCCAGCTATCCAACTCATAAGTGCATATATAAAGGAAATGAAGGCAGAATACAGAAGAAATATCTGCATACCTACATTGTTAACTGTGGCACTTTTCTTAAAACTTAAAACAGGAAACCTGCCGAGGTATCCAACAATAGATGAACAGACACAATGTAATGTAATATAATGTAAAATGTAATATAATGTAAAAGCACACAATGGAGCATTCTGGAGCCAGAAAGATGAATGAAATGTTGTCATTTGAAGAGAATTGCTTTAATCTATGCACTTAATATATGCTAATAATAACAAAATACCATATGCAGTTAATAATATTTTTTTCTGAACTAGCTGAGGAAGAAAGCAGAAATCACCTATAAGTGTCATAATATTGCCAGTGAGTATTGCTGTAAGTAAGGAACAAAGAATTACTTCTCTGTTGTTGAAATGTCAGCTAACAATTACTTTCTATTCTCAGGTTATGTTTACACTCTCCAAAAAACAGCAGGAGTCACTGTTTGTAAGCGCTAAAATGTGTTATAAATATGTGATTTGGAGGTTACCAGAAGTAGAATACAGTCTCAGGAAGGGTCCACAATGGAAACAGGTTTTCTAAGAGAATTGGGGAAAGTCTACCCTTCATTGCTAAAGCAAAGTAAATATTCACAAAGACCCTTCCCGCGTCCTGTTTTGTGTCTTGCAGCCTGCCTCTTACATGGGAGCTCAGCTGAACTGTCCCAGCTCCTTAAAAGCCTCCTGTAAATTAAAGTGCAAGATTCTGCTGTTCTCATTCTCATGCTGGAATCTTCATGAGCAGCCCCAACATTTTTCCTGCATGTTATCAGTATTCAGAAAGGTAAAGTCAAATAACCAGAGCCACAGTAACTCATGCTTCCAAATGCTCAGTCCTGTGTTATACATTCTTCTAGTGTCTGATAAAATTCAGATTGTATGAACAGCTAGAGCTCTTTATTCATTATTTTATATGACGCTGATCAATTGGTAACTCTTTTTCTCTATACTCATTACTGATACACAGTAAAGTTTCTCTTACAAAATAAAAGCAAGAATTTAAATAAAACTTCAAAGTAATCACTCGCTGAAGAAGAATTAATTTCAAGTTTATGAAACCCATATTCTATTTTCTTATTTTCATAGACAACATGCTTGTTTACTAGCTTGGCATTTATTGAGTTAAGCTTTGTTCTTGTGTATAGTGTAGGTATGAATGTTCTGGTTTCTCTCTCTACCATGGCTCTGTAATGGTTTTCAGAAGTTAGAGAACATTCTGTATTACTATAGCATTTAAATTTTTTCTGGATTCTATGGCACCAGCCAAGGACAATACATGCAGTAAACGTTGAACCCCTACCCAGATCTAGCCAATGGATAGGACATTCTCCACAGGTGAGTGGAGAGTGGGGACTGACTTCCACATGAACTCTGGTGCCCCATATTTAACCACATCCCCTGGATTGGGAGGCCTGGTGGCACTCAGAGGAAGGATAGCAGGCTACCAAGAAGAGACTTGATACTCTATGAGCATATACAGAGGGAGGAGGTCCCCCTCAGTCACAGTCATAGGGGAGGGGACTAGGGGGAAAGTGGGAGGGAGGGAGGGTGGAATGGGAGGATACAAGGATGGGATAACAATTGAGATGTAATATGAATAAATTATATATATGTATATATATATATATATATACATATATATATGTATATATAAAATTTTTTTGGACCAGACATTTGCTTATGAGCAGTATAAATGTTACAAGTTCTTTCTCTTAGAAATAAAAAGATAAACATGCAAAGTTGAAAAAATGCAACTTCATTCATATAATGTTCTAGAGCCAAGTTAGCCAAAGAGTCTAGGAGAGCTCTCCAGATAGCCATCCTAGGTTGCAGCTCTGTTGCTATGATGAGCATCAGGACCAAACACAGATTGGGGGAAGAAAGGGTTTATTGAGGAGAAAGTTATATGTAGGTAAAATAATTTAAAGGAATTAGAGTTCAGATGCATAATATCAGAGTGAAATGATGGAGAATGACTAAAGGGAATTTAAAGATATACTGACTCTAATACACAAGTGCTTTTCTGACTGCCATGGTCATGTAGACTCCCAGTTCTCATCCTTAAGTCTGGGAAAGTATCCATCTGTACATGCCTACCTTACTGGATATGAATTTATGGGCAAAAAGCTGGAAAAGTAGGTTATGTCTTCCACATGCCTGTCAGTATTGAGGCAGAAACAGAGGAGCAGATGTAAAATGCACTTGCCAGAATTCTGAGCCAGCTAGAAAAGGAATGTTTGGTTTTTTGTTTTTTTCTTTTTTCAGGATATCAATAAATCTTGGAGTATTTGATTCTTGGAGAACATAGAAGGAGCTGTCAAGGCAATTTTGGCCATACCTTGAACAGATACCTTAAGTCAGCCATTTAATTACTTTGACTATTGCTTAACTATTGCAATTTTCAGAAAGCAATCTTGTTAGTTATGTCATTTTACCTACTTAAACAGTCTGTAAAGAAAGCCATTGGACTTCCTTACAAATGCGGAAACTGAGATTCAGAGTATAGAATAACAAAACAGAGAGGTTACTTGCTGAGCTGTATGAGTTCCTAGACTTCCTCTAAATGACCTCAAGACTTTCCCTCCGGGCCTCACAGTTTATTTGCAAGCAAATGTAAAATGATAGTTACTAATCCTTAGTCTTTACTGCCACTTCTTCCCATAATGCCTTTGTTCTTTCCTACTGAGCCCAATTAGGGCCTCAACACATGTCTGCAGGACATGACATCATTTGAGAATTGGCAACTGAAGTGAATCCTACTTAGCATCACTGCAATGACTTGCGTCAGAGTTCCCAGAATTTCACGAGATCTGAGTTCACAGAAATTATTTCATCATACTTAAAAAAAAAAAATTCTACCTTCTCTTTTCAAACTTGTCTCTAAGCTAAAACTTCCTCCAAGACACTCACACATTGCTACTTGAGAGTAGGAGCCTTCAATGGAATCTAAGTTCCTGGGATCACTCCCTTATCATGTCTTATACCATAATTTACATTAGTAAACAGTTAATTTGTATTTAAAAAATTAGACATTTTCCCTTATGAGAGTCTAGTTTCCTAACTCTTTTGTTAGAAGTACATTACTTTCAGCTTAGCGCTAGGTTTTTGTATATCTGAGAAGGAAATCTGTCTGCTTTGGCCATCACAGCTGAACTATGCTTGTCTAGGAATCTTTCCTAGCCTTGCTCATTACCCCATCTCCAACTCATGGCCTCCCATCACAGCTTCCAGTTCACTTTGCTGTCCTTATCATGACGATCAATTCTTTGTTATTCATTGATAATCATTTCCACTTCACTGCTCTCCCCTGAAACCAGTCAGCTGTCACATCTGTTTTGAGTGTTGTAGCGTCTTCTGGCAGAGCACCAATGTGTACCAGGTGCTCAATTAATATTTTTGGAATCCAAGGATCTCTCGACTGTATTAAGGAATAAACAAATGGCATTGTCCTGTCTGCTGGAGAAGAGGAATCAATCAAACCAATCAAGCACTTCCCTTACTCTTTGTTTTGGTAATCTATCATTCAGCACTTGCTAGATGTCTCCCTGTTCCCAGTCACCTACTGATTTTAGTAACAAGTTTCCTCTGTCTGTGGATCTTTGTCTTAGACTGTTACCTGCACCTGGCTTCTTGGACTTTACATTTCCTAGTCTTTGCAGACACTGAATCATGAAGCCGGGTATAGCCAGGATGCTTTGTTTTTGGTTGCTAATTGGTTTGTTTGCTTGCTTGTATTGGTTTTGATGTTATTGTTTCTTTTTGTTTCACCCCAGAGAGAAACTTGACTGATTTCAGATATTTGATTGGCATTTGGAACAGTTCAACTAGGAAAATATACTAGGGCTATTGATGTTAGCTTCATGTCATTTTAAAGTACATTTCAGGTTTGGTAGCCTTTCTGCAGAGAAGCAGTGTGGACATTGGCAAAGCTGAATATCTTTGCTCCAATCTCTCTTGTGTTGGCTCTGAGGAAAGACAGTGTGATTGGGAAGTAAAAATAGCTCCAGAGATTGTAAATGGCAAAAGCAAAGAGAAAGAGAGGCAGAAAACGGTAAGAAATGTAGCTAAATATTTATATATACAAAAAATGAAAACATGAGGAACGTTCTTTCTGAAATGCATAATTAAGCTGAAGAGAGAGTAGGCAGATGGAGTCAGTAATTACAGGTTCCTAATGTATTTAAAATTCCCAGAGAACGAGAGTGTTGCTACTAATTTTGTAGCTTCACAGTTTACAGTGTGTGGCTGTTTATAACACTGTTCCATTAACACTTACCATTCCAGTCAGGAAAGCTTGCATTTTAAAAATAAACTAAGCAGATCAGCAGCACACAGTTTCTGACCTACTTAGATTATTGATGTGAAACTGTCAAAAAAATAATAGTGATTAGGCGTGACTTGCAATTATTAGTATTTCAATTATCTTCATTTTTATTCCAGGCACTGGGGTGTCATAGAGAAAGCCTTGGATCTAGAAACTAATTTCCTCTCAACAAACGTTTTATATCTCCTGTTGGCTAGGGACTCCTCAGAGTCCCTAGTTAATACGCATTATAAAACAACCCAAAGTTTCTACCCTTGTGGGGATTTTTGTGATAAGTTGGGGAACGAGCCAATACTGAACTTTTATTTGAAGTTCTATGGTATTTTAGAAGATGATAGGTGTTATTCCAAAGACAAGATGATGCTGGGTGTCTGAGTTCGTAAATACAGAAGTCAGAGTAAAGTTCATGGAGAACATGACGTGCAAACAGAAGATAAGAAATGTGGCCATGTGGGTGTCTCTGGCAGGGAAAAGAAAGATGGCTTTTACAGCAAAGGCTGGAGTAGGAGGAGTCTGGCCTAGAAAACAAGAAAACAAGTGTGAGTGGGGGAGCTAAGAGATAAAATCAGGAGCTGGAGAGATGGCTCTGTAGTTAAGAGCATTTGCTTTCACAAAGAATGTAGGTTCAATTCTAAGCACTCACATGGAAGCTCATAACTACTTGTAACTCCAGTCTCAGGAGGTCTGATGTGCTCTTCTGGCTTCTGTGGGCTATACAAATTATACATTTAAGAAAAACATCAGCACACCTAATACAAATAGTATTTCAAAAAAGTCAGAAGATCATAGAGACTAGACACCTGAAGCCTCTGGTCACCATACCATGCTTGACTTGCAGTGTGGGAGAAATTGGGGTTGGTTTTAGGAGGGAAGAGGAGGGAAGTCAGAACACAGTGTAATGGGGCATAAAGTGCCAGAATATTTGTCTTGCCTCCTTCCTTGTCTACAGAGCTTCCTTTTTCCTTCTACAATTGTGCTGTCTACTTTCATTATTGCTGTGAGTAAATAATTGATGAGAAACAGCTTAAGGGGGTGCAGTGTGGTTTGTGGTTTGGGGGAAGGACAGTAAGGCAGTTCTTGTTGCCTCTTTCATGGCCTCCAGTCAACAATCAGGGAAAGGTAAAAGCTGGTGCTCAGTTTTCTCCCTTTTAGCCCAGGACCTTAGGCCATAGAATGGTTCTCCCCACATTCAGGTTGAATTTTTCTTCTTAGTTAAACCCTCTGAAAACACCCTCAAGGACGCAGGTGCAAAGTGTTTCCATGGTGATTATATTAAATTGGCAATGACTGGTTGTAACAGAAACATACAACCATCCCAGCTAGCAACTGTCAAGCACAGGGAGAGCCATCAAGAACACTGTAGCTAGTATTTGTCCTAATGTTGTTTCCAATTTATATTTTCGAGCATCACTGTTTCCTTCTTCTGTGCAAGACTCTGGCTTTCTTCCTAGTGTTGTATCAAAATGGATTTAAGGGAAGATTCATCCCAGTGTGCCTGTATGACTCCGGTCCCTGACTGTATACTGGCAATGTCCGCCTCCTATCTGTCTAAGAAAGGTTGTAATATCTGTAAAACTAAGAAATTATTAAACAAATGTGTCCTGCTAAAGATGCAAATGTGATTAAAATTCCCCTAAAAGCACTAAAAAGCAGTAAAATTACTGTAGTTGAGGCTCAGGATCACTACAGAATAGGAGGCAGCGATGCCATAAGAGTTTTGCTGTTAGATTGTGTGTCCTATAAATGTCAGTGAGGCTATATTGATGAAATCTCAACAACATAGCTACTCTAAAAAGACCTGAATAACCAATGGATATTCTGACAAGGAAAAATGAATGCTTGTGGGCTCAACTCTAGACAATGAATTGTGGGCAGCTGGAGAATTCTGAGAGAAGAAGAAATGATATTTCCCCAAAGGAAAAGACCCCAAATTGGTTATCCAATATGTATGCATGTGCACACACGCACACACACACACACACACACACACACACACACACACACACACACACAACACACACATTTAACATTATATGTATTAGGCAGGTTACATTTGTGTATTTATGAATATATATGGAAAATATCTATAATATATAATTAATATATATTATATTAACAAACTTTTAAAAAGGGAAAGATGAATTTGAAAGAGAGAGAAAAAGAGTGCATAGGGAATGTTAGATGAAAGACAGGGAAGGGGAAATAAAGTAATTGTATTATTAGTTGAAAAGCAAAAGAAATTATGAGAAATGTAAGATGGAGTTTTGACTTCTACTTGTTCCTAGTTTCCTCTGAAAAAATATATACATACCCACATACATACATAAACAAATACACTCATACAGACATACACACACATATACACACACATATACACACACATACATACATACACATACACTCTCACATACACAGATACTCACATACACCCTCCCCTTCAAACACACATACACAGATACTCACACACATACACCCTCTCTCTCTCTCACACACACACACACTATACCCTTTCATTCACACACACACACACAGACACTCATACACACACACACACACTCCCCTCAAACACACATACACAAACATATACCCTTTCATTCACATACACACACACAGACACTCACACACATACACCCTACCTCTCAAACACACACACACACACACACCCACACCCTTTTATTCACACACAAACACACACACACACACAGCTCACTCTAAAATGAAGTTAATGAAGCCTCTTACATATTTTTTCATGACTGTCTACAATGCCCATTCCATTTTCATGTTGATTTTTGCTTCAAGGTACATTGAGTTTGCTTCAGGAAAACTAATACAGATGTCTATGCATACAGGTGGACCTAAAATAGAGCTTGTTGTAGAAGCATGTAATGTCCTCCAGGTAGTCATTGCTTAGGTCTCCAGACTGGAGAAAAACCCTGCACAAATGTATCTTGCAAAGACCAACTGCTCCACAGCCCTTCATTCCTCTGAAGTATTGATAAGTCCTGGGAAACATGGCTGACTCTCCTGGCCCTGGCCCAGAAACACATTCTTGTTGTCAGTAACCCTCATGTCACCACTCCCCCCCACCCCCATGTAGGTGCCTCTCCCAGGTGCTTCTGAGTGACTCTTCCCGTGTTCACCACTTCATCTTGCCTAGGGACACTTCCACAGCAACATGGTATTTTAGTATGTCAAAGTGTGTAGTATATCAAAGTGGGTCAGTTTGCACATGAGTCAGTTTCAGTCTTCAGCTTCAGTGGGGGCTTCATTTGGGAGTGTTGATTTGGGGAGTTACAGGCCAGTTGCCTGTCCTTGTTTCTGAATCTCCCATGAGGACAGCTAGACACTGACAGAAGGATTCAAAGTGAAAATGAACTCTCATCCTTTCAACAGTGAATTCTACTGGTCTTGATGTAGCCGCAATGTTCTATGAGTCTCCAAGCATTATTTTCAAGAAACGTATTTTTATGGATGAAAACTCAGGCTAACATATTAGGTATGCCCATGATCAACCATTTAAAGATCAAAGTATTATATGCTGTGTGCTTTTTGCTCTTAGTGCTGCGAGTGCTAATCTGCTTTCTGATCAGTGCCCCTCTTCCTGGGCACAAGTACAAACAGGCTGCGTGCTAGATAAAGGCTGCAACTCTGTCACGACAAGCTTGCGGCATGTTTGCGTACAGTCCTATCAAGGCAGCATGCTCAGCGGGCTTGTGCGTCCTCACTTGCAGTCCTTTGTATAAGCCATTGAGCTGAGTTTTCTATTGGAGGATAGAGACTCTGCAATTTATTCCTATAGAAATCTCTCCTGCCAAGTTGATGCTCTCCTGTTCCAGCTCAGCCTCAGGGGAGGGGCAGTACACAGTTTCTCTGGTCGTCTGTCATCTGTGGAGGACTGTCACCAACCAGAAAGCATGTGTGACACATCTCTAGAAAGAAGAAAACAGTTCAATTCCTACTGTACACTTTTGACTTTAACTTTTATAGTAGAAATCAGGATCCATGCTGACTTTCCCTGTGCCCATTCTGACTTTAAAGGGTATAAGCTAAACTCTGTGTATTTCTAGTAGCAGCGTGTCACTTAGGACTTTTGTAAAATGGGTGACTTTGACGTGTTTGGCAAGGAAAAATAAAGGTGGGGATTAATGAATAAGAACGATCACTATCTCAGTGGGGGTTATAGGGTCCTAGTGTCACCTTTAGAGGAAACACCACTCTAATCTCCACTGTGGCCCTCGTTTTCACTCCCAAGTCATCATCCGAACTTTTCAGCTGAATGCTGTGAGCTGCAAAGATGACGAGAATGGTAAGAAAGGGTCATGGAGGAAATAAGGACACAAAAATTATGAGGGTAACCCAGATGTTTTCCAGTTACACTTAAGGCCCAATCTACAGGAGGAGATCATGTCTGGTATTGAAAATATGACAAAGATACAATAACTGAGAAGAAACATAGCAGCCGTTGGGAAATTAAACTATATATATACAATATAAATTATATTGTATATTATGTATAACATCATATAATCTATAAATGTTTTATTATATAAAATATATAAACACTTGCCTTTAAAATACTAATTTATTTAGATCCTTTAAATTTTATTTGAAATAATTAGTATTATTTGGTCATAATAACAAATGAAATAAAGAATGCAAAATATTTAATGGGATGAGAAATAATGTTGAGTTAAATACACAAGTCTCAGAATGAGAAACATTGTATATTTACTCTCATATGTGGATTTTAGGCAGTGAAAATATTTAAATTAAAATGGTGTCTATTTTGGAATAGGAATGGTCCAAGAGAAGGGAGGGGGAAATGGGATGTAGGATAATAAAGATAATCAAAGTACATTTTATACACATATGAAAAATGTCATAATGAAAGGCATTACTTTGTAAAATTGATATATACTAATAAAACATTTTAAAAGACAAGAGTTTTTGGAAGTCCTCGACATGCATATGCCTCAGTGTTTAACTGAAGTGTTGTGCTGTTCTTCCTACTCCCACAACCTGGCCCTTCCTATCCTGTTTCTTTTCATGCCACACAGTGTCTGAGAGAATTCAAAATGTTCACATGAAACCTAGCTCAACATTGATGAACATGTTTTCATATTTAGAGCCTCCAGATTCTTGATGTAATGTGGTGCTTAAATCATGACTCCTATGACTGTAAGAACACTGTCGACCTATTATCACCCCCCACTTTCACCGTTGTTTCTCAACTTTACTGTGGGGTTTTAAAAACATCATATGGCAGCTTAGTTCTTGGCCCTCTATTTAATTTCAGCTTACTAAACATCCAAATTACAGAGAACACTGAGCCTTAACTAAGTTCTCCGGACAGGATAACAGTTGGATAGGACATCATGGGTGCATGACCTTAGTTTTCAATTGTGTTTTAACAAATGGCTTCAGTTGGAGTAAATATAGGTCTGTTTTACAAGTCGCCCTAAAGAAAACGCCCCATTTCTCTGACAATCTTTTATTTTTGAATATTTATCCAGATAACAGACATCACTTTGTTTCACTTTCAGGAAAAGAAAGATGAAATTAGCGTGCTTAGCCTTTTCTCCTGTTATTTATTTTGTTTGGGAAAAAAGCTTAGATTCATTTGACACACAAAGAAAGTTCTGTCATCTCAGAGACACACCACAGACATGGCACCACAGAGATGTGCCTGTGGGCTTAGCAAATGTCTAAGCATAAAATAAGCATCAGAAAGAAAAGAGAGTCAAGCATATACTGGCAGGTTTATTTCATTTGGCACTTGAAGCAATTGCTAGAGAAAGTACTGAAAGTGGGCTAAGGCAGGCCTTCTAGCTTAGTCTCCAAAGCTCTATAGTGCACACACCTGAATGAACTTCCCTCAGCATTCTTCTCCTTGACAAGAGGTCATTTGACACAAGAGAACCTGATAGTCATAGGAGAGCAAGTGTGTGAGTCCATCAAAAGCAGTTTCTTAGGCACCTGTCTGAAGGAACTCAGCTAGGTCTGCAATCTCTCTTTTTCACTCCTGGTGGTATGCCATATGTTGCAACAGCTAAGAAATTGTCCCTACAGCCATTATAAGCCTGATACCTTCAGGTTTTATGGAGCTCCTTTCCATTTTTCTAGGTCTTTGCAAAAAGGAACTGAAGTCATATTTGAGAAAATCAAGCATATTCATACTAGAGGTATCTTTGAAAGAAAACATGAAACTTGGCTCCACTGGCCAAATATTGCTTAAAGCAGGCAAGGTGTGACAAACCTGTCACAGGCTTTTGAGTAAAAGGGAATGGCCCTGTTATTTACTGTTGTTTTAAAGAGACTCAAGTAGATGGAATAGTTTCCCCTAACTATGTATATTTTTTCAGATATCTCCATTGACTCCTTTTTCTATCACATTCTCTATAATTTATTAAAAAAATCAGGCTTAAACTTTTTGAAAAAGGAAGTGCCTTTATGTTTGTGTTGTTGGCGTTTTTAATGTTTTGTTTGCTGTTTGTGTTGTTGCTGTTGCTGTTGTTGTTGTTGTTGTTGTTGTTGTTGTTCTTCTTCTTCTTCTTCTTCTTCTTCTTCTTCTTCTTCTTCTTCTTCTGAAAAAATATACATGTCAGTAGAGAAAGGGAAGCCTTTGTTCTTATACGTATTTCTACACTTAATTCTATATTGTGTTATTTTTCTAAATGACAAGGCAAAGTGGTCAGAGATACCTTATCACAAACTTCCTTTGGCTTTGACGAAGCTTAGATTTTTTACAGCCAGTGAAAATTTGATTGAGAAATAATAGCACTCACAAAGATGTAGCCTCACAATGTAGAGACACCCCAGCCTTTGTCTTCTCTTAATGTATCAAAAGGCCTAGTAACATTCCTACCTATCAGACAAACAAATCCAGTACACACGTGCATACACACACACACACACACACACACACACACACACACACACACACTTGCATATACCAGCAAAAGCCAGAAGATGATGAATCCCCTGAAGCTGAAGGTGCAGATAGGTGTGGACTGCCTGCCCAGCGTGGATGCTGAGTCCTCTGGCAAAAAACTATTAACTGATAAGCCTTCTTAGCCCAACATATCCAGGATCAATTAACTATCCTTCAATTATGCCTGCTTGGATAAGTCTTCTCCACACAAGTACTTATTGGAAAATCTAAGTTCACTAAAACCAATGGCTTTTCCCTATGCAAGAATTAAGATATATATGAAAGGTTTTTGATATCTTTCTCCAAACCATGAACTCCCTGAAAAACATCAGTGTTATTATTAGATAAATCCTAAGTGAGTCTGAGAGATCTAGATAGACTGAGTGTGCTAGATGATAGTCAGATATCCGACATTTCACAGATACAAAAATTCCATGAGACCTGAAACAGAACCCTTAGATCCAGTAAGGTGGGATTATAACCCTTATGACATGTCATTATGATGACATTTTCATTTTCTATGTGCTTGAGGGGCTAAAGATCAATGCGGTATAACCATTAAAGCATGTTCAACTGGAATTACTAATCAAGCACCTAATGAAAATATGGCTGCCTTTTCAGAATGTCATAAAGAGACTATGGAGAGTACCCTTTATCTCATCTCTACTTTTCTGAAGGTATGACTCCCTCCAAAAAAAGGTAACATTTGTCTCAGGAAAATTATAAAACTTGTCTTTGTCACACAATCCTGCCATTGATGGACTAATAAATGTGCCCTTTTTCTATAATGTGATATACAAGAAGAGCAAAGGAGATTAAAGGCACTTGTTAAAGCTACCAGGGAGAGAGAAAGAAAAAAACACATGCAGAGCATCTTGAACCATAAAGAATGACATAAAGTCCATTCTGCCTTTCCTCTCCAGGAAAGGAACTGGCTAACAGATGTCATGCAACCTTCAAGCAGATCACTGAAAGACAGATTCCCTATATGTCAAGCATCTTTTTAAGAATCCTTGTCTTAAATGTGACAAAACAGTACACTGTTTTCCTTGAGTATGAAAGAAGCCATGGACAAGAGCCAGAAATGTTGTTCCCAGAGTGAAGACCTCAGCTCTAATTTGCTTCTCACTCATCATCAACATCAATGGAAGAGAGGGTCTAGTAAATCTTGAAACTGCAGATAGGGTTATAAATTTTCTCTTTAATTGAGTGGCTACCTACATAGAGCACTTCACTTTGTATTTTAGGCAATTGGACTCTGACTCTTGTTGCTTTGTGGGAAAAACTGTGACTCCTTTATGCAAATGATTTGCTTCTGCTTATTGTGCTCATGGAAAAATTACCTTTACCCACATTCCTGTATTGATGGCCAAATTCCTACTCTTTTTATTGGACAGAGACCCACTGACCAAAATAAAGGCACAACTTCTAATCCATGGACCATGGGCTGCACATCCATGTATTCTAATAATTTTACAGTGATGGCAATTGCCATTTATCCCCCAAAGACAGACAGTGATTCTCCCTGGTTAAGCCTCCCTAGTGATCAATGAATATAGACTACAATTATGCCATGGAGGGCAATAGCCAGTTCCATCCTCCCTGTAGATTAAAAGACCCTTGTGCCTTTAAAAGTCATAAATAATTATTTTCCTGAGCCTGAAGCCTTGGGTGGGACTTCAGCTCTAACTGGTAAAGTCCACTGTTGTAGACTCTGATTATGGCATTCATTTTAATATCCTAGTGCAGGTTGTGTAAAGGGACAATGGAGACTGTCAGATGGCTCACAGTCTTGCATATGCATGTCATAAACAAAGCTAGTGTTCACTCGTGGCTGGAGGCCCATTGCCAATGTTTTGCTAACCCTATATCTTCTCATAACCAATGATTCATAGTCCAGAATTTGAAAGACACTTTCATCTCTTCATAATCTCAGTTTATGTTCGTTTTGCTTTTTAATGGACTGATGCACAGCGGACTCATTTGCACTTTTCCTATCCAGGCTTCAGAGCAGGGACTTAAATGGCTTAAGCATGCAGTATGAAGAAGGCATGAAATCACCTAGTAAGAACTTTCCATTTCCTAGCCCAATGTCTAACAATTGTCCCCAAAGGAACCACTGTAAAATTCTTCTTGACCCTCAGGGCATGGAGCTCTCAACTATTCATCTCCAATGCACCCAGGTTGTTCCAACTCCTAGTACTTATTCTTGAAGCCTTCTTAGGAACTCAGAGGTTAGTTTAATTGGGGTCCCTAGATATAACCTTATAATTAAGCCTCTATATGTATCCATAAAGAAATATAACAAGCAAGTTACCCACCTGTGGGAACAAGAACAGGCTTTTAATTATCTAAATCTCTTTTGCTTGGGGCTGCAGGCATTGGGATACCACAACCTGGCAAGCCTTTACAACTGTATTTTACCAAGTTCCAGGTATTCACTCAAGGCTTGAATCACATCCATCTGCCCATCACAAAGTTCTCAAAACGGACGGGCTTAGGAGCTCAGGAGTGGCAGGGATGCATGAGGGTCTTAGCTGGTGACTTGCTGAAAGAACCCCTTAAAGGTGCTCTGAGCTCCCCTTCGCTTGCTTATACTTCATATCAAGTAACCTCATTGCGATATCCAAAGGACCTAATGGTTTACAGGTGCTCATCTTTTACATTATTAGGCTTTCCTACTTGAAGGCCCTGAAATATTATTAATGTTCTGCTCTTCATTCTGCCACTACACTTCCTACACAAAGTATAATCGTCCTGTTTTGTAGCTATTTCCAGTGAGATCATTCATGATTTCTTTGGAATTATTGGTCTAGGTAATTCTAATATTTGAAACATAAGAGATAGCTTTTTGATAAGCAGGAAATAATGTGGTTTATTGATGGCATGTCTTATGTGAGCAATGCTATCATATCCTTTACATATCCTGTAGAGTCCAGGTTTCTGCCTACCTGCAGTCATAGCACAGTCAGTTGAAATAATAGTTTAATTATTGTTGTGTTATGTATATATATATATATATATATATATATATATATATATATATATATATATATATATATATATATATGCCTTCTTGGTAGCACATGTTCTGTTGTCATCTGAAAAATAAAATGAGAGGTAAACATGCTGAAAGCAGTCCATTAATTGTGGGTCTCATCATATCTAGCAGTACTGGAAGCCATACATTTGATGGCTAAAACAGCAGTAGTTTATTTCAAGGTCCACAAAATATTAATACACAAGGAAGTTTTAGAAAATTAGGGAGCAGACATGGGAGCCAATTGGGTAACTACATTTCCCAATATTATGTTACCTCTAATTCTTTCTATAGTATCTCACCTTCCTCCTATAACTTACATTCCAGAAGAAAGTAATTGGTACTTATCCAAAGGTTGGAAAAAGGAGCCAGATGAATGGCCTGAGTCAGACATACTCCTCCACTTTTCAAAATATACTCAGTGGAAAATCATTAACAGTTTACATCACATTTGCCATCTAAGCCAGGACTGATTGTACCAAATTTGTAAAGAGGTGTTCAGTTACAACACATTTTTAAACATTTTTCATTTCTTACATATACATTTATAATAGTACACACATATATAACAAACTACCTATAGTGAGAAGAACCACGACACAATAAGGAAATATATAAATATTACATTCTTAGTGTTTTGGCTATTTGTGTTTGACAGCCTTGAATAAATCATCTTTCCTATCTTGGTGCATCTAAAATTCTGAATGTAAATCAATCTCTATCACACCTTGTGGTTATCAACTTAAAACATTTATCTGGACTTAAAAACATCTTAACCCCTAACCAACTAAGCTTCATTGTAAAACTAAGCTTTCTGGTCTTCAACTTCATCAGAGACTATAAGACTATTGACTAGACTTTTTGTCAAGCCTGTGATCTGTGTTCTACTGATCACTTTCAAGTCTTTATATATCCTAATGGTATGCATAACATCTATCTATCATCTATCTATCTATTAGAATAGAAAATATTTATCAATAACAGGATGAATATTTTAAAATATTGAATGAACATATGTAGATGATTCTAATATAAGTCTGTTTAAACCCACATAGAACTTTTATTTGGGAACAACTAAATCATACTTATTCAGTGTATTATATTATTATGCATATAAGATGCACTTATCCTTCCTGATTCATATTAAAATATAATTGCTCTTCATCAGAAATGCAGAAAAGCTAACTTCTGGTGCCATAAAAGTTTTAAGCAGCTACTTAGAGATTTCAGCAGATCTTTAATACTAATATTTGGATCTGAACACCCAGGATAGATTGTAACTTATTGGAGGACTTCCTTGGGTACATGGATAAGAAACATGAATTCTAGATCATTCTTTTCATCCACCTGTAGCATCATTGACTTTGAACTGTTTCCTACTGCAGGTCTTAGAAGGAAACCTAGAAAGCAGTCTGGATTTGAGTTAGATGATGAATTTCAGGAAAAGTATGAACAACAAAACAAGTCTCTGATGGGGGTGAAGATCAAAAAGTTTAGTTTCACAATTAATTGAGCTTAATTATTTAGGGGATAAGATGTTTTTAGGTCTAGATAGATGTTTTAAGTTGATAGATGATAGATACTGACTTACATTCAGAATTCTAGACTCATGGAGATAGGAACATGTTTTCTTCAAGGTTGCCAAATACAAACACCCAAAACACTAAGAATGTTACATGAATAAAATTCCTGATTGTTCTGTGGTTCTTCCTTCTATAAGTAGTTTATTTTATATATGTGTAATAATGTAAATGTATATGTAAAATAATAATTAAAAATGTAAATGAATTTATGAAATCAATGGAAGAATGGAAAAATAACATGGAGAACATCCACATGATAGCATAGTATTTGGCTATAAAAACTAATGGTATGTGCCAAAATATGGATCATCTATTAAAACATGATGGGCTAAGAGAAGAAGCCAGTCACACAGGTCTATTGCTGTAATTATGTATTAAATCCTAGACTAGAGGAAACTATAAAGACAGAAGCAGAATAAAGTTGCTTAGGAGTCGGGTGAGGCCAGAAGGTATGGGGATATGGTTAAAGCCCATATAGTTATTTCTGAACTGATAATAGTATTATAAAATTGATGATACTGATGGCTCCACTTATCTATAAATATATTAAAACTAGTTAGGTTAAATATTTTAAATTGGCATAGTGAACATGTGAAAATGTCAAAACAGTTAAATATTTTAAACCATATTAACTATATGAATAATTCTCTAATTTTTGGAAGTCACAAAAATAACTTGTCAACTAGAAAAATAATTTCTTAAATGAGTATACTTAAAATTAGGGCAGAAATGTTGATTCTTTGTTTCCCTGAGTTCAGAGTATTACCCATGAACAACTATGTAAGTTTTAGGGACAGACACATTCTCCATGGCTGATAGCAGAAGTCATGATATAAAATTACCATCAGAACAATATTTTACTGGCATAAATATATTTGTATTACAAACTAAATGTGGATATAACATTGTAAGAATAGTTGCCATGGGAAAACATTGGTTTTTCATCTTGGAGAGGAAAGGTGATTTACTCAATTGCTGTTTGCAGGCTATGGAGGTATTCAGACAGAAAGTGTTTCAGGTGCACACATGGTATTGAAGTCTCATGTGGCACCTGGCCACCCACTATAGCTGAACCAATCAGATGTGGGTTAGCAAGAGGCCTTCTCTCAAAAACTCAGGGTGAACAGTGTTAAGTTAGTATACTCCAAACTACCCTCTAGCTTTTGCAAGCATGTGCTCACCTTGATACACACATTAAACACATACACACAGACACACAAAAACTGGTGTTGGCACAAACACTTATTATATTACAATGAAATATACTCATATCTACCCTTTGTTACAGACAGTAAACTAAATTGAACACCAAGCTAATCTTATTTGGTATGTAAAAATCAGGACAGTAGCTGTTTATCAAAGCAAAGGAACAGAAATCCTGAGTCTAACTTTAAAACAAACAAACAAAAACAAACAAAAAACAAGCTATATTTTCTGGATTAAAACATTGGCAGGTATCTTATTGTTTAAAATGTATTGTCTAATGGATGATATTTAAGATATGGAACTATAGTGACATCTGAATTATAAAAAAAACATAAAATGTGAAGAAAAACAGCTACATTATACAGAGTTTTAAAAACATAGAGAAAAGAAGAAAAATAATCTAGTATAAAAACTGTGATGGGTGTCACGTTAGACTTTCAGGACTATTATAACACTCCACACTAGATCCCTTTTCAAACAACAGAAATTGATTGCTCACAAGTCTAGAATTCAGAGGTCTGAAAGTTGTGTTGGCAGGGACAATCCGTTCAGGAGCCACCAGAGAAGGAGACTTGTCTGTCTGCCTCTTTCCTCTCTGGTAAGATTGTATCCCAGACATTTCTTTGGTTGGAATGGACCACTCCATTTTCACCTCATTCTCCTCATGGAGTTTCCTTGTGTGTCTCTCTCCCTCACATGATATTTTCATTTAAGGATATCAGTCATATTGGATGAGAAATTCCATACTCTATCATATACCCATTTTCACACAAAATACTTTCAAAGTCCCTGTTTGCCAATGAAGACATGTTTTGTGATACTGGAAATAAAGCCTCCAATGATATTCTTTGCAGACACAATGGCAGATAAAAAAAGATAGTTTTCAGTGCCATGCTTGTTAAGCACAGCTGAATTTATATCATGATGGCAATTTGAAATCACCGATGAACAATTAAGTGCTGTGCATGCAAACTGTCTTTTGCTTATGTTATCTTAATATCACGTGACTGATTGCCATGTAACCATGGATTCCTAAGGCATATGGCTTTATAGTTAATGAAAGAAGCTTCACAGGCATTTGAAATTTTGAAAAAACATTTATTCTTTTTTCCTCCATATGTATTTGTATGTACAAGTGTGTGGCCAATTCTATTTGTGGTATGTTCACATGGAGGCCGGAAGTCAACACTAGGTATTATTCTTAATCACCACTTAACATTTTTTTTCTTTTTGAAACATGGTTTATTACCTGTACTGGAGCTCACCAGTTAGGCTATGCTACACTCTAGATTTTAAAAATAAATTTGAGAATTACTAAATGAGTACCACATTTATGTAATTTGTATCCATTTTTCTCCCAGTCCTACTCTTCCTGGGACCCCCAACTCTCTCAAAAATTGACATCTTCTTCCCTTTGTATTGTTGTTACATATGTAACTATATATATATGGTTGTTATACATACAAATAGTTACATATGTATACATATGCTGCATATTATTACAAATATAACAACAATAGTAAAGGAGGATGGGAGGTCATGAATATGTGAGATAATGGGAGGATAGAATGTTTTGTGTTATTCCTATTTTTTTTTAATTCTTTCCATTTGGATTGGATAAGCCACCAGTGGGATCCAGGCCTGGAGAACACTGATTCTTTCTCCTTAAGAGCCATTGATTGACTGAAGCTCTTCATCTAAGGGTGAGGCATTATGAGATTTCCCCATTAGTGTTTGGGTGTCAACTGATGTCACTCTACTGGTCTTTCTTAGGCAGCCATATTGTTGAAATGTCACAGTGTGCTTTTCCTGACGTATATAGAAGATACTGTCTTGTGGCAGATGTTCTGGTTCTCTGGCTCTTACAATATTTCTGCCCCATTGTCTGCATTATTTCCTGAGTCTTAGGTGCAGGGGTTGTGTGGTAGATGCATAACTTGGAGTTAGTCACTCGTGGTCAGTTACCCACTACATCTCATTTAATTGTGGAGTTTTATAACCATCTCTGTCTCCTGATATAAAATATTCTTTGATTTGAGTTGAGAACTATACTCACATATGGGTTGAAGAATGAGTATTCAGAATGCAGTTTGGAACTACACTGGTTTTAGAATGTGATGGTACTCAGTTCTCCTCTATGGTCCATGACCTCACCAGTCATGGGCAATTGTCTAGGTTTCCAGTACTATTTACAAATTTCCACATATTCATTGAGACCTAAGTACAATTAGAGAGTTGTCAGTTACTCCCAGTATATAAATGACTCTATTGCATCCTTGTGGTCATCTTATTGTGATGGTCATTGTCATTTGTAGGCTTTATGGGTAGTTAGAACTATTGATAGTTTCCATTCCTTTGACATCTTAAGCACCTTTGAAAATTATGAGAGCTAGTTCTTAGATAATATGATTCCAGTTCATATCCTACTGAATTCCTCTGAGTCCTGTGTTTGAAATGTTTGTCTTCAGCAATAATGTCTTAAATTCTAATTCTTGGAGTAAACAAAAGCATCCACAGTATGGGAGTCTCTTGAACTCCTCTGACTAACAAATGAAGAGAGATTTCCTATGCTTAGTACATAGTCCATGGCTCTTTGTGGGTCTTTTCACCCCAACTGTCTTAACTTCAATTAACCGGTACATAAAATTGTGTGTGTGTTATATTATTCTTTGCAAATCTTTCTCTCTGGCTTTTTCAAAGTATTATTTAGCTCTGGTCACTTCCTCTCTCCTGTATTGTCATCCCTCTCCCTTTTCCAGTTAAAGTTAACACACACACACACACACACACACACACACACACACACACACACTTTTTTTTTAAATTTCCCAACAAATTTTTAGACACTCATTCCCTTGACTCAGTTGAAAAACAAAGAGGAGAAAAGCTATCTTTAGGAAAGATGATAGTTTTAACCTTGAAGAGGTAAAACTTCCATTCCCTGTCCAAAGCGAGGTTCAGTGAGAGAACCAGGGACAATCATCACATAGAGAGAACTTACCTGTGAGGCCTCATCAAGTGAGAATAATGAAATTTTTCAATATAAAAAACTCATTTGAATGAACGCTGATATGATAAGCAAAAGAAAATAACATTTAAAAAACAGGATTATCTCTAAAAATCACCTGAATAGAGAGATGGGGAAACTACAAGTGAGAAAACAGACAGAGCGAGCTTGTTGGGTTGTGAAACTATTAGTCAAGTTTTAGTGGCTAACACTAGGGCTGTGCTACAGATGGAGAGTACAGTTTATTGATAGCTATGTTCCATGATACCCAGTGGTTCCCTTGTCTTTTTTCCAGTTGCAAGAGTTAATGCATTGGAAACACTTTGAGTGATGAATGAGTGACCTGAGATCATTAATATCTTTCAAAAGGATGCTTTTAAAGTATAATATCTTAGTCCAGGGGCTCTAGGAGAAGGTGGTCTATAATAATACTCTATTAGAATATCATTTTGCATGTTCAAATATTTTCTTAAAATAGTAGGAAAATATGCATCAGAAATGCATATAAATACTTTCGTATACCACGAGGGGGAATTTAATGAGATGCATGAATCTCACCATAAATATCATTTGTGTAGAACTGATTACGTTTCCTGAATTTCCAAGTGGCATTTATACCTCTCAATTTTTATCATTAGCTTTTAAATTAATGAATGATAGTTGTACATGGACCACAGTGTCATTTTAGTGCATATGTGTGTGTTTGTGTGTGTGTGTATTCAGGAGTGAACCAAACAGTTTTCTGTAACATCAATTTATGTTATTCAGTGGCTTTGCATTCTATTTAGGCTATTGCATTGGACCTATTTGGAGCAGAAATCAGAAATAGTGAAAGTCTCTTCTAGGTTTAAAAAAATTGGGATTTGCTCAAGTTAAAAGATTTTATATCTCCCTGAGTCTGTCATGCAATACTTTTAGATTTTATATTTTTATAAAAACATTTCTCTTCATCTACATGTTACATGCACATGTGGTGTGCTGCCACATCCCATATCCTTAACCTTCCTTTACAAAGAAGGTTGTAATTTTCCTAAAATTTCAAAATATTCAGTGGAAGATTTAATACTGTGGAAGATAAAGTTCTTCACAGGTTACCTTGGGTGATGGGAGAGATTATTTTTATCCACTTTATAGTGTATTTGATTAAGAAAATAGTCTGACCCTGATAGATGTTGGAAATCCTTGAGTAAAGGGAATTCTAATATTTTTCCTGGCACAAAAATCACAAAACTCAGTGCTCTCCAGGAAGGCGGGATTTGTTAAGAAGGGCTTTTATTTGTGTAGTTACTATATGGTCTCTGCAAGGTGGTATCTGATATCTGAGATCCTCCAGAAACACACACACACACACACACATACACACACACACACACACACACACAAACACACACACCAAGCAGATGTGATAGAGTGGTCAGTGACCTATGACTAAAATATTCTTCTCTTTCACACAAACAAGTCTTGACTTAAAAGCATGTTTAAAAGACACATTGCAATGTGCTGAGAAAGAAAATCAGAAGCAATGGCAGCAGTGTGCTCAGGGCTTGCTGGGTAACCTATGCAGCTGCCTGCTAGCTGAGATCAATGTAACATATTAGGCAGGCCTCTCCCTCCCCCATCTCAGGGGACCTATGAGAGAGGAGTTTGTGTTATTCCCAGAAAGCAAGGGCAGTTTTGACTGTCAGATGACTTTCTATCAACAAAGTGTTTAGAATTAAAGTTTCTCCTCCCTTTTATGGTCCTGCTAGCCTCAAGTTTTGACTTCCAAAGTCAATGTGATTACAAGGAGGGAATTGTGGGCACAGCAAGCTTGGGGCTTCTGGGAGGCATCCCTCAGGGCAGCACATGCCTGGTCTGCTCTTGTTCTAAATCCAATCTGTCACATGCTCCTCTGTGTCTACAAGGACACTATCACACTAGTCCGTTTTATGCTTAGGAGGAAGAGGGAATGAGAGCAGCAGCCATACTCAGCCTGTGCTTTCCATGTGCAGGAGCTCAGTGCATGGTTTATAGCACTGCTCTGTTTAGATGACAGTTGAAAATGTGTGAGCTCAAGAATATAGCAGATCAAGGATTTCAATCCATTTCTCCTGGTGCCAAAGAGGACATTGTTCTCTCTATCATCTTCTCCTTCCCCCCTGTAACATGAGAAAGAATCTCTCTCTCTCTCTCTCTCTCTCTCTCTCTCTCTCTCTCTCTCTCTCTCTCTCTCTCCTTCCCTCCCTCCCTCCCTCTCCCTCTCCTTATTTTTATTTTTTACCTTTTGTCCCTTAAAAAAAAACTTTTTACCCCCTTCATTCTTTCCCATGGCAAGGTATTCCAGCTTTGCCAAGTTCAGTGTAGTCTTGAATATTCAACTTAATCATTACGTACTTTGAGACAGCATAACTCATTAGCTCATGTCAAATTTTATCTCCTTCACTTACTGTTTCATTGTCCTAGATATTGCCCATTATTGTCCTAGATATTAGTCTTTTAAGTGGTGCACTGATAAGATGACAGGCGAACTCTGTCAGATGTGTTTATTTGATCAAGTATTCAGAAGATGCTCTGCTTGTTTAAGAGTGATTCTTATTTTGTAAATTGTTAAAGTATCTGTGTCTTGGTCCCTTTTTCCTTACTTCCTCCCTTCCTCCATTCCTCCCTCCCTTCCTTCTTTTTGAGAAAGGGTCTCATTCTACAGCCCAAGCCACTTTTCAAACTAATAGGCCATCTGCCTACCTCAGCCTTCCATGTGGTGGATTACTACACACAGGAGCTATTACACCCTGCATCTCTCTTGGAGTTTTTATTTTTCTGCAAATTTGATAGAAATTTGACAGAGGAAAATTTAAAAACTGGGTTGAAACATAGAAAAGATTATCCATGAGGTTTGGCATTAGATGCTACTTGAACGGTTGAAACAAGAATCTCACAAGTTGAGGCCAGCCAGCATCACTTTTGCAAAGCTTCGAGTTCAAGTTCCAATAGAGAAAAAAAAAATGTTGACCGTTAGAGTTGTGCAAAAGTCATATCAAAATCCAAACTGTAAAACATACATGGGGAGTAATTTACTCCAAAGGTCAATAGGACTTTTTCTGCCTGAATAATAAGAGGGAGGTGTGTTTTAACTATATATCTTTAATTTACAAAAAAAAAAAAATTCTTTTTTTTTGGTTTTTCGAGACAGGGTTACTCTGTGTAGCTTTGGCTATCCTAGACTCACTTTGTAGACCAGGCTGGCCTTGAAGTCACAGTGTTCTGCCTGCCTCTGCCTCCCAAGTGCTGAGATTAAAGGCGTGCACCACCACACCCAGCTTATTTTTATTTTTCTAATAAAACATTTTTTTTTTAACTGGAAGGGAATACTCACTGGCACAAGGTCATTAGTTTGACAGTTCAAGAACAGCAGGATTTATCAAGGAAGTGTCAGCCCCATTAGTGAGTAAGTCCTGAAGGGATTCTTCTATCTAAGACCTTCTGATCTAGAGGTAGTGTCAGACAACAAAGAAATTTCAAATGGTGACATAGCTATGGTGAGGGGAACAGGTGACTGTGGCAGGAAAATGAGGTTATGGAGTATGGTTAGGATAGGAGCTTCCAGGATGGACTCACGGAGTCAAGACTTTAACAACGGCAAGGACAGCAGAATGATAGAAACATGGTCCACAGGGCATAAGGAGCTTAGGATTCTTTCTATGTCCCCTTATTTCTTTAAAACCCCATTCAGCAGTTTCCAGATATGAGAACACATACTTATAGCTCACAAAAAATTACTGAAGTTGTTTTAACTTGCATTTTTCATTGCCACATTTTGGAAGGTTTTGAAACTATAGTGTACAATGTGTTACAACATGGTGTTCTTTCTAAAACTTGTAGTAAGCTTAGTCAACCATAGCCGTCAGAACCCTGTGCACATCCATCAATGGTTCCTCTTCACCTCCCATTTTGCCCTCTTTGAAAATATGCTTGTAGAGTCCCCATAAGGGAAGAGAGATCTAAAGAACTATGTTCCCCCCTCATATGCCTGCACACTAAATTCCAGCCCTGAAGAACTGCGTAGTCAAAACTTTGCCTTCTGAAATTCCAAACAGAGCCATGATGAGCTGTGTGATGTTGATTGTGGTCACTCTATGATCTTGAATGGTTCTGACTGCAGTGGCGCTATACAAACATGAAAATAAGTGGTGGTTTGTGCTATGGGGAGAAAGAATGAAGAGTCCTGAGTGAGTTGGTTTTCCTAGAATGAGAATCCAGCAGTGGTAGCAGAGAATGTAAGGTCTACATGAGACGCAATTATGGCACTCAGAAAGAGAGTCATAGAGAGAATGCACTAGTCCAACACCTTCTTGATATAGGGCCATTATGTTCCTACCGCAATCTGTTCTAAAATATCGCTCTTGAGGTTTTACCTCATGGGAAATAGACAGAGAGGGCCTAAACACCATGTTGCAGTGAAGACACTCAAATTAGTCTAAATGCCTTGAGACAATTTGGCATGTTCTAGTACTACTTTCAGATCACTCACATGTTAATGCCGTTGTATGATCATGCATGCGCTAATATAACCTTATGCTCTAGTATGTGCTGATGTTACTCTATGATCAGTCATGTGCTATACCACTCTACCCTCATAGATGTGCTCATGCCACTTTGCCATTCCAGATGTTCTGATATCTCTCTACCATCTCTCATATAGAATTACCTTGAAATCAGTTCCTTAGTAGGAACTATTGAGAGACAATAAACTGCATATATTGAAAACGGATAACTCTATAACCTTTAACTAAATACAATCCTTGCCCATATAAGGTTGTTTTCTTAAGAAACAACCACACATGCCGTAACGTCTTCTGAGAATAAATAACTCATGTACTTGTGGTGATGTTGGTGAAACAAATCCATTATCCAGTCATATAAATTCAATCACATAGAATTCATATGCAAGAACTATCATTCAATAATGATACGGAGTGACTTGCTGATTCATGTATTATTGCACTTCTTAGGCATTATTTTACAGTGTACTCCTATCTTTATATTTTTTAAACGAGCTTAACTCTAAAATAGCATGAGACAGGTCCTTCATGAAGGATTCTAGAAAAAAAAGTCCCGTTATCCTGGGAGATGACAACTCCAGACATGTCATTGTGCCCCAAGGCCTTCCAATAAGGGAATTTAAAAGCACAGAAAAGAATTCCTCTGACCATACACAGTCTTCCATCATGTGTGTTTGAATCTTAGTACTTAACAAAAAGTTAAAAGTTAAAAATAAAGCTTAAAGACTTTAAATATGGGCTCTTGGGAGAAAGTTCAGTCAACAAAGTGTTTCCCTTGTGAGTAGGAGGCCCTGCATTTGATCCCCGGCACCCACATCAAAGGCCAGGCATGGTGACACCTGTCTCCATTCCTAGTGCTGGAGAGCCAGATCAGGATTCTTAGGGCTAACTGGCCAGCTTACCTAGTCTACTTGGTGAGTTCCAGACTAGAGTAAGACTATGTCTCAATAAACAAAATCAAACACAAAAAAATCCCAAAGATGGCTGCTTTTACGGTTGCCCTATAACTTCCACGTACATATGCATACATGTACATGTGTACACACATACTCACATCTGCCTACACACATGAGAATACCCACTCATATCAAAATACACACATATAAAGTATGAAAATCAGAAAGAATTTTATAGTATAAGGATATAAAAATATTTTGTAAAATCTACAATGTATATGTGTTTTAAACTACGTGGTTCCAGAGTCAAACATCTTAATAAAACTCTTCAAAGTTTTATTAATGAGCTAAAGTTGTTTACTGAAGAAAGGAATCTTGGTACAAAGGTTATGTAGTCTGAGAACACAGTGCTTGGAGCTTAGAGCAGTGCGCCATAAAGCCCTGTTCCCTTCAGCGGTCATCATTTGCTGCCTACACAGAGCCAACTCCCAGTCCAGTGATCTCCAGGTATGGTGATTTAATGGTACATTTGGACAGCTTTATAAAATATGTCATATTTATACTATATCTTTCATCTGTTTATAGGTCTTTGGATATGAAAATCATTACCATAACATTACAGTTGCCTACAGCACTCTCACTACAAAAAAACACACTACACGGGCTTATTGCCCAGAAGCAGTAGACTGCACCATGTGCAAACAGACATAATCACCTGATGATTCATTTTCCATAAGACATCCCTTTCATTAGATAATATAACTATGCACCTGGGAAGCCATCATCATAACCAAGATAATGAATGCATCAATCAAACCCAAAGTTCATTTGTGCCTCTTTGTAATACCTTTCTTTTATACCAACTCATATCTTCTTGAATTTTGGTAATGATTGCTCTAATTTCCTTTACTCTTAAGACAAGTTTTCATTTTCCTTGTTTTTAAATAAATGCGTTTGGGGGGGACTTTGGTTTCTTTTACTCAACACAATTATTTTGGGATTCATCAACCTGGTAACATAATTGAACAGTTCATTCTTTGACTATGACAAAGTAAACTTGCTATAAGCTACTCCTCCAGACTTCTGATGGAGTTGAAACATGAAGTGTTACCTAGCTGTGAAATTATGAGCTATGATAATGACCAGCTTTCTAGGGTGCACACATTGTTGCAACAGAGACAAGGATTTACAGTAGTAGCCAGCTTCTTTCTTATTCAATTATTTTCCAGCTATCATCAGAGGGCAGAATGCATGTTTGGTATTATAAACCAAGAGATGGTGGTTGGAGGGGGTTGTACTGAAACTATGGTTTCGCTTACCGAGCATGAGATGAAGCTGACTTCTAAATATTTATGTTTATATTCTCAAGTGATTGCTGTTCTCCTTTGTCAGAGAAATTTCTTATTGTGATGGGCAGCAATTGATGCAGAGCCTCATAACTGTTCAAAGACCTCAGGAATAAGGGAAGATTGGAGTGTGTGGCCTTAAATGGGTTATATATGTGGTATCACTCAGTCTAAGGCATGAAGATTGTCAGGGGAAGTGGGGATAAAAGAACATGAAATAGCTATTGTAGTCATAAACTCAGTGTAGTAGTCAATACGTGCACAAGACCAGCACAAGACTATGTCCTGCAAAAATGTATCATGCAAATGGGAAAGATTCATGAAGGACTATTGACAGTTAATAGTGGATGAATGAAATGGTTCATTATTTCAGTAGCATGATCACTTATTGTGCCCCTGTAAATATCTCCCATGTACATGCATGCAAGCAACCCTAATTAAACTCCAGGTCATGTACAAGGAAAAGACATAAGATGTAGAAGGGGTCCTTGTTAAGAAGAAAAACGGTATCAGTAAGAGAAGAAGGGAGATAGGAGAGAGTAATAGGGACTGACTGAAAATGATTAAAAATAACTATTAAATATGTACATTCTTGAAACTGTCAAGGAACACAAGGTAAATTTAAAATATTATTTGAAAAATATATTTATGGCTGTTGTCATGTGGTTCATCCTGCCTTCCACTCTGGTTTCCCCACCCCATATGCTAAAATATCTTGCTTGCTAAAATAAATCACTATTCCTTGCTCACTTAAAAATTATTTATCTTTTAATGAACATTTGAGATAATCCATTTATGTAAAAGCAAAGTGACTGTTAACATTTGTGATAAAAGTCTCTGTAGACTGAGCTTTTAATAACTAAATAATAGGACAATATTTGCTGAAGTGATTGGAAGCAACTATTCACCTTTAAAAAAATAAAAGGTTTTGTGCCATATCATCTTCTTCCAGATGTTTGCACATTTTTGCAATTCTCTCAATTTTTACAAACACATCATTCTCACTTTAATTTCACTAAGTAAATATAAGTACATGTGTAGATATATAGATAAATGTCTGATTGATAAGTAGACATGATAAACAAACTTAATAAACTATCCAGTTAACTATATGAAATCACTTTAGATCAGTTATGTCTCAAGAATACAATAAAAATGCCCTTGCACTTTAGATAATTTATTGGTGGAATATATCTATAAGGATATATTCTCCTGCCCCTAGAGGCATAGCTGCTGTGTCAAATATACATCAGTAGGTGGCAGAGAGGAGAAAGTCTATGTCTACACTTAGTGTTCTGAGCTATGACCATCTGAATGATCAGTAGTTAACATGTCCTTTAAAAAGTCCAGTTTGAGAAGACCACTAGTCTGGTACCAGGCAGGCTTGAATTGGCTCCCAAGACATGGAGCAAGCTAAAATCTAGATGAATTACTCCCTGGGACTGTGGGTCCCAGAAGAGTCTGAGCCCAAGATAGAAAACCCTAACAAGGGGCAACTCCAGTGGGCTGGGGTAAGGACAGCCTGAGATGTCCACCGGAATGGTGCCATGAGGCCTGGACAGGGACTTAATCTAAGATGACCACCAGTCCAGCCATGCTGGGGGATGGGGGCAGGCCATGCCCTAGATGAACCCTGCCTGGTGCCATAGTGTACAAGCAAGGCATAACACTCCTGAGACCACTTCTGAGAAAATCAGAGACACCAAAAGACCTGCAGTCACCACTAGGAAGAGCAAGTAAGTGGTGGAGAAATGGAAGAAAAAGAGAAACAGAAGTATGTGGGCACAATGAAGAGAGGCAGAACTACAGACTGGAGGGCAATGAAGATGTGATGATCCAGTGATGTCATGTGGGACCATGGTGGGGTACTGGTCTCTACTACTAGAAGAAGCTACATCTGGATCCATGGCCCTGCTGCAGCAGCAGGGTTCTGTTACTGCTAAAGGACAGGCAGGTGTCCCTGGTCTGGGCTACTGCGTAAGGGTATGGTGATGTCTGAGGTCTGTGCAGAACTGGCCTCACCTCTCAACTAGGCACTGTGGGAAAGCCATCCTTAGGGGCATGAGAGCAGGAGAGCTGACCTTGCCCCTCACCAGTTACATCACTCAGGAGAGTAGGCCCTGTAGAGTACCTGGGCAGTACAGTAGAGCTAACCCTGGTGGTGGAGTCATAGGAGAGCTGGTCCAGCCACTCATCTGCTGTGCATTGACATGGATGCAGGAGAGATAGGCCTGCCTCTTGTCCTGTACCACCTACTGTAGATTAGAGAGGTATCCCAGAGGTTATGAGTGCCTAACCTTCTGCATCACTCATAAGAGCAGGCCCTGCACCTCACCTGTACAGCACAATAGAGATGAGCGAGCCTAGATGTGGAGGTGGTGGGTGAGCTGACCCCAAGACCGTGAGTATGGGAGAGCCAGCTCTGCCTCTTGTCTACTGTGCAGTGTCATCAGTAAGAATGAGATGCCTTTTCCTCCCTTTTGTCCTAGCTACTGGCATTTGGTGGGAAAGTTGGCCCCCATAGGGTAATGACAGCAAGAGAGCTGCTCTTGACCTTCACCTCCTGCATCACTCAGGAGAGTTGTCCCTCCACCTTAACTGGGAAGAACAGTAGAGCTGACTCTGATGGCAGGGTACTGGTGAGCTGGCTGCCATGGTGTGAACATGGGAGAGCTGGCCCTGCAACTTGTCTCCCATATAGCAGTGTGGTCGAGGGAGAGATGCCCTCCACTTGCCACCTACAGCAGGCAGGAGAGTTGTCCCTGCCCCTCACTTGAGAAGCACATTAGATCTGGCCCTGGATATGAAGGTTGTAGGACAGGTAGCCCTGCCTTTTGTCTGCTACATGGTTATGTGGATGAGAGAGAAGTGTCTTCTTCCTTTCCTTGTCTCTTGTCATCAATAGCAGGCAGGAGATCTGACCCCAGGGTCATAAGAGTGGGAGAACTGACTAATCCCTTACTAGCTGTAACACTCAAGTGAGTAGGCCCTATAATGCACCTGGGCAGCAGGAAATACTGGCCCTGGTTGCAGAGGTTGCCAAGAACAAGAGAAAAGAAGAGTCAGTGGGCTGACCAGGCAATATCCCTCAGGTCCAGATCCCAAGCTTTAAATTGGCTCACTCCAACATCTAGCCCTTCAATGAACTGCAGGAATGCATAAAGTTCTACAGATCCAAAACTAGTAGGTCTCCATCACACCAGGCAACAACAGGCTATCCAATAGGCATCCCAAGGAGGTATTAGAGTAGCAGAAGACAGAGGCTTCATAACACACCAAGAAGTCATTCCAATAAACACAATAGACACAAGGGTATGCTGTGGGACACACTGTGACACACAGCTCCCACAAGGATTTTCTTTTCTTTGTTAGAGGGGGAAATTGCAAAGGTGGAGAGAGGGTATTAGGGTTATGGAGATGATTGGATTTAGGGTGCCTGAACAAATAAAAAGTAGCATATATGTGTGTGTATGTATATATATGTATGTATATATATTCTGTTAAGCTAATTTTATTTTAGCTTATGTGTTTATGAATTTTTGGTACAAAAGTAGCAAACTGCCTTTACTTTGATTTAACTTCTACTAGTGTTGCATCTTCCTTCTTCTCTTTTATGTTTGTCAGCTATTCTGGGTGCTTTGCATTCCCATTATAAATTAGAAAATACATTTCCATTTCTTCACACAAAAAAGGCTAAGTATAATTTTTCTTGATATAGTACTGGGGTTATAAATAAGTTAACAATACTGAATCTTTCAACTCATGAATAATTTTTAGTTTTTAAAAAATTACTTTCAAGGATGCTTAAGAGCTCTACAGGTATTATGTGATTTCTGTACATTTATGCCTTACTACTCCAGATTTTTTGCTATAATAATTGGTGTTTTTATAACTTTTATTTATAAATGTGTATTGTTAGTGCATAGAAGTAAGATTAATTTTAGAAAACAGTTCATCCTGTGTCCTAAAACCTTGTTTAACCCATTTATTTGTTAGTTTTAATAATAATATTATAGGTTACATCTAATTTCCTGCATAGGGAGTCATACAAGTAAAAACTTTTGTTTAAGAAATGCCTTTTTATATTTTTCATATTGCAGGAAGAATTTACAATTCAATGTCAAGTAGAACCCATTGAAGGAGGCCTGGGTTTTGTTTCTATCTGAAAGAGGAAAGAATTCAGTCTCTCAACATAAGGTTTATAAGTCTTTTGTAAATGGCTTTTGCTAAGTCAAAGTAGTTGTTTTCTGTGTTACTTTGCCAGTAGTTTCACAGAAGAATAGATACTGGACTTGTTGAATGCTTTCGTGCCAATCGAGTATAATAAGATTTTTATCATGTAATTTTCTAATATAGTAAATAGCATTGATTAAATTTAATGGTTACACTAATCTTGTATTTCTTATACAAAGACCAATTGGCCATGATGAACTATAAAATTGACTTTTTGATTAAATCAATTAAAATAATGTACCTATTTTTCTTTACTGAGCTTGAATTGTTAGGGCCTCTTATAGAATTTACTACTTAATCTTTGTCAAGTGCATTGGCATGAAATTATCTCTACTTTCTCTATATTATTTCAATAATGCTGCAAATGAAGATTACAGACTAAAGGAAATTGCAAAACTAGAAAACTTGTTTTCCCTACAATCAAATTCTGGGAAAACATCTTCTACAGTGATGGTACAGGCTACTATACCAATATTCTTAGAGGCCATTTTAGATGAACTTTTCCTTGTGGATGATTTTAAGCCCCACCTATACTTTCTTAATAACAGTAGAAAGGTCATCTATGGGATTGACAAGCTCATTCTCTGACATGGACAAAGAATTGAATGTGTGAGAAAAATAAAGATGGAGCCTCAGAGAAAGGAAAATCTAGCAACTTTATGTTTTCAGGAAGGGAAGATCTGTAAGTCTACTAACTGTACTCTGACAAGTTGTTTTATAAGGTTTCTTAGTTCTCCTCTCTTTCCTGTGGGTTCTGTTAGACAACTGTCCCATAGCTTTAAGTAATGTTTCCTCACTTCTTCTGGGAATAAGAAGGAGCCATCTAGGAGCATACTTTCATGTTCCTGTCTACAGATATTTCTTTAGTTCACTCTCACTTAGGATTTAAATTATATGAAAATGGAGGCTGTATTTTATTGAAGTCCATTAAAGCAAAGATATGACCTTCTGGCCAAAGGAGTGAACCTAAGTTCTACCTTTGGTTCTAGATGAAGAACTGATATTCTAAGCTAACCAAAACATTGCATGTTAGTCTGCTTTCCCTTAAGAGTTAACTCAGAGAGGCCAATCATGAGTCCAGGAACCCACTGCCTCCCCTCCCTAAGCAAATATGAACATCTTGAAGAGATGCTAAGAAAAAATGAGGACTGAATAACCAATAAAGGAGAGAGAATATTATCCTATCCCTAAATTGTTCCCCTGGTGCAAAAACTTGCAGAGCTTCTTTCATGCAATATAGCCTTTTCTTATTTCCTGTCTCATTTTCTTTCATACATTGGCCAATGCTTAGGCACTCTGGGAATTCTCAGGCATGGTCTGATGCTATTCTTTCCACTATTTTCCCCCATTTGTCTTTTTGCCCACTGTGTGGCTGGTTGATAACTTCCACTGATGACTGTGCTGACATCTCAAATAGCATTGTTTTCTCTCTTCTTTTCTGCTTCTTCCCCATGTTCCTTCTCCTGGCAGCTAGCAACATTGCACCTTGCCTGTAATCTTATTTTTCCTTCAAACTCCACAAAGAGTTGTCCTTGAGCTTTCTCCAAGTCCGTTGTTAAATTATTCTATTAATGAGACTAAGATTACAAAGGAGAGGACAAAAATTTGCCTGAGACCATGTGACAACTGTCAAAGAGCCATGTGGACACAGCAAATGACCACACTCTAGGACCTGAGGTACCTTTTGGGGCTTGAATCACTTTCACAATTGCTGTTTCCTCAGTGCTAAAGAGATTTCAGATTAGGTTTGGAATAAAGAGGGGATCAGGCAAAGTGATGTGGTATGATTACTCTCTCAGGCCTCTGACCAAAGTTGAGCTCACTGGCACTGCCTCAGACTATGAGGTCCCTGGGTAGTTCCTTTTGTGATTGGGTGTGTTCAAGTTTGCTTTCTGTCTCTATGATAAACACCAAAAATGAAAAGGAACTAGAAGTGGAGTGGGTGTGTTTCAATTTAAAGATTTATTATCAAGAAAAGCAAGGGAGGAAGCTGAAGGCAGGAACCAGGAAGAAAGAGCTGGAGAGGAGACCATGGAGGAGTGCTGCTTACCAGATTAGTCTTGATGGATTGTTCAGCTAACACCATCTTGAATAGTACAAAATAACACAATGAGTACTTCTCCTCTCCCAGTTTCTCCATATGTTTCCAAGGCAAAAGGTTCACTGATGTATGTTGTATATATTTCCCTATCCCTCTGCTTCCATGAACCCTATTTCAGTAGCTATTGGAACCAACAAGAGAGCAAAACAATATTGAAATGGCATGTCTCAGTGCTCTCAATTACACTAAGGTACACACACACACACACACACACACACACACACACACACACACACACCAGGTACTTCTTGGACAGAGACTATGACATTCTTTACTCATTTGTGCCTGGATACATAACCTTTCTTAGTTTTATACTACAGATCCCGTGTTACTTTCTCCTGGTCTGTGAATATTTGTATTATGATATATCTATACTAAGTTAACTTAGTTTCTCTTTTACAAAATGTATTCTTAGATTCATTTAATATTTTATGGGTGTCACTCTTGCTATGTGATAAGGTCCTTTCTACATATCATTATAAGGAAGTAATATCAGACTTCAATTTGGCTTTCAAAGCACTTCTTTTACATAATGCATCTGTTGGGTCCTAATGGGAACTTAGAGCCTCCCTTGCACCTATGTTCCTCCAAAAAGTCATAAAGAAGTCACATCTAATTTTTTTCTTCTTCTCAATCATTACAGATATTTACAGGAGAGGAAGAAAGGAGATTAATGCCACATCTTTAACAGAAAATAGTATCTTTTATTTTTTAAAAAAATCAGGTAAAAATTAATTACTCCGGTCAACGCAATTTGTGTGACCTGAATCTCATCAGTTAGAAAGTTCGATCTTCACTAGTCCAGAGTTATGGCAAGACATGCTTCCCCAATTTTCAGCAACTTCTGGGTTTGTTACTTTTTATCAAAAATACCTCTGCAATGAACAAGGCATGCTATTGCTGATCCCCAGACAAGTTTAATTCCTGACCTGTGCTGGTCAGAAAACTTACTCCAGTGATTATAATTACTCTCTGTCCCAGGTCACCAATCTGTATTCCAATTGATCTTCCAATTTAGATATATTATCTATAATTGAGAAAATAATTCTTGTGTAATATGTTTCCCTTGGGCATTAGATCTAAAGGTAAAAACAAAATGAAGCAAGACCAATCACTTTAATCCTGGTAGATGATTACAACAAAATGACCAAAGCCACTCAGGCAAGCCATCTGTTATCCAAAACTAACATCCTCATATTTCAGACATTGCAAGCTCATTGTTCTTTTCTCTTCTCAATTCATTTATTCATATTAAGTTATCCTATCGGCTTGCTAGGATAGAAACTTTATTTGCCTGATGTAAAAACATTACCTCATAGATTCTTGAAGCTGAAACTTGTATTCAGCATTATGATATTTAATGCCTGAAAAGACAGGTAGTGTGTGGCGGCTGTACAAATCCTAACTATGGGGAAAATAAATCCAAGAGAATTAGAAGTCCAAAGCAGTTTTCAGTTCTTTTGTGGTTATGCTTGGGTTTTCTTCAATAGACACTTGGTATAGAATTTGAAGAGAGGCCTGGCGTGGTGGTCTATGCCTTTAATCCCAGCACTCAGGAGGCAGAGGCAGGTGGATTGCTGTGAATTTGAGGCTAGCCTGGCTTACAAAACAAGTCCAGGACAGTCAAGGCTACACAGAGAAGACCTGTCTCAAAAAACAAAAAACAAAAAACAAACAAAAAAAAAAAAAAAAGAAAGAAAGAAAGAAAAAGAATTTGAAGAGAGGAAAGCAAACACTTTAACTGCCTAGTTTGTGGTGATTTGAATAACAATGGCCCCATAGCCTCATATATGTAATATTTAGTTCCCAAATAGTTTACCAGTTGGTAGTACTGTTTGGAAAGGATTAGGAGGTGTGGCTTTGTTATAGGAGCTGTATTCCTGATGGTGGTCTTTGAGAATTTAAAATATTGGTGTCATTGCCAAAGTCTTTCTATCTCTGCCTCATAGTTGTGTCTCAATATCTGTGCTCTCGACAACTGGTTCAGTACCACACCTGCTTGCCTGCTAGCATGCTCCTTAACATGATAATCCTGGACTCCGAATTCTGCAAGCATCAAATAATCATTTTCTTTTACAAGTTTCCTTGGCCATGGTAATCTTTATAGAAAATAAAAATAACTAAGACATGGTTTCTTTTAGTTTGCAATCTATGCAGAAATGCCTATGACTTCCTACTGTAGAGGCTCAAGTACTTGTTTCCCCTTACAAATTTGCTTTCAGTGACTTTGGATTCCCCGTTAACAGCATATCATCAAGTAAACTTGATATTGAATGCTTGAAGGGAATTTTACTAGAATAATGACAGGCCTGAGTAGAAAGTAGGCGAGGTAAAAATAAAAATCTTACATTTAAATACCACTCCATAACTGGCCTTATTTTGTAGGAATCAGGGGAAATAGTGTACATTGATTTATGTACAGCCATCCCTGGCTCTCAACCAGGATAAGAGGCTAGCCAGAGAAAATAACCAAAAGCCTAAAGGCCATACTATGTATGAGGCTTCCATAGAAAACATCTACTCCTATGCCTGTAACACTCCTCCTAAAGAGAATTTTCTAGACCCAAGAAAACAAATACATTCCATGTTTCTTTTAAATCATAGGCTTTCAGCAGTATAAAAAATTAGGCAACTTCCTTGGTAAACTCCCAAACATCATCAGAAAATCTACACCTGTCTCTTATCTTGATTCTGTTTTGATAAGACATTGGAACTTCAAAACCTGAGATTCTCTGCCACTATTTTATAATGGATTCTTCTCACCTTCTTGTTATTGTCTCAAATGGATAAAACATATTGCTCATGCAAGGGCTAGTGTTTTCTTTTATTCTTCTGACCAAAGACTGTTCCTAAAACTTCCAAACAACTGTTAGATAGAAAACTTTCAGTAGTAGAGAAATATCAGGACCAACAGACTACACTCTTGAACACTGTTCCTTGATATTAAACACCTGAGACCTGAAAATTCTACCCTTTACATGGCCATTTACAGGGATAAAAGTACTCAAGACAGATGATAGATAAGCAGATAACACAGAGAGTATTGCAGGTCTTCTAAGAGCAAACTCTTTCCTTCTAAAGACAGAAGTGGGAACTCTGCACCTCATTGATATAATTGTGTAATGTGTTTGTACTTATCTTTATGTAGTTGTTTTATAGCATTATTTTCCGGAATAAGTAGCAAAACCTAAACCTGCTACTAATTAACTGTAACAGACCCGTAGCTGCATAGATATGTTTTTGCTCATTACTCACTTTCAAAAAAAGATCTTGACATAGCATGGCTTCCTCACAATCATGATTGACTATATTCTAGAACTATAAGCAAAATAAACCATTTTCCTTGAATAAAAATATGTGTATACATATATGAGGGATATAGTAAATGACTTTAAACATATGTATTTATAATTTAAGATACTAATTTACCACCTTAAACCCCATTAAAATGGTACCTGTGGGTCAATTAAATGTTTCATAAAACCTTCAAATGCCATTTACTTATGTAAAACATTTACTGTGTTCAGGAGACAATTTTAGTGGGCTATAAAATTGATGATCGGATGTAGATACTTTTGTTGTAATGACTTCTTTACATACAGGTTCTTAAAAATATTAACTTTATTGCATTTGGCTGAAACATGAATGTCTATGCGTAGACAATGCTTTTTGTTGGTAAGAGAATCCCTGTGACTTATTTTTAGATGCCATTCTTCATATGGCATGAATGAAGATTTACAGATGTCTTTCTTCTGCTCATACAAAGAGCAGACAACCAGCCTTAATTGCTATGTGCATGATTCACACCTCATACTTTTATAATTTTAGGACTGTATAATGCTTATGATAAATTATATGTTTTCAGAATAAAAGAAGTGGACACTGACACTGGATCAGACCTGACAGGATCCATTCTTTTCAGCATGCTGGACTCTGACATCCTGTATCCTTCATGTTCCAGCCCCAAGTGCTCGGTTTCTGTCCCTCATCAGAACAAGACAGCTTCAAAGAAAGCTCATGATCCCAATTGGTCCTGAATTTTAGACTGTCCCACACAGGAATTATATTAAGCATGGAATCTCTCAAAATTTAGAAACTGGACCAAAAATGCTATTCCTGACTTGATTAACCATTTTCCTCAATTTTATTTTGGTCCCTACAAAGTTACTCTCAGTCCCAAATCAGCCAGCTTTAAAAAGAGAACAATGCCCCATTTCCCTTAAGGGAGTTTGGCTGAGTTTTGCTTGTTTTGGGGGAATATGGATGTTTATATTTTTATTTTTTAGTATAATATTTTAAACATTTTTACATATATATTTATATTATTACATGTATATATAATAAACTACCTATAACAAGAAGAACCATGATACAATCAGGAATTACATAAGTGTTACACTTTTAGTGTTTTGGCTATTTGTATTTGACAGCCTTGCAAAAAAATATTTCCTGTCTTGGTGCATCTAAAATTCCGAACACAAATTGGTTTCCATCACATCTTGTCATTATCAACTTAAAACATCTATCTAGACCTAAAAACATCTTAACCTCAGAACAACTAAGCTTCATTGTAAAACTAAGCTACCTGGTCTTTAACTCCATCAGAGACTTAAGAAGGAATAAACTTGATTGCCTGAGTATGCCAGAAGTGCAGGTTAGTCACTTTCCATGAGATGACAGAGACAGTTTTCTATCTGAATAGTCACTCAAAACTCTCTATTATGTTGGAGCATCTTCTTCAGCCTTCTGGACCAATATATCTGAGAGACATAAACTATTGAGGACTTGCTTACCCTCTTTTGGTAGAGTTTGGCCTTTGATTCTGCCTGCATCCAAGCTTGCACTTTTTAAAGGCAGAATTCTGTCTCTGGTCTACAAAATGAGTCCAGCCCAGCCAAGGCAACACAGAGAAACCCTGTCTCATAAAAACAAAACAAAACAAAAACAAAAACAAAAAAGAAATGAGGACATTTTGTCCAGTGGCTTGTTTGCCACATTTGAAATCATCTCCATAAGAAGACTGTTTGATGCTCATCATCCTCTTTTAGGTTCATAGGGAGTTTGTTATAAGTTATTACTGGCCTTATTCAGAGAAAAATGAGATTAGACTCAGAGATTTCTCTCTTTTCTTTATCTTTTATTTAGGTATGGATAGGGATTGGAAGAAAGGAGGGGGAATATAGGAGTGTATAGGAATGACCGGACAAAAAGTAGGTTATTGAATCTACTGCTCAATTTAAGGCCTTAGCTGTTACTCACAAACAGGTTATTTTTAATTCATTGGTATAGAATTTTGTGTATTTATACAAAATAAATTTGATTTTGATACATTGCTATAGAATTCATATTCAAGATTTTTTTATTAAAGTAATTTATTCAGATTACATCTCATTTGGTATCCCCTCATTTGTGTCTTCCTGTTCCTGCCTCGCTCCCTCTTTCACCCTATTCCCCTCCCCTAGATCGGTGACAGAAGGGGACCTCCTTCCTCACCATATGATCAAAGGCTATCAGGTATCATCCTGATATCCCGCTTACCCTTACTCTGAGTGCCACCTGGTTTCCCCACCAAGGGAAAGTAGTCAAATAGGAGGCACCAGAGTTCATGTCAGAGTCAGTCACCACCTCTTTATGGAGGTGCTTCAAATGTGGTAAACCATCCACTGGGCAAAAATGTCCTCGTTTTGGCCACAGACAGAATTCTGCCTAAATGTGGGCAAGCTTGGGAGCAGGCAAAGTCGATGGCTGAACTGCCAACACAGGGTAAACAAGTCCTCAATAGTTCCTGCCACATAAATATGCCTGTTGATATACTGGGCCAGAAAGCTGAAAATTTTCAGCTATCTCCCTTCAATAATTTTCTAGACATACCTCTTTGCTTGTTTCAGAACTGTAATTTTATTTGAAATTATCTCAATACTTCTTGATCCCTTCTTTATTTAGGATAATATCTATCATTGTATTTTTGAATCTTCAATTATTTAAATGTTTTTCATTGTTTCCTTTCTCTCTATAATAAATAGTATAATATCTTTTATATACATATTAAAGTATGTTTAGTGGCCGGGCATGGTGGTGCATTCCTTTAATCCTAACACTCAGGAGGCAGAGTCAAGCAGGTCACAGTGAGCTCGAGGTCAGCCTGGTCTACAAAGCGAGTCCAGGACAGCCATGGCTACACAGAGAAATCCTGTATCTAAAAACCAAATCAGACCTCTTCAGACTCTTGAACTGACTTGTAGGTGTCAGAATAGAGGAGAATTTCTGTTGAAGTAGGCAATTATTCTAGTAAAAAAAAAAAACCAAAAAAACAAAAAACGAAAACAAAACAAAACAAAAAAACCCACCTCTTCTTTTGCAGTGAAAACAAGCAAACAAAAACAAAAACAGCAATTTCTTTACAGAGTTGTAACACCAAGTAATTTTAAAGGTGTGATCACAGAAAGATAATGCTGAAGTGGAAGGTTTGAGTAAGGTTCTGATTAATCTTGGCCAACAACTTGATTAGATTAAGACACACATGGTGTGGTGGTTGAATGGGTTTGGACCCTGTGGATACATGCATTTCAATGCTTGGTCATAGGAAGTGGCACTATTAAGAGATGTGGCCTTATTGGAAAAGGTATGTTCTTATTGGAGGAAGTGTTCCACTGTGTAGGTGGGCTTTGAAGTTTCCTGTGCTCAGACTCCACTCAGTGTAGAAGATAGTCCCTTTCTGCTGCCTGTGGATTAAGATGTAGAACTCTTGGATCCTCAAGCACCATGTCAATCTGTGCGATGATAATAGACTGAGTCTTTCAAACTGTAAGCCAACCCCAATTAAATGTTTTTCCTTTATAAGAGTTGCCTTGGTCATTGTGTCCACTTGGAAACCAGTAAAGCAAACTTCTGTTCACATCTATGAGGGTGAACCTCAAGACAGCTGTCTGTGATTAACTGAGTTGAACAGTGGTGTGGGTAATACTTCTCAGGTAGTCCAGGGTCTTGAAACAAGAAATAACTCAAGCCTACCTGAACAGGTGCATGACTTTGATGGTGCCATTACAAGAGGACATCACAATCCTGATTCTTGGACTCTTTAACCTTCAGATGGAAATGCCACTGGTGATTTTCCAGGGAATCTTAGCTTAGGACCCTTAGCTTAGGATGGGGGCTGCATCATTTGCTTCTCTTTTTGTGAGCTGTCCAATTTCTTTGGCTGAATAGCTACTGTTTATCACCTGGCAGCCCAGCCTATAGTCGTAAAAGCCAATATAATAAATCTCTTACAATTGCACACACATCCTATTGGTTCTTCTAACATAAAAATACTGATTAACATAAGAGAGAATGTCAACACATTCCGTGCTTTCCTTGAGTGGTGATGGAGGAAATTAAACATTCTGAATCTTTGTCCTTACTTCCAACCTATTGGAATGTAAGCTAAAGGAAATTCATCTCACATCCTCAGAATTTAGCATAATACACACTATGAAATATACTTATCAAATGTCCATAGAATGACAGAATGGTGCTTCCTTACTTTAATCTAGTTCAAGGATGATGAAATACAAAGGCTCAAATGTGGACCCTTTGATGCTCCCAACTTTGCTTCACTCTCCTCATGTACTTAGCCTAGCCTCAATACATGGTTAACAGCATTTCATATATTTCAACCTTCTCCACCCTTTCTGTATATTCATCTTATTCCACTATTATAAACACAGTCTTGACAAAATGCAATTTTATCTCTTCAAAAATTCCATCAGTACAGCTAAAGGTAGTAGGAGAAAAATAGATAAACACTCAGGCTAAAAGCAGGACAGCCAACCTCAAGTATTCCCTATATTGCTGGGAATCAGGCAGGCCTTCAATTTCCATTTTTGCAAGCAAGGAAAAGCCACTCAGAAGCCATGAGTTCAGGGACTTCTGTGTAATTCCCAGTAAAGCCAACCTAGGCGAAGAGGAGCGAGGGGTTGACTTGTCTTTAGTATCATGTGCACCACATAAAGCCCTTGTTATATCACCATCTAAGGATCAAACAAGGTTATGAACTTCACCTATTTCTTCATCAGAACATCACTATCTCTAAGAAATATACATTCTGAGAGGTGTGGTATCCTTAGCAATTTTTTAAATCTTTTAAGGAAATTTCAGTACATTTTAAATCTGTCCTAGAACTCACTACAAAGCTCGCGATCATTGAGTCCATCTTGTTGGGATCACATGCCTGTACCACAAAGCTTCACTTTCAGATCCATCCCTAACACTGTCCTTATGCACCTACTCTATTAGTGCTGCAAGCACCTGAAAAACAGGAACCAGACAACTATGGCTGGCCACTATTCCCCAGAGACTGCTGGAGTTATTTAAACTGTAAAATATTGCACCTGCTTCTTTATCCTGTCTGTTCTTCCCAATGGAATCCAGAATAAAGAATCAAGACCATATTTTCTTCTACCTATCCTGCCTTCCTCTGTGTTTCAATGTGGCCTGCTCTGTGTTGAGGCACATTCTTCTTCAATAGATCTATGGATATATTGTGTCATCTTTCCAATGCCATGCGCTTCCTTAATCTGTTATCCTTGTCACACTTGGATATTATTTATTCTCTGATACATTTTTAAAATTACTAAAACTCTGGACTCTATCTATGTATAGTTTGTTTTCTATAGAGATAAACAACTGTGCTTAGAATTGTAGGGACATGTTCAAGGTTACATCATTATTAAACAGCAGCTATAAAACAAATCACAGATGACTTGCTTGCAAAAAAGAAAGTGTTCTTAGCTAGTATTCTGCACATCCTGTAGGATTTCCTCAATCAGAACTCTTTCCCCTCAAGAGACATGTTCAGTAAGATATTACCTGGATTTTATACATTTTTCTCAATTTTTCTTTATAATATTAACAAAATTCAATTTCTTTTTGGGATCATGAGAACTTTTAGATGACTATTACAAAATAACTTACATCATATTTGTAAGTGATATTTTTATTTATTATTTTTTTCTTTTCATACATGTACATTTATAGTATTAGACATAAATACAATAAACTACATACAGCAAGAAGAACCACAAAACAATCATGAATTATAAAAATTTTACATTCATAATGTTTTGGCTATTTGAATTTGGCAACCCTGAAGAAAACATCTTTCCTATCTTGATGAGTCTAAAATTCTGAATGTAAATCAATATCTATCATATCTCATCTCTATCAACTTAAAACATCTATCTAGACCTAAAAACATCTTAACTCCTAAACAACTAGGATTAATTGTAAGACTGAACTAACTGGTCTTCAACCCCATCAGAGATTTGAAAAGGAATAAAAATTAATTACCTGAGTAAACCAGAAGTACAGGTTAGCAGCTTCCAAAATGGAAAAATGACAGAGACAATTTGCTGCCTAAAGAGTCACACAAAACTCTGTATAACATTGGAGCATCATCTTCAGCCATCTGTCCCAGTATATCTAAGAGTCATAGTTGTGAGGCAGGAATTATTGAGCACATACTTACCCTGTCTTGGCAGTGTTTGGCCACTCAATATACCTAAGATTGGCCATTTTTAGGCAGAAGTCTGTCTGTGTCCAAAACAAGGACATTTTGCCCAGTGGGTGGTTTGCCACATTTGAAGCCATCTCCATATGGAGGTTCTTTGATGCCCATCATCTTCTTTGAGGTAGGCTGTGTGTTGCCAGGAGTTAATCTGTCTTCTTGTCAAAGAATCTTTAAGATAATAAAACATCTTTAAATTCCATATTCTGTAGGTCTCTGAGGTTTTTGAACACTTTACCTAATTATTTTACCTTATTATCTATAGAATAATATGTATCTGTTAAACTTAAGATGTATATTCTTGTGGTAAAAATATGCTAGTAATTGGCATGACCATGATTTGATCAACTAACAATTATGGTCCAACATTTCAGACTGTCCTATACAAGACTTCTAATAAGCCTGGAATTTCTCATCATTTAGAAACTGTACTAAAAATGATTCCCCATTTCCCCTGAGCAGGGTAGGTAGGTTTTTGGTTGCTCTCTTAGGCTACAGATGTTTATTTTCATTGGGTGTTGGCTATAAATTATTATTGATCTTATTCAGAGAGAAAATTAGGTTGGACTCAAGGATGTCTCTCTTTTCCTTTATCTTTCTTTTGTAGCTTCGGAATTGGGGTTGAAAAGAAAGAAGGGAGAATATAGAAATATATAGGGATAATAGGACAACAAGTAGATTATTGAATCTACTTCTCAACTTAAGGTTTTAGTTGCTACTCACAAATAAGGTTATTTTTAAGTTTGTATGTTGATGCAAAATAAGTCTAACTATGATAAATTGTTATAAAACTCAAATTTAAGATTATTCTTCACACACATTATATGTACTTCTGCTGTAATAAGATGTATTACACCCATACAATTTAACTATAATACAAAGATTACATCCAATACTTTGAAAGTGCTTTTGCAGGCTGTTTAGGATAATTAAGTAACACAAATTAATTGTAAGTGATACTTTAAGACAAGTAAATTTGGAACTCTGGGATTGGCTCAGTTGTTACACATCAATTGTGCAAGTATAAAGTGACTTTAGATTCCCAGCACACAGGGACTGCCAGGCAGATTGATGTCTGTCTGCACCCCTACCTGTTGGAAAAGGGGCAAGACGAAGATCACTGGCCAGCTAGACTGGCTGGATAGAAGAGCTTCATTCAGAGTCAGTGACAAATATAAACATGTCTCAAATATATAAGCTGGACAGCAATTAAGGAAGATTCCGGACATCAACTTTTGAGCCCTTGCACTCACACAAGTATACAATCACAATAACATATACATACATAAACAGACACAAGTGTGTTCATACATACACACACACACACACACACACACACACACACACACACACACACCAAAAACAAAATGGAGTTATTGTTAAGCATAATTTTAAGAAAATTCAACATATATCTAAGTGCAGACATTGTTAAAGCAACAAACCAAACACTCTGGAGAAGCCACAGACCTCAATAACTATTTTAATGATAATCACAAGGGAAATGAGAAAGGCTTAGGGGATTTAGTGCTCTCTGGTGTTAAAAATACTTATCCCCAGACAGAACTTAATTTTCTTTCTAAATTTGAATGATACCACTAGGTGGCAGTAGAACAAAATAATATACCTTGTAGGTTTTTCTAGATTTTTTTTTTTTTAATTAAATAAGAATCCACTTTATCAGAGATTTGAGATGGAATTAAATTAATTACCTGAGTATATAGGGGGTGCAAGTTAGCAGCTTCCCAAATGAGAAGATGATAGAGACAGTTAGTACCTGAGTGAGCAGTCACACAAAACTAACTGTATAACATTGGAGCATCTTCCTCAGCCTTCTGGCCCAATATATCTGACAGACATATTTGTGAGGCAGGAACTATTGAGGACTTGCCTACACTGTCTTGGCAGAGTTTGGCCATCAACTCTGCCTGCATCCAAGCTTGCTCTTTTTAAAAGAATGTATATTTTATTAGTTTATTCATATTACATCTCAATTGTTATCCCATCCATTATATCCTCCCATCCCTCCTTCCCTCCAACTCTCCCCCTACTCCTTTCCTTTATGGCTGTGACTGAGGGGGACCTCCTCCTGCTGTATATGCTCATAGGTTATGAAGGATCTTCTTGGTAGCCTGCTGTCCTTCTTCTGAGTGCCACCAGGCTTCCCCATCCAGGGGACATGGTCAAATATGGGGCAAGAGAGTTCCTGTGAAAGTTTGCCCTTTTTTAGGCACAATTCTGTTTGTGGTAGAAACTAGGAGTTGAACGAAGACCAGATAGTTTAGTTTTACAATTAAGCTTAGTTGTTTAGGGGTTAAGATGTTTTTAGGCCTAGATAGATGTTTTAAATTGATAATGATGAGATATGATAGATATTTATTTACTTTCAGAATTTTAGACACACCAAGATTGGAAAGATGTTTTCTTCAAGGCTGCCAAATACAAATAGCCAAAACACTAAGATTGTAACATTAATATGATCCCTGATTATTTCATGGTTCTTCTTGCTATAGGTGGTTCATCGTTTATATGTATAATAATATAAATATACATGTAAAAATAAATATTTAATAAAAAGGAATGCACATTATCTGCTATGACTTTATCCCTCTGCATTTTGTAGGCAGGGTAAATTTTGGCTTAAATTTTTTGTGGGTGGGTTGGTGTTCTCATCCTTCCACGAGGAGGCTTGCTTAGTTAGAAGGTGTCCTCTTCAGTCTACTAGGGATCTAGGCTAGACCAACCCTCATATCCTCCCTAAGGCCTACACTGACTTAGCTCCAGCTTGTCACAGAGATGACCCCAGTCACAGTTTCTTCTCTCTCTCTCTCTCTCTCTCTCTCTCTCTCTCTCTCTCTCTCTCTCTCTCTCTCTCTCTCTCTCTCTCCCTCCACACCCCTTCTGTCCTCCTAGTCTTATTCTACGCAGGTCTGATTTCTCTAAGCGCTCCCTCTCCTAACTTGTTCCCTCTCTTCAACCACTACCTCTGCCTATTATATTTCCCCTTCTGCATAAGATTTAAGGATCCTCCATTGGGTCCTCCTTGTTACATATCTTCTTAAGGCAATACCCAACCAATGCCTGGCCCAACAGAAGGCCCACCCAATGGAAAATAGCCAACTTTTGACACTGTTAAGGATATTCTGCTATGCTTGCAGACAGAGGCTTTGTAGAGATGTCCTCTGAGAGTCTCCACCTGGCAGAGGTTTGAAACAAATGCTGAGACTTATAGACAAACATTGGGCAAAGCATGGGGAATCTAGCTGAAAAGTGGGGGGAAGGATAGAAGGACCTAGAAGTGACAAGAGTGCCATAAGAAGACCAATGAAACCAACTAACCAGGCCCTATAGGGGCTTGTGGAGTCTGAAGCACCAACCAAAGATGATGCATTGACTGGAACTAGGTCCTCTACATAGTTGTAGTGATGCACAGCTAGAGCTTTATGCGGTCCCTCTAGTAAGGGGAGCAGGGGCTGTCATTGACATGGACTCTATTGCTTGCTGTTTGATCACCACCTCTTGGCTGGATCACCTTGCCATGCCACAGGGGAAGACAGGGAGCTCAGTTCTCATGTGACTTGATTTGGGGTGGGTGGGTAGGGGAGTCCCCCTTTTTTGAGGAATAGGGGAGGAGGTATGGGACTGGAAGGAAAGGAGGGAAGGGGCTACAATGGGAATATAAAGTGAATATACAAACATATTAATAAAAAAGAAAAGCCTAATAGCACACTATTTTGGATAATAATATTACTATATTGTAACCACATAAAACACAGCAAAAAAAAAAAAAAAAGTCCTAAAACTGTCTAAAGTGTAAAATAATGGAATAAGTTAAAGGCCACATCAGCATATTGCTATCACAGCAAAATATCAAATGAGAACAAATCATGTTAACATTTTTCCCATTTGACTTAATCAAAATGTCAAAATTAATTTTATTATTTAGTCATTAAATGTATTAACTCTGTGAATATTGTACTGGATCCATACAGTTAATTTCCATCTCTTTATTTCCACCTAGATATCTAATAAATACCTTAGACTTAAATCTACCACAACAGAACACAATTTCCTTTTTCCAAACCATATGCTGCCAAAGGTTTGGACATCTTAAAAACATATTTGTCCCTTGTATATCTTGTAGGCAGGGTAAATGTTTGGTCGAAGTTTTTGTGGGTGGGTTGGATTCTTGTCTTGTTAAGGGTGTCCTCTTCAGTCTCTATGACTCACGCTACTAGGAGTATCTACGAGAGTTCTCCTCTTACCCTTGAGGAGCTTACCCTGACGTAGGACTCCAGTTTGTCACAGAGATGCCCTGCCCATCCACAGTTTCTCTTTTCTCTGTAGGCCTTGCATCCTCACCTTTTTTAGTAGGTCTGATCTTCATCTTTCTCTCTGCGCTCCCTCTCCTACCTTGTTCCCTCTCTTCAACCGCTGCCTCTGTCTATTCTATTTCCTCTTCTGCGTGAGATTTAAGCATCCTCTCTTGGATCCTCTTTGTTACTTATCTTCTTTGGGTCTGTGCATTGTAGTATGTAGAGTAGATAGAGGAAAGGTTCAATTAGCGCCTGGCCCAACTCAAGACCCACCTCATGAGAGAGGCCCAACCCACCACAGTATTAAAGATATTTTGCTCTGCTTGCAGACAGGAGCCTAGAAGAGTTGTATTCTGAGAGGCTCCACAAAGCAGCAATTTAAAACCAGGTGCTGACATTCACAGCCAAACAATTGGTTTATGCATAGAGTGACTTGTGGAAAAGTAAGTGGAAGGGAAACGGACCTGGAGGGTGACAGGAGCTTCACAAGAAGACCAACAGAGTCAACTAACCAGGGCCCAGAGGGACTTGCTGAGACTGAAGCACCAACCAAGGACCTTGCATGAACTGGACCTAGGCCCTCTATGCAGATGTAGCCAATGAGTAGCTCAGGCCTCATATGGGTCCTCTAGTAAGAGGAACAGGGGATGTTTCTGATATAGACTCTGTTGCCAGTGTTTTTTTTTTTTTTTTTTTTACCACTTCCCCCTGGTGAGACTGCCTTTCCAGGCCACAAGGGAAGAGGACATGCTCAGTCCTAATATGACTTGAGCAACTGGGCTGGATGGGAAGCAGGCTCACCTTTTCTGAGAAATAGGGGAGGGGAAATGGAAGACAGTGAGGGAGTGTGGTATTGGGAGGAGAGGAGAGATGGGACTGTGGCCAGGATATAAAGTGAATGAATGAATGAATTAATTAATTAATAAGAAATTTCTATCAAGAAAATATGTTTTACTATACACTACAAATATCTTGAAAATATAGTCTGTTGCTATTACTTTCTCTTGACATAAACCCATCCTCAGGAAGTACTCTGACCCCATCTCTAAAACATATTGAAAAGAATTCCATTTTATTTCCTTATTGGCTTCTGTTACCACTTTCTAACCCTTCATTGTGTCTCCCTGGCAGAAATTAAAATTTCTTCAGTTACATTCCTCCCTTCTCTGCTTGTCCCTCTACAACCAATATTCTATATGTTAACCAGAGTCATGGCTTGTGATATGATTCTTGAAATACAACTATTTTGTTTAAAATCCTCCAAAAGGCCTTTATGGCTCTTAAGAGAAAACGGAAACCCTCTAGCTTTTATTCCAATCTATTCAAAACCCAGAGGTTGCCTGACTCTCTAACAAGCCATATCTTCTTCCCTCACTCTGCTTCAGCCTCTTGTCCTTCACACAGATGTGCCAGTCACTACTGCTTTGGATTAGTCTCCACCTTTGTCAATGATGCTGTATTTCTACCTGTAACTGACCACGCCTATTCTTTAAGCATTAGTCACTATATCCCTAACCCTGCAGAGAGTCTACCATTCAATGCCTGCTTTCTATCACCTTGGTGTGTTTCTTTTTTTTTTTTTTTTTTGCCACTCCAGCACATTGTGTTTGTTTGTTTGTTTATGTATTCTATCATCTTGGTATGCTGTGTTTCTTTTTTACCACTCCAGCACATTGTGTTTGTTTGTTTGTTTGTTTGTTTATTATATGGTTATTGCCTTTCCTCACTGGCATGTGTCAGGCGGGCCAAGAATATGTCACTGTTTATTATAGAGGTTATATGCCAGATGAACAACCGATGGGATTGTGCCTTCCTTTAATGATTGAAAGGGTTCACAAACATCTTTCTGAGAAACAGGATCTTGCTAATGATCTCTGGTCTTCATTTAGTACATTAATCAAGAACAGCATATGCTTCTCATTCATTGGGACTGGTACAGGCCATCTACCACACTGTGACTTGAAGGGCAATAGAGACCACTTGTGGTGTTTTAAAACAGAGTGTCATCATGTGGACACATTCTAAATACTCATCAGATTGATTTATGGATTATGAACTATTGGGGTCAAAAAGAGCAGCCAGAAGTCTGAGCAGATGACTTGTGAGGTTTCCCTTCACAATAACAACAAACAATATTGAGCCTTTAGTCTATTAAACCAGGTATTATAAACTTTGTCTTATATTGATCTATTAAATATCTTCTGATTAAAGTCTCATTGGTATTTTCTGCAAATATTGTAGACAATAGGGCATGAAAGCATGAAGGCTATGGCAAAGACTTCAGAAGCCACAGTCTGTTCTGGGACATGTCTTCATGCCTAGCCGTCTGTTACTTGAGACTGTCTATTCAAGGAGCTTGTTGCCTTAAAACCAGTACTATATCCTGTGGCTAATGTAACAAGTTCTAGAAATCAGAAGTCTTGAATCAGTTACAACCAGTTAAAGTCAAGATATTGTAAGAGATGCTTAATCCCAAGTCCACCCAGTCATGTGCACTTGTTTCATTTTTTCAGTTTGTGGCAGCCATTTATATTTTTGACTGGGACTCTATGAAGCATCAGTCAACCACTTCCACTTTCATAGTTAAATCTTCTCTGAACTTGATTTTTCTAGTTTCTCTTATCAGGATCTCATGAATTGCACTGGCCTCAATGAGATAATTCAGGAAAACCTCTCAAAGGCATAATCCTTAACAGACACCTCTTCAATGTTATCTTAACCATATAAGGTAAATTTCAAAGTTCTAGGTATGAGTAGGTAGATATATGGGAAAGAAAGGGAGCATTTATTTATATAAAACAGAATCCACGGACTTTTAACATCATTCACAGTTAACTGAAACAGACAGCATAGCTGATCTTTTATATCAATTGTAAATATGTTTGCAAAGTATTAAACATAGGCATTGAAAATGTAAGCCTTAATGCATACTCTGACTGCCTTTTATCTGCTTCAACATGGGCTTCCTGTTTAATAACCCTTTAGATATTGTCTGAATAATGTTTATCTTAAAAAAGGAAATGCTTTTACCAAAACTTGGGGGAAAAAAATCCTTGCTCAGTAAAGATATGACTTAAATGACTTAACTTTCAAGATAATTGATGCTAGGCTTTTTCAAACCAGCTTTTAGATGCCAGATACAGAAAATGGACAGTGGTATCAGCAAGCAATAAAATACCTTGTAAAGCTTGTATAAATGAATTTGCAATTCACTTAGGAAGGAAGCAGCAATGGAGGAAGGTTTGAATACACCAGCAGGATGCAGAGGATGCCTTTACTTCTTCTTGACTGTGGCCTCTCATTTGCAAAGACTTACCAAAAGTGAGCTTGTGTTCAAATGTGCGCCACTAAACTGCTATTCTATGTTACCTCTATGGAGATTTCTTTACCACTTTCAGCTTATCACATCCTCAGAAAGTCAACAACTATCTATCTCCACAATGGGTCTATGAAGGGGGTATGTTAAGCACAGGGCACTGGCAATCAAGGTCAAATTGTCTCTTAGGGCTCATTTGTAAAGTCCCAGTGACAAAAAGTTTCCATTCCTTTCTCTTTTGAAAGGAGATGAATATACAGGGTACCACCAAGAGAAATAGCAATTTCACTATGAAGAAGATTTTTCTAAACTGGTTTTGACAGGCTGTGAGATCATTTTGTTAGGAGAGGAAGGATGCAAAAGCCTGCTTAAAACATTGTTGAGATATGTTTTACTCTATATTCTTTTTGGGGGGAGGGGAATTAAGATAAAATAGTTTATCAGAGGCTCTGAGAAATTAAGTAATAAGGGAGCCTCCTTAATTTTACTCCCCCGACTCTCCCAGATCACCATGAACTCCTGTATCCTCCTATCCTCCTGTGAAGGGTGTTCTGTAGCACACGCTGCATGAAATGGTGGTTTTGTACAAGAGGTGACCTAAGTATAAAAAGAAGAGAGATGCATGCATGAGGTATGTATGTGACTGCTGAGCCAGATGGGACTGCAGAATGCAAATCTAAAACTCCAGGAACTAAGAAGAGACTATTCATACCTTTCCAGAAGATCTAGGGTAAGAGAAAGGTCAGGACCATTCTCCACTGTCTGTTCCAAACACTGAACCTACTGAGAGCAACGAGATTTACATTGTCTCATCCAAAATTTCAAAGTGATTTTGAAGCCAATGCCCATTTCCCCCTAGTCATCACGTTGAATATTCAGAGATGGATGTTAAGATGATCTTTGGGGAAAGAATGTTATTTTTGTTTTTAGTTTTTTTTAAGAAATTTATTCAGATTGTTATCCCTCACTTGTATCTTCCCATTCCTCCCATCACTTCTCTTTCACCCTACTTCCCTCCCATAGGTCTATGACAGGAGGGGACCTCCTCCTCCAATATAAACACAGCCTATTGGGTCTCATCCTAGTAGCCTGCTTACTCTTCCTCAGAGTGCCACCATGTCACCCCACAAAGGAGAAGTGGTCAGAGAGGGGGCATCAGAATTCAGGTCAGAGTCAGTCCCTATGCTCCACACAACTGTGGAGAATGTGCTGTCCATTGGCTAGATCTGGATAGGGGTTCTAGGTTTACTGCATACATTGTCCTTGGTTGGTACAGTAGTTTGAACAGAATTTCCTGAGTCCAGATCCACCAGCCTTAATGGTCTTCTTATAGGTTTCTAGGACCCTCTGGATCCTTATATTTCCCCATTTTCCTATACCTCTCTCACCTGGAGTCTGCTAGGAAGTCCCAGCATCTATCCCAATCTCTTGCTAAGTGAAGACTTTCAGGGGACATCCTTGTTACACTAGTATACAATTATAAATGAATATATACCATGTGTATCTTTCTGGGTCTGGGTTAACTCTCTCAAGATATTCATTTCTAGTTCCATCCATTTGCCTGCAAATTTCAACCTTTCCCTATTTTAAATAGTTGAGTAGTATTCTATTGTGTAAACGTACCACAGTTTGTCTATCCATTCTTCAGTTGAGGGGCATATACTTTGTTTCCATATTCTGGCTATTACAAATAAGGCTGCTAGGAACATGGCTGAACATATGTCCTTTTTGTGTAGTGGAGCATCTTTTGGGTAAATTTCAAGGAGTGGAATAGCTGGGTCTTGAGGTAGCCCTATTCCCAGAGTTCTGGGAAATTGCCAGATTGATTTTCAAAGTGATTGTACTAGTTTGCACTCTCACCAGCAATGAAAGAGTGTTCACCCTTCTCCACACCCTCGCCAGCATGGGCTGTCTCTTGAGTTTTCTATCTTAGGCATTCTGATGGGTGTAAGATGGAATCTCAGCGCTACTTGATTTGCATTTCTTTGATGACTAAAGATGTTGAGCATTTCTTTAAGTGTTTCTCAGCCACTAGATATTTTTCTGTTGATCATTCTCTGTTTAATTCTGAGCCCTGTTTCTTAATTGGGTTATTTGGTTTGGTAGTGTTTAATTTCTTGAGCTCTTTACATATTTTGGATATCAGTCCTTTGTCAGATATAGAGTTTGTGAAGAACTTTTCCCAGTCTGTCGTTTTGTTCTGTTGACAGTGTTTTCTGCCTTACAGAAGCTTCTTAGATCATGAGGTCCCATTTATTAATTAACTGACCTTAGAGCTTGGTTCAGGATGGATGTCTTGCTAAAAGCAATTTGCAGATTCAATGTAGTCCCTATCAAAATACCTATAAATTTTTAAAGATATTTAAAGATTAATTATCAATTATATGTGGAAAAACAAAAAACCAAGACTAGCTAAAACAATCCTGTACAATAAAAGCTCCTCTGGAGGAATTTCTATACCTGATCTCAAACTGTACTGTAGAGCAACAGTAATTAAAACAGCATGGTACTGGTATAGATATAGGCTGATTGATCAATGGAATCGAATAGAAGACCCAGAAATAAATCCACACACCCATGGTCACTTGATTTTTGACAAAGAAGCTATATTTATTCAATGGAAAAAGGGTAGCATCTTTAACAATTGGTGCTGGTCTAACTGGATGTCTATATGTAGAAAATGCATGTAGATTCATATTTATCACCATGCACAAAACTTAAGTCCAAGTAAATTAAAGACATCAACATAAAACTAGAGACACTAAATTTGTTAGAAGAAAAAGTGGAGAGGAGTCTAGAACTAATTGGCACAAGAATGGTATTTTAGAAAACTGAAGGTTTTAGAGTATCACCTCCTGAGATCTAATTTTTAGGCCCTGTTTCTTGCCAATTGTTTGGTTTTGTGTGAATGATCTGGCTTCTTTGTTTATTTGTTTATATATGTTAGGATTTCTGAGGGTTCCACAGTATGTAATATATTATTTCCTCCCAATTTGTGCAAAGTTGTTAAAAATCTAAATATTTCCCTCTAACTAGATAAGACTCCCCGGTGGAGGGAGAATACCATCCCAACAACAAAAACATGGATCCAAAACTTACCCTGGCTATAAGACACTCAAGGGTAAAAATAGAGCAGAGATTGAGGGAGTGCCCAACCAATGCCTGGCCCACCCCAAGACCAACCCCTGACACTTTTAAAGATACTCTGCTATTCTTACAGACAGAAGCCTAGCAGAGTTGTCCTCTGAGAGTCTACACCCAGCAGTGGTTTGAAACAGATGCTGAGACTCACAGGCAAACATAGGGAGTCTAGTGGAAAAGTGGGGGGAAAGATAAAAGGATCTAGAGGTGACATGAGCTCCAAAGAATACTAACAGAGCCAACTAAACAGGGCCCAGAGAAGCCTGTGGAATCTGAAGGACCCATGTGCATGGACTGGACCTAGGTCCTCTATATAGATGTAGCCAATGGGTATTCAAGGCCTCCTGTGGGTCCACTAGTAAGGGAAGTAGGAGCAGTCTCTCACATGGACTTTGTTGTCTGCTTTTTGATCACTCACACCTGAATATACTGCCTTGCTAGGCCATAGGAGAAGAGGACAACCTCAGTCCTGATGTGACTTGATGAGCTGGGATAGGTACGTAGGGGGAGCACCCCTTTTCCAAGAAATTGGGGAGAGGTAGTAAGGGATGGAATTTAGGACTAGGAGGAGAGGAGGGAGGGGACTATGAACAGAATAAAATGTGAATAAATAAATAAATTTATTGAAAAATATAAATATAAATATTGAGGCCATAGTATAACCTTGATAATTATTAGTAAGTCAAGTTTGTTACTGAGGAGATGGTTCATTGGTAAAATACTTGCCTGACACTCTGAAGGAGCTTAGTCAGTAAGATTCTCAGCACCGAGAGGGAGCCAGACTCTGTGGTGCACATCTGCAATATCTGTTCTGAAAAGGCTGAAACAGGACCATTTTGGGGGCTTCCGGGACAGCCAGTCTAGCCCACTGGTGAGCTCTGTGCTCAGCTTCATCTCAAAAAATTCATAAGGAAAGAAAAGAAAAAAGGAAAAAGAAAAATACAGTGGAGAGGTTGAGGAGATGGCAAAGTGGGTGTGAATTCCTGCTGAACTGCCCTTAGATTTCCCCCCCCCCCCGACCCATTTAAGAACATGGGTATTATCATATCCACCTATAATCTTAGCTCTGTGGCAACAGATTAGATTGCTGGAGCCTGCTGGGCAGCCAGCCTAGCTGAAAATTCCTAAGCTCCTGAGTCAGTAAAAGACAGTGGCTCAAGGCAATGTCCTCCACACAAATGCTCACACATACACCTGTGTGTATACATAACACACACACACACACACACACACACACACACACACACACACAGAGAGAGAGAGAGAGAGAGAGAGAGAGAGAGAGAGAGAGAGAGAGAAGGGGGGATGGGTTTTAGAATATGGCTAGAAGCTGGTTCAGTTTCACTCTGGTTAACTGCTACTGAGTTTTGACACCATCACAAAGGAAGAAAAGAAGAGCAGAGTGGTGGAGTGACCACCACTAGTCAGATAATTCTTTTCTCCTCAAAGTCTGGAGGCTCTGAGCATTGAAGAAGATTTTGAAGCACTACTAGTTAAATCCCTTCAATCTGCAAATAGTGTGTTTTTCCTCAGCAGTGTGTTTCTGTTCCAAAAAATGAAGGGAGACGTCTCACAAATGTTTCCTGAATCCACTTATTACAGCATATATCAGGCCAGCTAGGGCTACATGGTGAGATGCTAACTCATAAAAGAATGAACAAAAATCCCCAAAGAACAGAATATTTAACAGTAATGATGAATTAACTCTTTACTCATGAAAATTCATAAAGTATTTGTCAACACATATTACAAAAATAACATATAATAATATAAAAAGGCCATGTACTGTACAACGCATTTTAGGAAGAGAACAAGAGATAATGTAAACAATACAAAACAAAAAACATATTCATTCTAAAGTATGTAATGGCAAGAATGGCATGTGAGGATATTTAAAGGTTATTATATGATATGATTACAAATAAAACCATATTATATATGATAGTGTATTCTTGGTGATACTCAGTATAGGACATATGATAGTATATAGTCAAAACAAATAGGATTGTACAGTATAATAACAAGACTTAGACAACAGAATAAAATAATGATGTGCCAGTACTGCTCTATTTCAAGAGATCCATTACATTAAAGTAAAATTTTAATAATAAAAATACTGAGAAAGAAGTTGGAAGTGGGCCTTGGGTCAGTACACAGAACTTCTCACTATTGTCTCTTTTTCTGTAAAATTAATCTAATAATAAATGAAATTTATTAAGCACAAAAATAAAAATAATGATTAAAAAAAATACAAACCCTGCCTATGTCTACATGTAAGTTACATGTAGGCTCAAATGATTGAGGGGAAGTTTTTGCACCCTAGGTACTGAGGAGACCCTCTCCCAAGGACCTCAGACACCCTAAAGACCCCAGTATGCTTGACTAGTCCAACTCCATGAAAGCTTCAAGTTTTTACTCTGCCTAACTAGGCCAAGTTCTAACAATTCCTGGAAATTTTATGGATAGCTCACTGGAAGTTCATGGGTAGCAAACCAGCTTGCTTCGGGAAAACAACCGAGTCCAAATATACTTTCTGCTGGTCAAACTGACCTCAAATGGTCTGACACATGACAACAGCCAATCAGGGATAGACATGTCTATCTGTTCAAGTGTCAGCCAATCATATACTGTAATACCCATTCCTTTGTCTTCAACCTATAAGAACCATAAAATTTCTAAGCTCTAGACTCCCATTCACAATCCACCACCTTAGTGAGGGAGGGAGTCCTTCCCTGGTCGTAAATAAAAATCCCTTGTACACTTGCATCAAAAGTGCAACCTGAGTGGTCTTTGGGGAACTCAAGAGCTGGACATAACAGTACCTTTACACCAGTACACTTGCTGTGCATTTCCATTCTGTGAGAGATTTACTACCTTCTTTCTGAATTTAAACAATCATCAGTATTTGCGTGCTTTATCTGACTGGCACATTTTATTTTCTAGAAATATAGCATCACCAAAGAGGGTGATCAAGTTTTTTTCATCATGTTTCACCTTCTTGGAGAGAAAAAAAATATGATCCCCAGACAAGATTGAGAACTGGCAGTGAGAATAAGGCCAGAAAGCAATTGGGCAGATAACTGAAGTGTAATAAAGTAGACAGCCCATTATTCACCACGAAAAACATGTTCATCCCCTTCATCCTGGAGGGGAGGAACAGTGCTTTGAGCACCATTAACTCTGATGGTGAAGGACCACTGCAGTCTGTTTTTAAGAAATCAAATCTTGTGTTTTCCTTAGAGACAGCTATGTGTGGCACTGCTTTGTGTTGAGACAGCACAGTCTCTCAGGGACTCTGAGACTGGCACAGAAGTCTTCCAACCAATCCTCTTAGGAAAAACCACTAAAAGCCTATTGGGTTAGGTCTCCATTGCTGTGTACTGATCTAGCACACATTTAGAGAAGCTTAAGAGCACCAGTTTTCCACCTTATGGTCTAGTCTAGGTCATTGTTTTGTAGGTTCAGAACGATATTTTTTTTAGTCTGTCTTAAGAGGTTAAAATAAAGATATGTACAGAGCTCTGTCCTTTCCACGGTTCTAGAAGACAAACTCTGCTCATAACCCTTCGTGTTGTTGGTAGAATTCCGTTCTATGGATTTATAGTACCAAACAAGCTCCCTGTTTCTTCCTCAACTGTGCCACTTTGGGGTCATTTCCTGTCTCTGAAAGCTGAAGTCCGCCCTGGATTCTTGACATCTTGGCAAAGCTGAAAACGATGAGCTGAGAGACTTTTACAAACTTTGAGTCAATTGCCCTGCGTCTATGTTCTTTGCTGCTTCTCCCTTCTTTGTCTCTCTCTCCCTCTCCCTCCATCCCTCTCCCTCTCCCCCTCCTTCCCTGCTTCTTCCTCTCTCTTCCTCTACTTTTTTAAGGATCATTTGACTACACTGGGACCAACTAGATAAGCTCCCTCTCTAAGGTCAGCATATTAGGAACTTTACTTTCTTTTCTTTTCACACACAGTAAAATACATTACTAAGTACAACATCAGAAAGCTAAACATCAAACATGATCAAATTCTAAGTCCTTAACCACTCTCACCTGACATTTAATATCTAGAACTCTAGATTACGAAAAGTGCTTGATTTCTATCGAACAAAGTTCTTTCTTTTTGTTTCAACACTTAACATTTAATTACTACTGAGAGGCAATTGTTGACTGAAGAAGGGACATGCTGTTAGGAAGTAGTGTTTGCCTAAAAGATCTCCCTTTTTTAATGGAAATGAAAACAAACCCTTAAATAAACCACCAAGTATTTATCTGACTCAACTACCACGAAAATGACTGCTCTAGATCTCCCTGTTCAGAACTCCCACCACCCTTTTCCCTAAGCTTTAAATTCACTGGCTCTCTGCTACAAATCGTTAACTTTTCCATGTTCGTTCTTGTCTACAAACTACAAGTAGTTTGTAACCAGACAAGCTTCAACTACTTTGAATTTCTTTAAATTATCAGGTGTAAATGCTCCAAAATTCAAATAGGACCATCCAATGACTGGGAACCAATATAGAGAAATCACCACTACAAACTCAGTTACCCACAAGGAAAAGACAAAAACACCTACTATAATTTAGGGAATTAAGGAAATGGATCGGAGATTTCCTATGTAATCTGAGGCTGGTGTTCTTTTGATTCTCTTTTTCCTCATGACTGATACCTTGTTTCTACAGTTCTTATATTAGCATGCTGTGGTTATGGTTTTCTCTTATAACATTGAATTAAGAGGTTTAAAGAGAATTTAATCAGGAGTTTCATGTTCAGTGATCATGCTGAGGTTTTTAAGGGAAAAATAATTAAGCTGAAGTTCCCAGCAAAAAGTCACATCAATATGTATGATTCCAGTAGGCTGACTGTCTGATCAGAATTTTTTGACTGTGAACAGTTTGAATTCTACCAATTAAAATAGAAACTATCTTGAGCTATTTTCATTCATCTTAAAAGATATGTATTAACTACTTTATGTGTCTGTATTAATATCATTTGACTGTCAAGTAAATCATTTGGACAATATTCTTAAGGGATCGCTAGCTTTCATCAATCCAAACAAGTTTTATCAGATACCATCTTCTGAAACCAGTGGTATATTTTCCCTCATTTATTTTGAAATTTAACAAGCCTTCCTGCTTTTCTTGCCAATAAATTTGGCAAATTCACTGACCTGTGAATGCTTTTTAACTCTGTGCTTTTAACTGTTTATATAATCACTTTCATCAGAGAATACGTACTTTGAGGCAACTCAGTTCTTTGTTCTTGAGCCATGATCACTTAAAGCTGGCTCCGGAGTAGCTATCAGTTATTCAATCTCAGGGAAAGAGTGTGTCTTGCATTGATAGAATTTACCAAGGCAATTTGTAAAAATTCTCAGTTAGGAAAAAATGCTGAGCGCTCCACCTCAAAAAAATTCACACAACTTAATTTCCATAATTTAAATTATAGTAAAAGGAAGTATCACAAAGGGATATAATTATTGTCTTGTTGCTGTGACAAAGAGAAATGCACAAGATGCAATTTAAATGAGAAAAGGGATGTGCTGGCTTATACTGTGAGAAGGTACACCACAGTGGGGAAGGCATGGCAGCAGGAATGGAAGGTTGCTTGGTCACACTACACTAGCAGATAGGAGGCAGAGGAGGCTGGATGCTTACTTTCAGCTGGGTTTTTCTATTCTCATATATTCTAGAGTCCCATCCCATAGGAAGGTACAACCCACAGTGAAGGTGGTTCTTACCACTTTCATTAAACAAACCTAGATAAACCCTGAGAGGTAAGTGAGGGGATTGTCTGAGAAATGATTCTACATCCTATTGAATGAGCAATGAATATTAAACGTTGCAGGGAGCTATTCACGCTGTTACAAAAAGAAAAAGAAAAAGAAAAAAAAACAAAAAACAAAAAACAAAAAAAAAACTATCTAAATTTGCTTCCAGCAATGTCATCGAAGAACACAGACAACCAGTAACCATGGTAAATAGATAAGGTAAGACTTCATCTGAAATGTTCTAAGATATATTTAATTTGCTGTAACTTCATAGGACTCTTACTCTACTTTTACAAACTGTGGGCACCACTATGGAGAATGCACTATACCATGATGGCTTACTTATTCAACCTAGTGCCTTCCCATGAGGTCCAGTGAGAGCTGTAAAATGTGTAGTTAATTAGGTAAGCACGGTCACTGACTGCAGAGGATTAAAGCAATGGCATACATAATGAAATTCTCCTTCACTTTATTTAAAAACACCAAATAACATATATGTAGTTAGTAATGCTGAAAATAATGACATAGTAAAAATTCAAAAAGAACAGAAATCAACAAATATTCTGGATATTAAAAAAATCAATATGGATTTTATTGTTCTTCCTCATGAAAAAAAAAATCTCATGCTATTCTCCAAAGCACCAGAAGAAGGCAGACAATGCACACTGTTGAGAATACCCAGGGAGCTCTAGATTCTGTTATGTAAGTTGATTTTTGGCCAGTATCTTACTTAGGCTTTGCTACACCCTGATTGAGCATTTTAGTTTTCATTCAGAATTTTCTTAACTGATTAATAAAACTATACATGTTCACTTCACCCCGACTCCATGTTGATGGTATTATATGTTAGGGAATGTTACATACTGATTCTCCATAACAGACTTTTTACATGAGCTTTTGTGGTACATTTTGTGCATGCTTGCCAGCTTCGTATTTTCACATACACATCCTGCATAGTGACAGGGACTGTGACCTTGGTGGCTTTTACTTCTCTGCTTAGATTCTATCATATGGCACTGCTGACATTAATATAGGAACATTTCTTTCTGTGGGTCTGACAAAAATCAGAAGATCCTTTGAAAAGCAAAATTTTCTTCTAATCACTGAAGAAAGCTGAAGAGTTGAAGCATAGAAAAGTATTTTATTTGTGATGGCTGACTGAAAGATGAAGTCGACATGAAAACATCAGGGAAGGAGGTCCTCCAGATGTGACACTGGCCCAAACTGACAGCAAACACTGAATCAGGTGCCTCAGCACTAAATTCAAAAGATTAGCAGTAAATTTTCTCCATTCTCTTATCAAGAACTCAGTCTGGTTTTTAATTTGGTCTTGTGATTCTCAGAGCACAAAGGTGAGTCATCCCTGTCCATACCCCAACCTAAAAACCAAACAGCTGTGGATAATAACTAGGTGTTATTGTTACTGTTAAAATTTTGTCAATTTGATATGCACCAGACAATGTAATGTAAATAAGTTTATTTAAATCTCATGGCAATTCTATGAATAATAACTATTATTCTTATTCTTCAAGTGTAGAAAATAGATTTATCCAAGATGTTCTTACAGGCAGTGAGAAAGACATAGTTCAAAGCTAGGCAAAATGACTCATGTTTTCACATAGCCTTCCTGTACTTCTAAAGGAAAGAAAAGCTAGTAAAATGCTCCACCACTCAACAAGGACATATGCTCAACCATGTTCATAGCAGCCTTATTCATAATAGCCAGAATCTGGAAACAGCCTAAATGTCCCTCAGTTGAAGAATGGCTAAAACCATAAGAGAAAAAAGAAAAAGAATTGCCCAAACTCAACACAGATAAGACTAGCACACTTTTAAGTCTTAATTAAAAAACAGAGGGCTGAGATGTAGCTCAGTTGTCAGCATGATTGTTTAGCATGCATGAACCTCTGGGAACTATCCCAGCACCCCACAGTCCAGGCACAGTAGCTAACGCTTGTTACCCTAACACTTTGGAGAGACAGAAGCAGTATGCTCAGAGGTTCTAACTCATCATTGGGTGCATAATAATTTCAAAGCAACCTGGACCACAGAAGAAGGTCTCTGAACAAACAAACAAATAAAGTCATAACAACGGACATAACTCTAAAAGATAAATAAATAGCCTTAGCATTGGTCTTGACCTCATCATTCATTGAACTAGCTTGTAAAGTTATCTATATTTTCAGCTCAGAAATTTCATCCATAAATGACACTAAGAAATCATCATTAACTTAGTTACAAGTTACTTTATGCAATGTTATCTGTAATAAAGGTCAATAATATTTTTGTAAATTACTTAATGGAGGATTAGAAGATATCTAATATATTATTAAAGCAATGTTTACATATGTCTTAAACACATACAATAAGATTGCCTTTAAAAGTTATATTCTATTTAAAGATTTTAAGAAGTGTCTTTTAAAATACACACACATGCCCACACACACATGTATATATTAAAAAGCATGTTTGCTAACTCTTTAGTGTTTGAATATTAAAATGATCTCTAATTCTTCAGATATACTTGATTGAATATCTAAATCTACTATACATGCTTAACTCAACATTTATTGGGTTCAGAGTTTGTTCTTTACTTCTACATGATTAATATCCTTAAAAGGGGTTCCTTTTATCCCACTCTTCTTACTATCTTTAATGAGATCCTCCAGACCCCTATCTGGTTTTACTGTCTGAAATTAGGCAGAAAATAATTGTATTCTTCTCTCCTGCTGGAATATGATTTTTCTCATCAGGCACTGTAGTTTGTCCTTCGGCAGTTTTCAAGTCCTGCATAATGTCCGCCATGTAATAGAACCTCAATATGCTTTAAAAGAATTGTTTTACTTGAATAATAATAAATAAATCCTGTGATGGCATGACAGATATTTTCATCGTATTTTAAGAATAGGGGTTACTTTCACTGGTACAAATTCACACTATTTTCTATATCATGATAACACTGCAGAGGTTGGCCAGCCTCTCAGGTGATCTTCTGCAGACTCCAATGCAGTAGCCAGCCCTAAATTGAACACAGCATTCAAATTCCATCATAAACAATTTAGTACATCTAAGAGTGAAAATGATTATCCAATTAAAGTCAAAAGAAGAATTAATTTAGAAAATGTTTGCTTTTTAAAGGAGTAAGAGAAAATATATGGCTCCATGGAGCAGATGTTAAGACAGAAGGAAGGCAGGGAAGAAGGAAGGGAGTGAGAGTACTTACTAAAGGAAGACTTAGGCACAAAAACCAATCAGAAGGTTTTGCTTTTCTTTTTCTTTGACGTTTTGGTCAATGTTCTCATTTTACCACACAAAGAAAAACCCAGGGTTAGACATAATGACATACAATATCCCCAGCTACTGGGAGACTGAAGAAACAGGGTTGAAATTTGTTTGTTTGTTTCTTTTTTTAGTTATTAGAGGATCAAGACATATTTTAATTAAATGTTATTAACTTCTAAGACCATGCTTTCTTGTCAAATGAAATTTGTAAAATAAATAAACAAAAATAATTTATTATGACAAGGCATTCATAGGAAATTAAATAAATAATACATTCTGTTAATAATTAATATTTTAATTTGTGATGTCTTTTTTTATTCAATTAACATTTATTTTTTATTTTTAATTATTTTTCTTTGTTTACACATACATTTATATGATTTCACATATACACAGTAAACTGACTACAGCAAGAAGAACCATGAAACAATAAGGAGTTATATAAATGTTACATTCATGGTGTTTTGACTATTTGTATTTGAGTTTTACATTTAAGCTTAGTTGTTTAGGGGTTAAGATGCTTTTAGGTCTAGATAGATGTTTTAAGTTTATTAAGGTGAAATATGATAGATATGGATTTACATTCAGAATTTTAAAAGCACCAAGATAGAAAAGATGTTTTCTTCAAGGTTGCCAAACAGGCTTGAAAATCTAAGGCTTTGCAGGGAAACTGCAAGTTTAAGAGCAGACTGAGGGACTTGGTGAAACCTGCCTCACACACATTTTGTGTCAAGTGCTAAAATGTAGCTGAGTGGTAGAGTGCCTGTCTACTATATGGGAAAGTCTTGTTTCCATCTGTAGTACATTGTAGTACAGTGAAGAGGATAGAGGGAAGAAAAAATGAAGGGAAAGCGTGCAGGAAGGGACACGATCAGATGGATGATTTTTTAAATTTATTTTTAATTTTTAATTTGTTCACTTTATATCCCGATTGTAGCTCCCTCCCTCTTCACCTCCTGATTCCACTCTCCCTACATCATACACTTTCCCTCCCTCCTCTAGTCCTCAGAAAGGGAGCCCTCCTCCCGTAACATCTGACCTTAGCCTAGCAAGTCTCATCTGTACTACCTGTGTCCTCTTCCTCTTTGCCTGTCAAGGTCACCTTGCCAGTGGGAAGTGATCAACACTGAGGTGGGGGGACAGAGTTCATGTCAGAAGTAGTCCCTACTCCCCATATTGATGGATGATTTTTAACTGTGGGAGATTTGAGCGGCATCATTATTGATACTGTTATGGATTGAATTGCATCCCCCCAAAATTTATTGTTGAAATCTTGGCACCCAATTTAACTGTTCTTGTAGACACCCCTCTTGTTTGGACAGTTATCTAAAAGACTATGTTTTAAAAACAACAATAAAAAACCAAACCAGATTCCAACACTCACTTGCTCTCCCATGACATACAGACAACAACCTTGATGAGCACACTGAAGGTGGCCATCTGCAAATCTAGAAAAGAAGCTTCACCTGAAATAAACTCCATGAGAAACTTGATCATAAACTTCAAACCTTTTAGCCAGTGAGAAAATTAACTCACCCAGACTGTGGTATTGTTTTCGTAGCCTGAAATGACTAATGTGCTTACACAGGTCTCTCAGGTCCTCCAAGAAGCTAAACTTTTGTTTGGTTACTAGGCTATTTGATAAGTGCTATATTCCAGACAAAACAATCCAAGTGAGGCTCATTTCTTCTTCCTTATTCAGCTCCAGGGCTGTGACTAGACAAACAGCCACGTCTCCATTATTTGCTCAGCTCACTGTCAGGCCATACAGAATACCTAAGGGAATTTGAGTGAAGACTCTTAAATTGTGTCTGGTGAAAAATAAAAAGAATGCATTGGAAGAACATTGTTTAGATCTCAGATTGAAAGTAGACTAAGGATCTAGCTTTGTTCATCACAGAAGCCAAGAACAGTTAGAAGCTCAGTAAAGAACATGGTGTATTAAAGGTCAAAGGAACCTGTGACCTGCTAGGGAACATGCATCCCAACATCCACACACTGGCTATCAGATGCTATAACAACCCTAGGGGCCAAATATAAATTGACCTTCTTCCTCTCAGCATATGGTCCACATCCTAAGCCCCATGCAGGGGAATGTTAATGACCAAGCTTAGATAATTTCATCAAATTCATTTTGTTAAGGAGCTCACCATCTGAAAGTTTTGGTTCCAGGGGTACAGGTCATTTCACTAATGCACATAAAATGTGACCTAGAATTACATTCTTTAAACAATAAACAAGCAAGTGAACAAGCAAAAAATGTATAGTCCATCCAGAAAAAGGGCTAATTTATATTAATATTCTTTTTGAAATTTTTATAAATGAGTACTGGATTTGCATCGTTTCCACCCCTTTCTCCTCCCTCCAACTCTTCCTGTGTTCCAGATTCATTCTCAAGTCATGACCTCTTCTTCACTTACATGTGTGTGTGTGTGTTTGTATGTATATACATGTATGTATATGTGTGAATAGAACCCACTGAGTCTATTTATCATTGTTCATATCTATATATGATTAGGGCTTAATGAAGATTTAGTTTTCTCCAGCTGTGAAAAACCTGGTATGTTATCCAATCCCATATGGGCATCCAGAATACATTCATTTATTTATCTGTATGTGTAGATGCATGCATGTGTGTGTTTATGGAGGTGTGCACACTGAATGAAAATGAAATAAAGACCTGATTTCTTCTTAAAAATATTTTTTAATCAAAATAGGAATAAACTAGGGAAGAAAGAAGGAAGGAGAGAGGGAGGGAGGGAGGGACAGTTTGGAGATTCATACAATGCTGTTACGTATCGATGTTTCTAAAAAAATTTGCAACACACCAAACAACCAAAAAGTTATCAAGTTTATAATTTTATAGTCCCTAAGCTTTTTTTCATACCTTTAGCTTTCAAATAATAAATGCATGTCAGATGTCCCCTTCAGTATGAAAACTGTTATCTCAGATCTTTTACAGACCTCCTACCACTGTCTTTCCTCATTTCTGCTATAAGCTGAGATTGAGAACCTGAAGCTCAAACTACTCACACAGTTTCAAACCCCTTTATATTGATAGTTATGTATAATGCCAGAGTATTTGGATATCTAATCACAGAATTTGAATTCTTGTTCAGAGTTTGCAAAAGGGAAGAAGCTAATGAAAGACAAGGGGTTCCCATAATCATGGAAAGCACTACAGGAGTTCCAGAAAGAGTTCAAGAGAGAAAGAAAAATGGCCAAAACCATGGAGAATAACACCTTTTAGTAGGAGTGGGCTATAGTATCCTGCCTTTGACCATAGGTTACAGGAATTCTTTAACCAAGCTGAGTGTACCCCGCATCTATGCCTAGCACATACCTTCTTGGTCCTAAAGCATTTTTTCCCCATCCCTGTCTAGTTGATTCCTTATCATCTTTCTGGAAAGTTCTTCTTTGGGGAAACCTTTCTTTGGCCTCTGTATGTACATCCTCTAACTCCATTAGACTCTCTGAGAGATATTAACTTCATTCCCATTGAACATGTATCTCCTGTGTGTGATTGCTTATTTAGTCTCCAGATACTGGATCTATTTTTCTACATTCTATAACAGGTCTCTACATCTTTTATTTTGTTCACTAAGTAGATGATGTTCATTTCCTATCTATGGATGGTATTCATTTCTTACTTTGTGAAAGAGATGAGTATTTGTTTCCTATAACTTTGTTAGCAAAATGGACACAAACCTAGTGATGTCATGCCACAGACACATTCATTCACACCAGAAACATCTGAATCAAAGCTGTGGATAAAGTTGTTTTCCTCTCAAACTCTAGAGAGAAGATTCATTCTGTGCCCTTTGTAGCTTCTTAAAGCACAGATATTCAATGGTTTACAGCCATAGCACCAGGGTTCACGTCTATAATTGTCAAACACCCTTGTAGACATGCCTGTTTTCATTTCTCATAAAGATGCCAGGCACATTAGGATTAGAGTCTCTTAAGGTGACCTCAAAACTGGACTTAATTATGATTATAACAGCACAACTTCCAAATATGGCAGTCTTCACAGATAGTGGAGATTGGGACTCCTGGCTATTGTAAAATCATAGTGATGGGTTTTATGTTTTATGTTGCTTTTTCCTTTTTTGGAGACAAGCAGGTGAGGACACATGGCAAGGGTGTGTTGTTAGGTGGAACTCTGTTCTGTAATAGAGAAGCTCCTATCTATGAACTTGGCAATAAGAAAATTCAATGGCTGGAAATAACATGAGAAAATTTACTGCAAATGTTCACTTTTAAAGAAAGAAGGAAACAGTTAATGATGTTTTCTTACAAATGAAGTAGACAAATGAACTTCAGTTAAACTTTATCATGACACAAGAACTTGTTTGATGAAAAGGATCCCCCCAAAACAAAACAAACAAAACCAAACAAAAAATGATGCAATTTTGCAACAGATTACAAAACAAGGATGCATTTAGGCCTTTGTGCTCATCTTTTCTTGCTCTCTTCTGTGTTTCCACCCCTTTCCTCCAATTCATTTACAACTCCCATAGAAATGAAAAGTGTTCTTTTAAACTGACCAGCACTGCAATCACCAGGACCAATTTTCATAACACAGATGCCCCGAGTGCTCTTGTGGAAGTTGTTCCAGCAAGTTGGACTCCTCTGAAGATTAGGGTCAGATCCAGCAAGCTCCAGCACTGCAGGATGCAGTAGCAGGGTCAACTTTTTCAAATGTGAAATACCAAAAGCTAAGAAGATCATTGGTAAATGTAGTGAGAATTTAGAGTTTTCTTTGCACTCTGGGGTTGGATTAAGTACTCCTCTTACAGGCTCCCTGATCTCTGTGAGACCCTATGAGTCTGGGTCAGTCGATATCATGGGCTATATTCTCATAGCGTTCCTGACCCTGCTGATTCCTTATACCCTTCCTTCCTCGTCTCCATAGTACTCACTTATGTTCTCTGCATATAAGTCAAAGCAGAATAGCTTGGTGTTCTTGTGGGAATTCTAACAGTGGGAAGGGGAGCTCTTTTGCCTAGTTGTAGGACTCTTTTCCTGTGACTGGGTTGCCTTGATATGAGATTATGTGTGCCTGGGTTTATTGTCACATGTTATGCAGTGTTTGGTTGATGTCCCTGGGAGGCCCTGAGGGGAGGCAGAGAAGGGAGTGAATCTGAGGAATAGGGTAGGTGGGGGAGAGACTAAGGGGAGTTGAAGGGGGAGAAACTGCAGTTGGAATGTAATCTATGGAAGAAGAATTTTTAAAAAGTACTCTTAAAGTGTTTTGACCTTGTATTATAAATTGTGGTAGAGCTTATTCCCCTTGGGGTGCTGGCTCATGACAGAACCTCTACTTCTCACTAGAGTTTGCCTGATATAATAACATTGTCATGGATTGGTTCTTTTCTTTTTCTCTTGTACCCCAATCTTATACCAGAGGGATGGATCTTCATCTTCAGTCAATTCTGTTAGTAGAGTTTTCAGGAAACATCAGATTTTCATGACTCTGAACATCCAAGACTAGTATCAATTAAAGATGATATAATTGTCAATTTCTGAATATATATCCAATGTCAGCTTTTTGGAGAAGGGGAGAAGTGGGAGGGAGGGAAGAATGGAAGGAAAGAGGGGAAGGGCTAACAATCGAGATGTAATATGAATAAAAAAAATCTATGTTTCTTTTATCTCAGCATCTGATAGAGACTTTGAAGTAACAGGGGATTTCTGTTCTTAATTGGGGAAAATTGTGATATTAGTTCTTAGGAGAGCCACTATTCTATTTTTACACCTTCCCTGAATTATCAATTTGCTGTTTGGTTTTGTTTTGTGTTTTACAGCTCTAAAAGAACAAATTCTGCCTTCCAGAACTCACTGTTCTGTGAGGTCATACAAAGAGCTTTATTAGAATAAACATGTACAATTAAAACATCTTTGCTGCTTCTAGAGATCTTTCCTAGAAAGGAATGTTGAAACAAATTACCCACTTAGGAGTAATTGGAAATTAAAAGTAGTTTTCTTCTTAAGGTAACTTTCTTGGAAGAAGGGTGAGGCTTGTTTAATGTCCTCCATGATTTCCAGTTGCCAAATAGCCTTTTGCTGTGAATCTGCCCTGAAAAATGGGGCTTGGGTCTCCTTCAGTTGTTCCAGATCCTGGAGTGCATTGCTGTTTACATGACTGTGAACTTGCCATGGATTTGCATTGAAATAAAAGAAGACTTCATAACATTAATATCACAGTGTATAAATAAAAGCTGAAGAACTGGGGAGAGGACAGGATATAAAAAGGAAAGACATTAATGTTGACATGACTTTGGGAAGACTATTTCACCTCTGAACTTCATCTATGGTCCCTAAAAATGACATATATAGTATTTAATGTCCTGGATGTAGCCCACCATCTTGAGCAAAACTGAGTGATGGTTGAGGCATTACCCCAGGGTTGTTTCCTGCTGTTTGTGTACCTTTCCATTCTTGCCATTGATGTATCCCTCATATATTTGGCATGGCACAGAGAAATCCTCACTGCCTATACTCTGGTGTAACTGCTTCACTCTGTTGGGTGGAATTCCTGCATAATCAATACAATGGTGATTTTATAATTCCTGATAACGATTTTTTAGAGAATTCCTGATTTAATTCAAGTGATTTTTAAATCCTGCTGCAGAATAGCAAAAACTTGCTAAAAAGTCTGTGAACCTTCACATGTCACTGGCACATAACTGTACTAAGGAGAAGAATAGACCTGAACCAGATTTATGACATAGGTAAACATTTGCTCTAGGTTGGTGATAAGGTCATGAGTCTGTGTAGTCACCATGATAGGTAGCAATGAACAGAAACTAGATAATTAACTAATAGTGGAATGAGAGATAGGTAGACATACTATTCTGGACTTATAATAAACTCATGGAACTATGAAGTAGTTCTATATGTTTACTTAGGTAGGAGCCTTAATGGAAATACATATAAATAATCATCCTGCTGTAACCCCTTGGACACTCCTAACCTTAAACCTTGTTAACCTGTAATACGGAAAACTGTTGCTTTAAACTCACAATGGACTTATATAATGTAGACATAGATAAGAATTGGAGAGGAGGGAGGAGCTATGGTCAAGATGTAAAGCAAATGAATGAAGGAATGAATGAATGCATGCATGGATAAATAAATAAAAATGTTTGTTTTGATTTTAATTTCAGTGTACATGGCTATGCTCATTTCTATTAATATTTCATTCTTGCTGATAATCCAGGAGATGATCACCATTGCCATACTACATTTGCTGGGAAGTTGACATGACAAGTGTGCTCTGACAGAAGCAGGGACAAATGCTGTAACCATTCAAAAGGGAAGCAAATTTTGATTTTTGTGAGATCATTAAGGGGCCCTGGAAGTTGGTAGCATATTAGTGGTACTATGGAGGATTAGCAAGATTTAGAATTGGAGACAGTGGAAATTGTTCAACTAATAATAAGGACAGATAAGCAATTTATGGTTTGGAAAAAACATTTAATTTATTCAGGTAAAGAGTCCACTGCAAGAGAGAGCTAGTATCATATATATCATGAGATTTTAGAAAGTTGTACATTTTAAGGTCCACAGAGACATTTGAATTCATTTTTGTTTATTCAAAGTTAAAGCTTTATCGGAAAACAGGATGTTCATGCTTTGACTGGATACTGTGTTAAAACTTTAAAGACCTAAAACCTGGAAAAACAGATATATAGTGGCATCATCAGATAACCCAACCAACCAACAGGAATGAATACATCATAACAAAATCAGTACCATCTTGTGATCATTCCTACAGTTAACACACAGCAATGGCATGAAGAAAATTAGTGTCCTACCATGTCAAGTCATAAGAACCATTTATTGGAAAGCAAATTGTCAAAAATGGGCTCTTATCATGTGTTTGATTATAATTTTTTTAAATGTTCACATTCAAAATTCATCTAAAACCTCATTTCTTCTGTTAAGTTTCTTTTCTGATCTCTCTGTACATTTGTATTCACTACTGGCAATGGTCTTGCTTCATTGACAGGGTTAACATCTGACAATTACATCTAGAATTGCCATTACTCCAGAGCTATGTTTTACATGGTTCAACACAAATCTCTAATTAGTGAAGTGTCTTTCTGGTAGCTGGGGGACATCAGAGCCTCTGATGTGCCAGTCTGAGGTTCTTCCTACTAGTTTCTTGCCAAATCATAGATCTTGCCAAGGCCTTATTATGACTTTTAGGACCCAAAAAATTGCATAAAACCTTAGCTGCAATCATTCTCTCCTGTCAATCAAGCATCACAAAAGCCACAGTATTTTCCATTTTTATTACTTTCTTGGTCCTAATCACCAATGATTATTAAATTGCAAATAGCCTCCTAAATGGTTGTCTTGATTCAAATCTTACCTCCTTCAAACCTTACAGATAGAAAAATTCTTAATGTGAATGTAAAAACATACGCCTCTGTATGCCTTACATTCTTGCATTAAATTGCAATTACACCTTGAGCAAGAGCTGGTTGCCATATGATGGTCCCACAGGTCTATGCTATCTACCCTGGTCCAGCTATATCTCCTTAATTCTGGACCCAGGTTGTGTTATTTCTCTTAAGCCATACTAATCCCCTAGATATCCTCCAACACAGAAATGCCTTTTCAATAAAAGAAAGCTAAAACTAAAACAAAAAACATATGTACTGTCTGTGCCCACTGCTTGCTGTGCTGTTCTCCTAACAGCACCACCATTCATTCCTCTATTTACTTCAAGCTGGTGTAAATTTCTACTTTGACATTAAGACTGTTGTTATTCCCCTAATTGAAATTGCACATACACCTCCTCATACCTCTTTCTCAGCCTGACCCACATTTTCAAATTAGTTGAAATGTTTATTAATTATAATCTAACTATACTTGCTTTGGCAGCGTAGATCTTTGAAAGAAGTATTTATTTTTCTCTTTTGATCACTAATGTTTACTCAGTTTATAACAGTGTATAACTGTGTAGTATAAGATACTACAGATGTTCAAAAGCTGCAGAATAAAATTGGCTAAAATGTCATCTTTTTTCCATTCGCGTCTATCCCTTAATTTTACTTAGCAATTGATTCCTGCAGCTTCTATAGAGGTCTTTGTGTGTAGGTAGCAAGTATATGTACAAGCAGTCTAATTAGGTATTATATTTCCAATGGTTCTCTTAGAGATATAGGGGTTTGTACATTATAAAGGTAGATAACAACCATTTTCTTAGATGACACTCAGTGACTATATCATCTTGTAAAAATAAAATTCAAAACAAAATCTATTTTCCTAGTAGCAGAATATAAGACCTAAATTCCAGTGTTACTCACGTTAATTCCCCCCCCCCCAATTCCTCTGCTCTGAGGTTGTAGAAGGGTTTCCAAAAGTCCAAGAAAAAAATCACCTTTGTATTAGAGCATGGCATGTTTTAATCTGAGCCTTCCTATCCTCCTCCTCACACAGACCAGTTCTGCTATTCCTGTTACTCCATTTCTACTTACAGATTTTGAGTAAGGGTTTGCTACAAGGAAGGATTCTGTAGCCAAAAAGGGAAAAAGGAAAAGAAAGCAAAGAAGAAAAGACTGAATTAGGTCATTTCCCCAACTCAACATACTTTGAAATCTACAGCTACCATTTTAGTATTCAGCATTTGCCAGCTCTGCAGCTAAATGGAATCACAGAAACTCTTTACAAACTGACACTTTCTATTTTTATTTAAATTGAACCAAATAATTTTTCCTATCTTACGCTGGCAGTTTAATTTAATTTACTTATTTTGCCATTCTGTCTTTCCTGTTGTACACTGAGTGGCTGAAGGATAATTGCTACAATAGCATCCAAAAAATTTGTGTTTGCTATTAAATAAAACTGATAGAGAAGGAAGAAAAGAAAATCAAAATGACAGAGCTTATCATGTCATAACATGTCATACTGTCAGAATCATTAATTTGATGTCTAAAAAAAAAAGCCCCCACCTACAGATGTGCTACACCTAGCAATTTTGAGTCATCTAGAAATATTTAACATCTAGTTATATTCCATTGCTTTGCTAGCTCACTCTTTCTTTGTCGGTCTTTCTGTCTCTCTGTACATCTCTAACTCCTGTGTTTCTATTGCTCTTTGTGTCTCTATCTCTGCCTCTCTGTGTCTCTGTCTCTCTGCTTTTCTCTCTTCTTACACTCTTAGATTTATGTTATGTATATTTTGGGTCTCTCTGTATCTATATGTCATATGCGTGCACGTCGCCACAGAAGCCTGTAGAGGGTATCAGATCTCCTGGTCCTGCAGTTACAGGCATTTGAGAGTTACTAGTTCTGAGTGCTGAGAACCAAATCCAGATCTCTGTATGAGCAGGAAACATTCTTAACCCCCGAGCTTTATATTTACCTTTTCCATCTTTTGTTTATTATAGTATCTGACAACTCAGTAATAGTACTTTGTATCTGATTCCTTTATTTTAAGGAACAAGAGTAATAAATAGACTCTGCATTCCCATTCTAATCCACTATTCTCTATTTACTTGTTTACTTCAAAGCAAACACTTTAGTATTTCTAGTTTGATTCTTTCATCCACTCGAAGTCAAGAAAAATGTGTTGTATATTTTAATTACTTAATTAATTTGTTCTTATCTTATATATTACATCCTAACCACAGTGCTTTATAATTATAAACACTAATCAAATTACAAATTTTGTTTGAGAAATATAATAGATACTTTAGAATCTTTTGTTTCTTTAGTCCTGATTATACATCTGAATTTCTATAAGAACTTCTAAAAGATACTGGTGTTCAAGTTTCAGTAAGGACCAATCACACTAGAAGCTATTGATGTGAGGGCCAAACATTACATATTTCTAGAATGCTCTGGTACTTTCTGATGTGTTAGTAATGTTGAGAATGATTTTGTAGGAGAATTTAGTTACTAATAGGTGGTCTTCCCTTTGTTTTAATTTTTACTTCAATGTATATGGCTTAAAGACAAAAACAAATATTCAATAATTAATGAATTTGCTGTTACTCTTCTACTTTTAGGTGACCCAGAATGACTAGCATAGAACTAGAGGAAGATGTGCTATTGACTTGATACGCTTCTGTGTCACTGGGCAATCTTGCTCCTGCCTCTGTGAGTACGAAGATTTGTTAATGTTTGAATAGTTTTCAAGGACAATCAGAAAGGAAGCAACCAGAAAAACATTTTAATCAAAACTGCCTAAAGAATCTCAGATTACTCTAGAGTCATTTAGTCCACAAGACTTTCTTAGCTTTTTTTAAATTGTACATCAATATTCAGTTTTAATCAATTTTTAAATGTGGAACTTTGTCTTCCTTTTCTCAAAAACTGACTATGACGTTATATGTGCTTGAGGGCACATATGGGAAAGACAGAAGAGATTTCTGGCCACATCTATGGCTAGAATTTCAATGTGAAAAAATCAGAGTAAAAAGTATTTCCTAATCCTTTTCTACATAGTTCCAGGCCATCATGACTCTTTTTCAAGCAATCTTTTGAAAATATTTAACTCAAAACATGTGATATTTACATTTTGAGGTTTACAAGTGCTTTGATTTTAGTTCTTTGAGAAAATTTCATACATATTTATAAGAACCATTCAAATAAATGGTTTATGAATCAACATTTCATGAATTCTTCCTGCATTTTAGTAAACATCAACTGGGCACAGCCCAGAGTCATGTAAGGAAGGACTTTCATTTGAGGGATTAACCCAATCATGTTGCCTGCAAACATGAATATAGATACTTGCCTTAATTCGTAATTGATGTAGAGGATGCAACCCCACATGACATCATTCTCTGGGGAGATATCCTGGCCAGGATAAGAAAGCTAGTCAATGGACTCTAGATTTGGCTCAGTAGTTACGAGTGTATCAACTATGGTAGAAGACCTGAGCTTGATCCCCAATGCCAATGTTGAATGGTTCTTAATTACCTCTAACTCTAGTTCCAGTAGATCCAACTTCTCTAGCCTCTGTGGGCACCAGCATTTTAGTAAATATATATTTATATAGACATAAATATTCATACATATAATGAAAAATAATTTAAAATAAGAATAATGTTAAAAGCTAGGCCGTATAGCTAGGCTCAAACAGCATTCCTTACTGGTTTCTGCTTCCAGTTCTTGCCTGAGTGCCTGCCATGACTTACCCCAATGAGAATGTCTTACCAGGGAGTGTGAAAGAAACACACTCCTTCCCTAAGTTGCTTTTGGTTGCGATATTTGTCACAGAAACAAAACTAGAATGCTCTATCCATCTCTCCCCATTGTGTTTAAAGTTTAGCTCATGCAAGTAGGTTTTATTCCAGTAGGCTTTCCCCTTGTGCAAAGAAAATAAACAACCTTTGATGACAATACCTATGTACTAGACTATACCACAGTTTTCCTAAAATAACATAGGTAGTAAAATATGTAGGCTTATTACAGTATCCCATTGTTTTATTCTTTCCCCTTGTTCTACATTGATGTTTGCTTTTTTTTTTCTAGACAATGGTCTAGAAATTATGGAATACTCCAGGATTAACTGAACAATGGCCTTGTTTTAGAAAAATGTCTTGGATCTAAGAGATTTATCTAAGGAAACATCTCAACCATTTTGCTTGTACTACTGATTGATAAAAGAATGAGTTTCAATTGCAGCTGAGAAACTGAACTAACTGGATTTGCACCCTTCAACTAGTTGTGCCTGTATGTTTTTTTCTCCTACTCAGAGTAGTCATTTTCTTTTGAATAGTAACTCAAGTGAGTTTTACAAAAGGTGCTGACTGTTAATAGCAGCAAATGTTTATTCTCTCAACAATTAAAACCCAACTTTTCCCTAAGAGAGAGACAAGAGAGGGCTGATCAAACACTATGTGTGAAATTATTTAAAGAACATCTCTATGGGGAAGGGGGGATGGCCCAGTCAGTAATTACTTGCCATAAAAACACAGGGACAAGCTTGGTTTCTAGCACCTGTACAGTGGAATAATGCTTGTAATAGTGCCAGGAGGCAAAAGCAGTTTACCTGGAGGTCACTCTCCTGCCAGCCTAGCAGAGGTTTAAATTCACCTGTCTAAAGAATATAGGTGGAAAACAATTGAGGAAGATATTTATTGCCAATTTCTGGCCTTTATATGTATGTGCACATCTGTGGACCTCTACACACATGTGTATACACACTACATTCTGTTACATACATACCTACCCACACATAAAATAAAACCAGTGAAAGAAAGAAAAGAAAGAAAAGTATCTTAATTGCCCTGTATTAGGCAACTTTTCAATGTACAACTATGAATCCTTTCCAAATGCAAAGTAAAAACCAGTGAATAGTAAGTGTTCATATAAAATCCTTTCTCTTATAATGTTTTTCCCTAAATGGATTCTTTTGGGGTTTCTAGGTTTATATAGCCAGCATTTGCTACTTTGTGGGAACCTTTCTCTCTCTTTCACACTTTTAACCCCCTAACACTAGCTAGGAGAGAAAAAATGGATAGAAGGGCCAAAGACAATGGCATACACTAGTAATGCCAGCACTTGGGGAAGCAGATGCCTGTGAATTTCTGTGAATTCAAAGCTGGCCTGGTTTACAAAGTGAGCCTAAAACAGCCAAGACTACAAAGAGAAATATTGTCTCAAAAAAACTGATAAAATAAAATAGAATAAGGATGGAAGGAAGGAAGGAAGGAAAGAAGAAAGAAAGAAAGAAAGAAAGAAAGAAAGAAAGAAAGAAAGAAAAAAAAAGCATAGAGAGTTAGTGTTAGACTGCTTCCTGCTTGCTGTTCAGGGGCATTGAGTTCCTAGGGTAAGTTTGATCAACTAGGCAAAACCAGCAATCCCATATCTTAGGGCCCTAATATTAAACACCCTCTGGAAAGTTCCTACAATTCCAAATATCACACATTCTGAGAAATTAAAATCAAACCTCTGCTAGGTTGTTTCCAAATTCTGACTCTTATTGATAAAGCAGCATGGTCATATTTGAACACGTGTCCCAGTGGTAGGATGAAGTGTCCTTTGGATACATGCTCAAGTGTGGTATAGACATATTTTTCTTCATCAATTAATTTATTTAATCACTTTACAGCTTGATCACAGCACCTCTCTCCTCTCCTCCCTGTCCTACTCACTATCACATCACTTCCTCCCCTGCCTCCTTCCCTTCTGTTCAGAGAGGAGGAGGCCCCCCATGGGTACCAACCCACATTGGACTATCAAGTCACAGCAGGACTAAGCACATACTCTCCCACTGAGGCCAGACAAGGCAGCCCAGCCAGGGGAAAGGGATCCAAAGGCAGGCAATAGGGTGAGAGACAGCACCTACTTCAATCATTAGGGGACCCACAAGTTGACCATGCTGCACATCTGCTATACATGTGTAAGGGGCCTAGGTCCAGCCCATGCATGCTTTTAGGTTTGTGGTTCAGTTTTTGTGAGCCTCCATGGGCCCAGGTTAGTTTAATCTGTAAGTCTTTTTGTCATGTCCTTGACTTCTTTGATTTCCTCAATTCATCTTCCCACGCTTCCACAGGACTCCCCAAGTGCCATATATTGTTTCTCTACGGGGTCTCTGACTCTGTTTTCATCAGCTGCTTGATGAAGCCTCTTGGAAGACAGTTATCCTAGGCTCCTGTCTGCAGTCATAGCTGAATATCATTAATAGTGTCAGTGGTTGGCTCTCAAGTTGGGGCAGTCATTTGTTGGCCATTCCTTCAATCTCTGCTCCATCTTTGTCCTTGTTTCTGTACTTCTTGTAAGCAGGACACATTTTGTGTTGACAGTTTTCTGAGTGGGATAGTGTCCCCCTCCCTCCACTAGGACACTTGTTGAACTATGTAGCTTTATTCTTGATAGATCTTGATGTAGATCAATTTCCAGCTTTCTGAGTAACTGCTCCACTGATTTCTATAGTGGCTGTACAAGTTTCAGCTCCCACCAGAAATGGAAGAGTTTACCCCTGCTCCACATCCTCTCCAGCATGATCAATCACTTGTGTTATTGATATTAGCCATTATGATAGGTGCAAGATGGCGCCTCAAAGTAATTATTATTTGCATTTTTGTTTGGTTTATTTGCATTTGCTAATGGATAATGATGTTAAACATCATTTAAATGTTTCTCAGCAATTTGAGTTTCCTCTATTGAAAATTCTGTTTAGATATGTTTCCACCTTTTAAGTGGGTTATTTGTTTTTTCAATATCAAGTTTGTTTTTCAAGTTCTGTTTTTATTTATTCATTCAGATTACATTTCGATTGTTATTCTTTTTATTTGTCTTCTCCCATTCCTCCCTCCATCCCTTTTTCACCCTATTCTCCCCCGCCCCCAGGTCTGTGACAGAAGGGACCTCCTCCCAACCATAGCCTATCAAGTCTCATTTTTGATAGCCTGCCTATTCTTTCTCTGAGTGCCAACAGGCCTCCCCACTATGGGGAAGTGGTCAAATATAGGGCACCAGAGTTCATGTCAGAGTCAATCCCCGTTCTCCACACAACTGTGGAGAACGTCCTGTCCATTGGCCAGATATGAGCAGGGGTTCAATGTTTACTGCATGTATTGTCCTTGGTTGCTGCAGTAGTTTGAGCAGACCACCCTGGGTCAAGATTTGCCCATCATGATGTTCTTCTTATAGGTTTCTAAGACCCTCTGGATCATTCTATTTCCCCATTCTCATATACTTCTCTCACCTAGAGTCCCAATAGGAGGTCCCTGCATCTTCCTAATCTCCTGGTAAGTGGAGACTTTCATGGGACATCCCTTTTGGGCTAGTGCTTGATTATAAGTGAATATATACCATGTGAGTCTTTCTGAGTCTGCATTAACTCACTCAGTAAGATCATTTCTAGTTCCATATTTTTGCCTGCAAATTTCAGGATTTCCTTGCTTTTAATAGCTGAGTAGTATTCTATAGTGTAAATGTACCACAGTTTCTTTATCTATTCTTCGACTGAGGGACATTTAGGTTGTTTCAAGCTTCTGACTATTAAGTTCTTTATATGTTTTGTATATTAGGCCTCTATCATATGTGGAACTGTTAAAAATATTTTCCCATTCTGTAGACTGCCATTTTGTTCAAATGGAGGTGTCCTTTGCCTTGGAGATTTTCACTTTCAGTTTTAACTGAATTTACTAGCTATTTATCTTGGTGCCTGTGTTAATGTTGTACTGTGCAGGAAGTCTTCTTCTGAGCCAATGAGCTCAAGGTTATTATCTACTTTTCTTCTATCAGATTGAGTGTACATGCTTTTATGTTGAGCATTTTGATTCAGTTGGAGTTGAGTTTTATATTCCTCTACATTCAGTTATCCAGTTTGATCAGAACCATTTGTTGAAGGTACTGTTTTTTTGCTCCCAGTATTTCTGGATTCTTTTTTAAAAATTAGGTTTCTATAGATCTGTGGTTTTATGTCTAGGTTTTCAATTAAATTCCATTGATCTAATACTAGGCTGTTATTAGTATAGCTTTGTACCACAACTTGAGATCAGTAATTGTGAGATCAACAACAGGACTTTTATTGCTTATGATGGTTTTATCAATCCTGGGCTTTTTGTGTTACTATGTGAAGCATTGTGTTGGAGTTTTTATGGGTATTGCATTGAGTCTGTACACTGCTTTTGAATGTAGGATGACCATTTCTACTATGCCAAACCTACTAATGATCATAAAAAATCTTTTCACTTTCTGATATCTTCTTCAGTTTCTTTCTGTAAAGTTTTTATCATACAAGCCTTTCAATTGCTTGGTTACACTTGCCCCAGAATATTTTATATTTGTGACTATTGTGAAAGGTGTTTTTCTCTTATTTCTTTCTCAGTCTGTTTTTCATTTTTCTATTGGAAGGCATCCAATCCCACTCATCTCCCCCTTCCCTTTATACCTGCCCTTCATCATTGCAGCCTATCTCCAACAGAGAAGACAAATCTCTTTGTGGAATCTGTATTGTGTCATAGTGTGTCCCACGGTATACCATTTTGTCCATGCATTTTTTTATTGCAAGTATTAATTTCAATGATTCATTGTTTTGGTTTGAGGTCTCTGGCTTTGGCTACTCTATCAATAAATACTAAAACCTCACTGGAACTCCTCTCAGATATCCTGTTGTTGTTTTGTGTAATGGAGATCCTCTAGTTTTGGATGTGTAGGACTGGCCACTTCATGCACTCCAGCAGTTCACCAATGGGCTAAATGTTAGGGTGGGACTATTCAAAGCCCTCTATCAGGGCCTGAGTAGTATCTGAGCTGGTCATCCTACTGGTTCTCTAACTCTCATGCCCTTGGGCCAGCTCACTAGTAACCTTTGCTTCCAGGGCCAGCTGTACCTGCTATACAGGAGAGATGCAGGGCCTGTTTTTTCAAGTGTTCCATCTGGTGGGCAACAGGACAAGGTCTCCTACTCTCATGACCCTGGGGCCAGCTCTTCTGCCTGCCATAGATGGTGACAGACACCCTCCTCCATACCACTGCCCATTAGATAAGAAAACAGGAGAAGCTTTCCCATACTCGTGCCCTCTGGGCTGGTTTATTCCTACCCCTACTACCAGGGTCAGGTTTACTGTTCTGCCCAGGTGAGGTACAGAGCCAGACCTCTAGAATATTGCAGTAGAAGAGGGGCAGGCGCAGATCTCCTACTTTCATGACACCAGCACCAGGTCCTCCAGCTGCAGCAGGGGTTCAGGGGCAAGGGGAATGGAGATTATCTATTACTTGTCCAAACCAATACTCAAGAGACAAGTGGTAGGACCAGTGCAACCACACTCCTATCTTCTTTGGGTATGGGTTACATAAAACTCCCACAATGTGTATTCCTGCGCTCCCAAGTATTGAAGCTGACTAGAGAGAGGATCAGCTCTCTTGATCTCATTCCCCTAGAGACAGATTTCCCACAACACTCAGATGAAGGGTGTAGCCACCTCTGCACAGCTCTCAGACTTCAGCATGTCCCAGTAAGGGAGTTCAGACCAGAGACGTCCACTTGGACTTTGGTAGTAACAGACCCATGCTATTGCAGGGTCATAGACTCAGACATGGTGCTCAGTGGCAGCACAGACCAGGGCCCCACAATTATCCCAGGTGGCATAATCATCTATGCACATCAAGCTGATCTTCACTATCCTCAAATGTCCAGTTATCCCTCTTTTCATTGTGCCCACATCCTTGTGTTTCTCTTTCTCTTCTATTTCTCCACCACTTACTTGCTCTTCTTATTGGCTCCCTGACCCCAGGGAGGGGTCATCTCAAGACTGCTCTCAGAAGAGCTATGCTCTGCTTGTGCATTATAGTGCCTGGCAGGGATCATCTCTAGCAAGTTGGTCCAACCAGGCCTGTGTGGTTCCAGACTAGTAAGTGTCTGAGGCTAGCTTCCTGTCCAGGCTCCATGGCACTGGCCTGGTGGGCATCTCAGGCTCCTTTTTTAAGGAAATGTTAACACCATTCAGATGTTCAGAACATTGAGTATAGACATAGCTCCATTCTGCCAACTGCTGACACACATGTGACACAGAAGCCACACCTATAATGCTTCTAGACACAGGTGATATTGACTTCTTTTAAATGTGATTGCTTCTTTATGTTCTAGAGCTTTCAGATGTGGTGTAAGTTGGTAGCAAAATATATACTCACTTATTAGTGGATATTACCTCAACATAGATATCCTTTGAGAGCCTCCACCCACTGGATAATTGGGACAGATGCTTGGACTCTCTACTGGACTCTGAGGAGAGTGCTAAGAGTAGTGTGGAAAAATGAGAGGATGGAAGGACACAGAGGGTTCAGGGGCCCCACAAAGAGACCATTATGACAGGTGGATCTGGACCCAGTGGGGCCTGCATAAACTGTTGCACCAACCAAGCACTATGCATGCAGGAAACCTAGACCCCATGTTCAAATCTAGTCAATGGAGAGCTCATTATCCATGGTTGTGGGGGGAACAGGAAATGCCTCTGACATGAACTCTCGTGCTCCAGATTAGATCGCTTCCCCTTCATGGGGAGGCCAGCAGCACACAAAGGAGAGAGAAGCAGGCAATCTGGATGAGATCTGATAGGCTGTAGTCATATGGTGTAGGAGGAGGTCCCCTTCTGTCAGTGGTTTGGGGAGGGGAATAAGGCAGAATAGGGAGAGAGGGTGGGAAGAGGAAGATATAAGTGAGGGTATAACAATCAGGATATAAGCTGAATAAATTAAAATAAATTTTAAAAGATATCTTCAGATATTGTATGTAGGTATTTAATGTGATGAACTTTTAGAATTGGTTTTATTGGGCCTCATATGTTTAAGTATGCTGTGTATTCATTTTTTATTTGATTCTATAAAGTTTTTAACTTATTTCTTTAGTTTTGTCTTGACCCATTTGTCCTTCAGTAGAAAGTTGTTCTGTTTCCATGGGTTTGTATGCCTTATGTCTGATAGGACATAGGAAATTATTTCAGTTTTCTTCTATCTATTGAGACTTACTTTATGTCCAAGTATATAGTCAATTTTGGAGTAAGTTCCCTGAGGTACAGAGAAATAAAACTTAGACGTCCAGAAAATATTTTCAACAAAACCATAGGAAAAAAATGTGACCTAAGGAAGGAGACACCTGAGTTCCACGATGATGGCGCCTATCACGCATTGTACCTGACCTACCTTATGTAGACCAGAGATCTGGACTGGGAGCTACAGACTGCAAGAACTGGAGAACACTTGATGAGTGGGGTCCCGCACAGGGCAGACCACAGGCGGGTCTGATCCCGGGTCAACCAACAGCCCATGGAGGTCCTGAACCCACCTGCAGTCTGCATCTGGCCACTATAGGCCAGGTGCAGTGCGTGGGATGGTGAGACACTGGAGCTCTTGGCCTGGGGAAGTCTCAGGGAAACAGGTCCATCTGTCCTCAGACATGTCTGCCCACCCCACACCAATCCATGGGGAGGCCAGGAGGCCGAACGGGTGCACAAGGGAGCCAGGCAGCTGGCCTCAGCAGACTGAGCCTGTAAAATTGGGCTGATAGAACCTGGCCTGGCCAAAGGTTCGTAATCTAGACTGGTCTGCTATCTAGACTGGTCCAGGCAGGAACCTGTCTTCGAGCCACAGCAGTCCTAGCCTGGACAATTGGGCAGATAAAGCCCAACCTGGATAATCCCCATGGTTCAGCAGGGACTCCCATGCTTGTGGGAGAAGCTGGACAACCCTGAGGGGTGTGGGACAGAACTACCACAGTCCTGCTGTCTGAACAGGTCCAGGCGGGAACCTATCTACACACCACAGCAGTCCTTGTCTGCATAGCTGGGTAATTAAAAGATGGCCTGGCCATTCCCCATGGCCCAGCAGGGTCTCCCACAGGCTTAAGAGAGGCTGGACTGCCCTGAGGGATCAGGACAAAAAATTAAACAGCGGCCCCCAACACAGCTGGTCTGAAAACCTCAGTAGCATGAACGGGATCACGCAGAAGCCTACCTCTGCTGACTCAGTCAGGATCATAAGGTGTAGAGCAAAGTCTCCTGGAGCAGAAACCAGGTCACCTGCTGGTTCCAGGGAAGAACTCCCTGATCCCCACAGGCAAGGGCATGTGACCTATAATCACCCAACAACTATCCACTCTCAACAACCAGTGAGAGACACAAGAAGCTAGCACCCAACATTAGAGATAGCAAGATGACTAAAGGACAGTGTAAGAATGCAAACAACTTAAACCAAAACAACTCAACATATCCAGATCCCAGCTATCCTAAGGAAAGCAACTCTGAGACCCCAACACAATCAAAATACAAGAAAATGACCTCAAATCCTTAGTAATGAAGATGATAATGGAGGAAATAAATAAAATCTGTAATCAAATGCAGGAAGATGCAGCCAAACAGGTGGAAGATATAAGAGGCCTATAGAGAGGCACTGGAAAAAATTCAGAAAAATACAAACAATCAGATGAAGGAAATCAATAAAACAATTCAAGATATGAAGATGAAAATGGAAACAGAGATAAAAGCACAGACAGAAGTAAAACCAGAACAAGAGACATTAGAGAAGAAAGTAAGAAACATAGAAGTGAGCTTCTCTAACAGAATCCAAGAAATGGAGGAACAAATCTTGGGACTAGAAGATACAATTGTAGAACTCAAAGCAACCATCAAAGAAAAGGCTAAATCTGAAAAATTCCTGACACAAAATACCCCCCAAAAATCAAGGAGACCGTGAAAAGATGAAACCTGAGAATAATAGGCATCAAGGAAAGAGAAGATACCCGACTCTATGGCTCAGAAATTATCTTAAATAAAATCACAGAAGAAAATGTCCCCAATTTAAATAAAGAGATGCATATAAACATACAAGAGGCCTACAGAACACCAAATAGAATAGACTAGAAAAGAAAATCTTTCTTCCACATAATAATAAAAACACAAAATATACAGAACAAAGAAAAATATTAAAAGTGACAAGAGGAAAAGGCTGTCTAACATACAATGCAAAACCTATGAGAATTACGACCTCTCAGCAGAGACCATAAAGGCCAGAAGGGCCTGAACAGAGGTCCTGAAAACCGTAAGAGATAACAGATGCCAGGCCAGACTACTATACCCATCAATAACCAGTGACAGAGAGAACAAAACAAAATATTTTAGGAGAAAAACAAACTTAAACAGTTCTTTTCCACAAAACCAGCTTTACAGAAGTTATTAGAAGGAAAATGTCACCCCAAAGAGACAAGCCACAACCAAAACTACACAGGAAATTAATAACTACACCATCATTAAAACACAACCACACAAACACTCTACTGTAGACAACATAAAAAATTAAGGGACTTAACAGTCACTTGTGATTAATATCTCTCAACATCAATGGGCTCAATTCTCCAATAAAAAAACACAAACTAAGTGAATGGATGCATAAACAATATCCAACATTTTTCTGCATTCAAGAAACACATCTCACCTGCAAAGATAGACATTACCTCAGGGTAAAAGGCTGGAAAAAATATTCCAAGCAAAGAGTCACGAGAAGCAAGCTAGTGTAGCCATTTTAATATCTAATAAAATAGACTTTCAACCAAAATTAGTCAAAAAGGTTGAGGAAGGACACTTCATACTCATCAAAGGTAAAATCAACAAAGATGACATCACAATTCTGAACATCTATGCTTCAAATACAAGGGCACCCACATTTGTAAAAGAACTATAAACAAAGTTTAAACCACACATTGATCCCCACATATTAATAGTGGGAGGTTTCAACACTCCACTTTCATTGAAATATAGGTCATTGTGACAGAAGTCCAAGGTCCCATGGGGTGCTGAGAAGAAGATATAATCCTTTGTGTTTGGGTGAAAAGTTCAGTAAATATCTGTTAGATCCATTTGATTCATGATGTTCCATGGTTTCCGCTTCCTCCCTGTACTTCAGGAGAGTTTAGTGTCTGTGTGATGACTGGTAGGTAATTTTCTATAAACATGTGTCCCTGATCTGCTCAAATATTTTGTTCATGGGGTTTGTGTGCTGGAGTTAGAGGTTTGGGGAATGGGATGAGTTGGGAAAGAGGTTTGAAGAGGAGATCTTTGTGATCTATTGTGCGTCGGGTCTGAGCAGAAAGGGAAACCACAGTAGGTTTTCTTCTACAGAGCTTAGGATGAGGCTCAGGTAAATGAATTTGAAAAAGCAGAAGGAAAGGTATAGATGTAAAGTCAGGCTATTTATTGCCCCCTCTGTAGCAGCCCTTGAGTTATCAGGAGGTGTCTGCTTGGATTGTTTGAGAGTTGAAATTGGGTCAATTGAGGTGACAATCCTTCTTTCCCCAAATATAATTTCCCTTTACTTAGTTAAAAGTTAAGTGCCATGCAGGCATCATTTTGAGTCATTGGAAAACCAGGAACAAGACGCGTTGCTGTTCATTTTGGTATCTTTTTCAAAAAGAAGTTATGGTCCCTTTAAAAGACACCACATTTTTAGACACACAGTATTTGGAGCAGTCAATTTTGACTCCTGACTTGGAAGCCTCTGCACTGAGGATGAATTAGAATAATTCTGAAGGAGTGATACAAGCTATCAATGTAGAAAAGCATTTGTTAGGCCTATCCAGATGTAATGGATAGCAACAATGACAAGCATAATACGATATTTAAAAAAGTTCAATAGTGGTACTTACATTGTAGGGGTAACCAATCTCTACTTTGTTAATCTCAAAGCTTATACAATAATAGTAAGGGATTCATGCCTAACTATAAATTTATTCATCTACCAATAGTTGGTGAGATGATAGAACCTAGAGTAGAATTTACTAATTCCAGTTCCTAAACAAGTATAACTTCTTTTTTTCTAAATACTTATCCTTATATCATACCTAAGTCTTGATCTTACCTTTCATTAAAGAATCATCTTCTTGAAGTAAACAGTGATCATTACTAAAATTCACAACTTGACAAAATGCAGATATCAGCTCACTTTAGGGTAGCTGCCCCCAGACAACACAATTATAATACAGACTTTATATCTAAGGCTCTAGGAACTTCATGGAAGATCAGGCAGAAAGGCTGAAAGATTCTGAGGACCAAGACAACTGCTGTAATATAGTTTCTTCAAAACAAACAAAGAAACAAACAAAACTCTAAAAGGAGGATACCAAGTGGATGACAGATGAGGAGGGGGGAGGGTGGTGTGGGACTAAGGATGAACAAGACCTGTTGTAAAAAATTAGGTGAAAAAAATGATGTTTAAAATCAACATACAAAACAGCTTCAACAACACATTAGTTTTGTGTATATCATTGCTTGCAATCAACTTATCATTAAATAAATAGGAAGAATGTACAGAAGTGCCCAAGGCATTGAGGACTCTAACATGGGAGGAAGGAAAGTAAAGCCATCCTTTGTTGTGACATATTTGACAGATTGGCCCCATAACTAATGGAATTCTAGTATAATTATGCTGGCATCTCTTTCACAGCATCTTATTGGATCAAATTCTGCAGAATATGTCTCTAGTTCCCTCTTTATCAAGTCTTAGACTCTTCTGGTGAAAACAATTTCATAATAGCTTTATTGGCATCTTAGTATTAAAATTCAAATAGGCATGGTGAAAGATTTATGAAGGAAATGGCAATTTTCTTAAAATTCTCATATTGACACATTTCTCCATACCCACAAAAATCTTGGACTCTAGCCACTATTTATTTATTTAATACACTATCTATTCAAATTTCAGAAAAATGAGCCCAGCATCTTTTACTAATGAATTTATAGTATTCTGACATTTTATAACTTAAACTATATGAATTTCAGTGTAATTTTAAGCCCACATCAGTGGTTCTTAATTATGAGTCATAAAGTGCAACTGGAATGAAAGGAGCATAAAAAGGAGTGAGTTTCTCACAGCACTAGCTGCATATCACACTGTTTCCTCTTTACTTATGCCTGCCAAGTGTTACAGATTTGTGGACATTTGCACATCATCTGGAGGAGCTTTACAGAATATTTCCTCTTCTATTACCTTAGGGTGAAATGAAATAAATAGACATCAATTATTTGATCGTGTGTTCATAAATGTTCACAAATTTTCAAATTGAAGTATGTCTTATAAACTAAAATGAAATGAAATTACTTTAATGACTTTTAATTTGACTCATGTATATCCATATAAAAATTCATATTCTCAGATCATATATATTTTTCTGTATTCTTAATAAAAATTGATGATAAACTAAAGAAATAGTGTAAGTAAAATTGCCAAATAATAATAATATTAATAGTAGTAATAATAATAGTGAGAAAAATTGTGGAAATGGGTTTCCATGTAGGAAGATAAAGTGAACAGATTTTTGATAAACACTTTGTATCTAGGTTATAAACAGAACTGCTGCTCCCATCAAACAATATGGATGCCATTCTAGTGTTATATTTGTGAGCATACATTGGAATAACCATGCATAGCTTCTTATGTATTAATAAACATGGTATATTTAGTTGACTCTAGGGTGGTTCTTTTGCTGAGCAGGGGTTAAGGGAGATAGCTTGGCTATTTTTCTCAACATATAAATGTTTGAAAAGATGGTCTATATAAGCTATGTGAAGGTATAGTAAGTGAGGTCATATTAGCAGTCCTTAATCTCTGCTGTTGAAATTAGAGATAAAGACTTCACAGAGGTGTCTTAAGTTCAATTTAGACCTAAAGATAGATTAAAAAAAAACTTAATAGAGCAGAAAACCATGTACTTCCATGAAAAACAAATAAAATTCAAGGCATATTGAATCTTCAAATATGAGTCGATTGCTTGAGTTTGTGAAGCTGTTGCACAGGACCTAAGTTAAATTTCTAGAACCCTCTTCAGCACCTCACAACCACCTGTCACTCAAGTTCCAGGAAGTCAGAATCTTGTCTTCTGGCTTCAAAAGGCATGAACACAGTCCCACATGAATGCACATACATACACATGAATAAAAATGAAATCTTTAAAAAAATGAAATCTTAAGCTGCATATGAATATTTATATCTAGTGTTTCATTCACCATGTAAAAACATTAGGCCAATAAAAGGAAGCAACAATGCATATTTTGCTGCTGTGTAACCTGGTTTTAATTCATCATAGCACAAAAGTTATCACCACTCTTAATCAATGTATTTTTACCATATTTGTAGATGTGTTTGCATATACATTTAAATTATTTCTACATAGTGATGTTATGTCTGCTTTTATGTCATTCAATTACTTTCACTTATTTCTTTGTCTTAAACATTGCCACTATGTGCTTGTTTACTAATGTGTAAAACTTACTTGACAAGACTGGAATCGAAGAACATTGCTTCAATGTCCTAGACTTTAACCAAGGTTTTGAGAATTCTTCATAGTGTTTTTCATGATTTAATTTATGTCCCCATCCAACAGTGCTTAAGAATTACATTTTCTGGAGCTGAGGAGATGGTTAACTTTAAATCTCTTTTCATTCTATCTTGTGCCTTCTGAAGCTCTAGATTCAGCGATGGATGCTTGAGCACTGTATTACAGTTGTGAAGCTCTCTTCATGCCAGGACAATCATAGGCTCATCTGAAGCATTGAAATTTTCTGAGGCATCCCAGTCTTAGCCCACCAGTGATGCACTACAAACTAACAGCGTATGTGCATGTTTATGAATGGTTATGTAGGGCAGACTAGTCCAATTCCAGTGAATACATCCAACAAAGAATCAAATGTCTCAGCATCCAAAATATTTTAAATATTACTCTTTTTGTGTAATTGTAGTAATGATATGATTGAGATATATAATTTTGAAAAATTACACTGCACTATAGACTTTTATTGTTATCCAACATTAGTTATGGCAATTATCAGGCATCAAAAGCTCTTTATAGAAACTGCTCATCAGATTTACAATAATACTTTATAATTATAATGATTATTTTGAGCTATAAATTTTTCTACATTCTAACTAGTTATATTTTACACCATAATTTTTCTTCATACAGGGACTTGTGATTTGATCCTGGCTGTCAGTCAATGTATACTACTGTCTTATGCAAAGCAACTCAATTATGAACCAATGATTCCAGTGTGGAAAGACAAAAGTGAATTATCATTAATAATGACAAATATGACAGTCACCATTTACACTAAGTGCTTGAATGTGAAGAGGTTCCTGATTTAAAATTTTGTACTGTTTTTATACACTGTTATAGTGTATTCATAGCCTCACCCTCGCTTCTTAATATAATTTAACAAATTGAAAAGATGCACTCAAAGACATCAGCTATATATCAGTATGATGTACTATTATTTGTTTTTAATTTACCAAAGCCTTAAAATTATTTGCTAAATAGAATAGAAAACCATATACTTCTATGACAAACAATGGAACAGTGTTTAGTGAACATTGTTTTTTAGAATTGCCCCTGATTGTTGATGTTATTGGATCTTAAATATATCTTAAGTTTTTCCCAGTGAATATTTATGCAGCCATCTATTTTTATTAAAACTCAGAAAATTGAAAAACTTTAAAATATTCTGGAACACAGCCTTATTATTGATTTTTGGTGCTTTTAGTAATTTATTTTGTTCTATTAACTGCATCAGGACATAATGAAACAGAGGACCGGGGAGGGAGGAGACGGAGGGAGAGTGAGAGGTGTGTGTTCCTGTGTTTCATCTAGAACGTCAGACTCTTAAAAATTCTCACATTTCTTTACCTACTAGAATTAAGAGCTAAAAGGGCCTATCAAAACTAATTTATTTGTTTTTAAGATGACTGTTTTACATAATGTAAGTATAATGAAGAATATTGTGTATATATATATATATATATATGAAATACTCTAGACAAGTATCATCATTTACCTAATTTCATTTTTTAGTATAACATGTATCACTATGTAAATAAGAAAATTTACATGTATAGATGGAGTTGAATTAATCATTAAGAGTCAGGTAACCCAAAACCAGACCTACAAACACCATGTGTTCTCTTTCATATGTGGATGCTAGCTTTGCATCTTTATACATGTGTGCTTTAATTGGAGTACCCATAGACAAGGAAGGTAGTTATGGGCCATAGAGGGTGGTACTTTTCAAAGGAAGAGAAAGAAAATACAAACCACAATTCATACTGATTAGTGTGGCAGGACACCATCCATGGTGAAATTGTCACACTTATCATAGAGGCTTTATTCATAATAGCCAAAAACTGGAAACAACCTAGAAGTTCCTCAACTGAAAAACGGATAAAGAAAGTGTGGCACATTTACAAAATAGTTATCACTCCATTGTTAGAAAAACATGACATCATAAAATTTGCAAGCAAATTCATATATTGAAGTAGAAAAAAATTATTTTGTGTGATGTAGCCCAGACCCCCAAAATACAAATATTTACCCACTTATAAGTGGATATTAGCTGTTAATTGAAGGATATTCCCATTACAATCCACAGACCCAAAGGGGCTAGGTAGCAAAAAGGGTTCTGGTGTGATGCATAGATCTCCCTGGGAAGAGGAAATAGAATGGATTTTGTGGGTGGACTCAGAGTGTATGAGGATAGAAAGAGAGGGAAATCAGGTGTGAATGGAGGGAAAGAGTACATGGGGAGACAATTGGAATAGAGGGGCATTTTGGAGGCAATGTGGAAACCCAGTGCAGTGGAAACTTCCTGGAACCTATGGGGGTTACCTTAGGGGTGACTCCTGGTAATGGAGAATACATGGACTAAACTGGCCATCTTCTGTAATCAGGCAAGTCTTCCAATGACAAGACTGGGACACCAATCCAGCCATAAAGCTTTTGATGCACAATTTTCCCAGCCTACAAGATGTCTTTGGGTAATGGTGTCAGAGCTGTAGAAGTGGCAAACCAATGACTGGTCTAACTTGAGACCCAGCAGTGAGAGGGTACCCATGTCCAACATGTGTATGACCAGGAACTGAGACCTAGGGTAGAACCAAACACGACTAAGAAAAAAGGTCAATGAAATGATTCCTAATGATTTACATTATAAACTCATAGATAGGTGCCCAGTACACTTGTCATAAGAGAGGCTACCTCCAGCAGCTGATGGGAGCAGATATAGAGGATATAGAGACTGACAGCCAAATGTTGGGTAGACTTCAGGGATCCCTACAGAAGAAAGGGAGGAAGTTTTGTAGGATTCAGAGAGGCCAAGGAAACCATGAGAACACAACCCATAGAATCAACTAAGCACACTTCATAGGGGCTCACAGAAACTGAAATAGCAATTGCAGAGCCTGCTTGGGTCTATGCTAGATCCTCTGTATGCATGCTGTGGTTCTTTACTTTGGGGTTTTTGTAGGGCTATTAAAATGAAAGTGGGGATGTTGCTGACTCTTTTGCCTGCTCTGGAATCCTTTTCCTCCTCCTGGATTGCCTCATCCAGCTTTGAAATAAGGGTTTGTGGCTAGTCTTGTTGCATCTTCTTTTGCCATGTTTAGTTGATATTCCTTGAAGGCTATTCTGAAGGGAAATGGAGGAGCAGTGGCTCTGAAAGAAAGGAGAGGTGTGGGGTACTAGGAGGAGTGGATGTCAAAGAGGTTGAGATGTATAGTATGAGAGAGGAATAAATAATAAGAATAGATTATCTACTACAATACTAATAATAAATGAATTCACATTCATCTACCTACTATAGGGGCTGCGTAAGACTTAAAGATAAAAGGTTTAGAAGCAAGCTTTGAAATTTGGCATCGATGAATTTTGAGCACATTTTAAGTTCAAATAAACTGAGCATAATGTAAATCATCAATGGCCTTGATAGCATGGCATCTGTCTTATTACTCGTGGTAAATTGAATGAATGTCAACCTTGACGGCTTTCGATGAGTCCATAGAAAATAAGGTTAATTACATTTAAAATTAGCTTTTGGCTTTGAACAAGCCAATTTCTACTCTCTGACTCATTGAATTACCCATGCCAACATCGTGTTTGTCCTTGCCTCCATCCATGAACTATTATTCACATTCAAATTTAGCTTTCTGATGAGTTTATCATTACTAAATACTTTTTAGGTCCACCTTCTACTTCCTTCTCTTTATTTTTTTCTAAAAATTTAAAATTTTGGATTTAGAAGATAAAGTAGTGTGCATATATAGATTAAACATATCCCAGATCGATCCAGTTGCCAGAAGAATAAAAAAGAACACAAATAAAAATTATTTAAAATGTATAGCATGAACCTGTCAAAACAGTATAAAACAGATTTACCATAAAACTGTGCATGTTGAATGAGAACTAAATCTGTTCATTTATGCAAGAGAAACTTTATAATCATCTTAATCAGCACCCACGTCATCTTACATATGACTTATTTAATTATAATAAATCATGACCCTGAAGAATTACCATGCATTAGGAAATGCTCTGAGTATTTTACTATTAGTTTCTAGGGGAAGAAGAAAAGTTTTATCATGAACTATCTGATTTAAAGCAATAAAAATAGACTTTCTTTGACCTTAGGTCCATATGTATCAGCAGTGCCACACTCTTCATTGAGAACAAAGAAAGGATTGTGTTTTGTCATTTTCAGCTGGTGACTGACAGCATATTAGGAATTATGTTCAGTCTTGACATTTCTTTCTATGTCTTCCGTGTGTCTCAGAACAATTGCCATTGAGTTTGAGACTCACTTCAGTAATTTACATTCATATCTCCTTAAGACTTGTAATTGCTTATACAAAAACATTTTTCTCCCAGTAAGGGAACAATATATAAGTTATTGGGATTAGAAACAAGTGGTTTTGACCACCAGCAAAAAACTAACTCAGTACACTGAAACTACTAACAATAGTCATAAATATAAGACTTAAGTGAGGATAAGAGCGGTCAGGAATTTTCCTAAAACTGTACAGACCATGTGCAGGGAGACTAGTATCTTAAATGAAAGAACTCTTTTCAGTGACTTCACATTTAATTTTTTTTTTAAACCTGGGACAGGGTACATGCTAGGCAAAGCCTTAGACTCAGGTCTAGTTACCTGTACCATCACTGAGTTTTAAATGTTCATTTACTCATCTGTATTGAACATCACCTTAGAAACTCATCCTAATACTATGGAATGTTCCAGTGTCATATTTTAACATTCGACTAGGCACATCAAGTATTCACACATAGAATGAACAAATTCTTACCAGCAAATAGTATACTTTACTTTGTGATGGCTAACATTTGTATCAAATTTTAACTTCTATTTGCATATATTTCACATAAAATCTATTAAATTGACCTTTCTAGAGAAACATTAAGAATAAAATGTTATATTTTCTCAATAAATAATCTTTAAGATAAAACTAAGGAAATAATAATTTGCTGTTTTGTAACCCTTTGCTAACTCTTAAGCTAGAGATAAGTGAGGGGAGAAAATATAGCTAAATTATCAGATTATCTTATCTTGACGTACAGCTATTGCCACACATTTGATAGTGTGTAATTCGTACCAAGAACGAATCTATGATTCATCCCCTATTTATTGCTAGTGCTCTACAGTAGTTTCCCCTACTCACTTACAGAGAAATTGACTGATAATTGAAGATGACAAAACACTGCACAAGAACCTTTCCTTCACCACTACAGCAACTCCATTTTCAGTGTACTATTCCACTCTCCCTTCTCTCCTCATAGCACTGTATATCACTGTTATCAATGTTAACTAAATATTTGATAATATGCATAATTCTGAAGCTGAGGATGAGGGTCTGGATGACTGCTAATCTGTTCTTTAAATAATCTCAATATTGGCATGAAAATGTCAGGGAAACAGCAAGGAATATCAATCCTAACCCAGCAGAAAAAAGTAGGTGAAAAACTCCTGGACTTGAGGATGCTTTTGGTTGAAGGAGCAGAATTCAAATACATTGAAGTATTCAAAATATGCTCAACTCAAAGGATAACATTGATGAGGCCATTAAAGATGAACATTAACCAACAATATATTGATTTGTCTAGTTGTTTTGTTGTTTTCTTCCTTAGTTTACAAAGTGGGTATAAAATTTTATTGGCACATTTTAGCCAAGACTCATATGAAACTTAAAGAAGGAATACAATTTGAGCATCTTGCATAAAGCCTATTAGGCTCAAATATTATTTAAGAGAAGTTGATATTGTGTGCACAGTTTGGGAAAGATTTTTCTTATTTTGATGGGAATTTTATGATGTAGTTATTAATTGAACACATATGTGAGATGCCCAATTGCAGTTCTTACCCTATAGCATAAAAAGTCAATAAACTAAACTTAGCAGATAACTTTCTTTATATGGATAAAATTTTAAGCCGTTGTATAACACTGAAGTGGAAAATTAGAATTACAATTTTCAAATTTAGTGTCTGAAACATAATTGTTAATCGGTTTTCAGGATGTGAGACTTTATCCTTCGGAAAGCACATCATCATTAGTAGGCTGTATGGATCTAAGAAGGGACAGAAGATCAATGCTACCATCATGTTCATGTAGCTTAGCAATACAGGTGGTATTGTTAAGAATGTCGAGATACTTAAATTCCACTGTCTAACTTGAGAAAAGTAAGTTAGACACTGGAACTTAATTATAATTCGAAGGGTATTTCATTTAGTTACTACTATCACTAAAGTTCTATGACCAACCTCTCAGTATTATTGTCTCTTTTGTTCCACGTGGTTTTTGTGTTGTTGTTGTTTTGTTTTTCTGAATCAGGGTGTCACTGTGTAAGCCTGACTGGCCTGGACATTACTATATAGTCCAGGTTGGTCACAAATGTGTATTTTCCTCATCTCAATCTCACAAATACTGTGATTCTAGATCATGCCTATCTCCTTCAGCAAATTTTTATTGATATTGGAGTAGATTCTTCAGCTAGGGAATTTAGCCCAGTGTAAGTTCCTATATTTGGTCCTTACAACTTGAAATAATATCCCATAAAGATAAAACAAACAAACAAACAAACAAACAAACAAAACACAAGGCAATGGACACTTGAAAACTCACTTTACAAGACATTCTTATATCTTAGCTCTCACTCACTGTGTTGATTTTAATGTAAATATGTCCAAAGATAAATTCAGTTCACTATTTCCACAATCCCTGAGTCACCTCAGCAGGGGTTAGTTTGACATGTCTATAACCCACAGTGGCATTTAACAGGAAAAAGACTTATTTGGGGTAATGTGTAGAAAAATCACAGCAGTCAGAGCCTATGTTGGAGTCTACTCACACATAGCCTAACAGGCATGTGGATTAAGAGGTGGGGCTGGCTATATAATCTTTAAAGATAATGTGTGGTGCCCTACTTCCTCCAGTTAGGCCCCATTTCCTAAAGGTACAGCAGCCTCCCAAACAGCACTGTGATCTGAGGAGTCAGCAGTCTCATGACAGGAACCTGTGAGGTACGCTTTGGATTAAACCTAGAGTCACCTCTGACAGAATATGCTAATTGGTCCTGGACCTCCAATTCTTCATTTAGAAAATAGAGATAGCAGTGTCTTTCTAATATGACATTTTAAAGAGAATATGCAATTAGTTAGCCATCTAACTGCATAAAACATATGACCAGTTAATGATTTTAAAAGCAATAATTTCCCAATACTTAGCACTATTTTGCTACAATGATTAAAATAGAACTCTGTCACAGCAATAATTTTATAATAAATATAGCATATACTATGTATCTAATAAGGCACACACCATCAAGTGTATGGTGAAAGTCACCTTCAGTATGACTAACACAAGAGACTGAGTAGAAATCTCTGCCTTGTGCTTTGTAAGGGCACCTGTAGTTGGAGTAGTAGATCCCTATTTTGAAGAGGAGTCAAGGGTCAGGATGACTGTGATAATTTGTACTACTGGTCAACTTGACAGTATCTAGAATGGGGGTTCTCAGCCTTCCTAATGCTGCAAACTTTAATACAGTTCATCACCTGGTGGTAACTCCTGACCCCTATAATTATTTTTTTTGCTACTTAATAAATGTAATTTTGTTACTGTTATGACTCTTAATGTAAATATCTGTGTTTTCTGATAGTCTTAGGTGAAGACTCTGAAAGGGACATTTGACCCCAAAGGGGTCATGGTGGACGGGTTGAGAACCATTGCTCCAGGATAACCTTAAGACCAAAGCTCTGGGTACGTCTGTGAGGAATTTTCTAGATTAGGTTAATTGATGTGGGAAGACAACCTCTACACATAGGGAGCATCATTCCACCATTTGGAGTCAAGGACTGCATAAAAAGGAGAAAGCTAAGTAGGCAGGGATAGGCATTCATTACCCTCCGCTTCCTGACTGAGGATGTAACGGAACCAGCTGGCCTCCCACGCCTGCATCTATGCCATTCCTTCTTCCCTGCCATAATGGACTATATCCCCTTCAGTCATTAACCAAAATAAACCTTCCTTCCATTAAGTCTCTTCTTTTCAGTTGTGTCACAGTGGAAAAACTACACACGGCAAATAGGACAATGATGGCAAATTATGTTCTAAGGTATACAATTCATGGTTAATAAATAGAATAAGTATTATTTGTGTAAGAGGCATAGAATAACTTTCTAGAAAACATAGATTCTGAATAAGGTACAGTGATGCTTTTTGCTGTTAGTGAAGAGGTAAATTCCACAGACTTGAAAGTAGTTTCTCAGAGGAAAAAGTCTTGAGTGATTATATGCTTCTGTAGCAATGAAATTATCATGAGGCAATCTAACAACATAGCAAGACAGAGTGCTCTGCTTGCTAATGCCTTTAGGTGACATATCTTGAAAATGATCTCTCTATGGAGATTACAAAACGTCATTTTGCTTGCCTCAGTATTTTCATATGCAGCAATGAGAGACTGTAGACCAATGAATCAACAAGTCACTTACACATTCTGCTTTCAGTAGTATTGCTTTAAGTAATATCTTATCTGAATTATTCAATAATTCCATCAGAAACATAGCAAGAATTATTAGCCAATCTTTTGTACACCAAGATGGTTGAAAGGCTTAATAGTTTGGACTTAAAATTATTTCTCAGTTATGTAAATGCTTGTGATGAGGCATTTCTTTATGACACACTTGATGAAGTAGAAAAGGCCAAAAGAAGACTTAAGTTTAAAACAAAACAGAACAAAAACATATCTATTGTGAGAAGTAAGTATCTATGGCTTTTTTAAGTGGATAGCAACCATGGTAGTTAGGAAGATACATATATGGAGGAATGTGAAGACACATGGGTAATCATAGGAAGCTATGCACCTCAGCCCATGTCCAAGGCAAAATACTGACCAGTTGTTTTTTTAAACAATCTACTCTTCTGCAGAATTGTCATTCTTAACCATAGTGCACACTCACTCACACACTGAGAGCTTGGGATGACAATGGCTGTGTATGGGCTAGAAGACCACATGTCACATTCAACTAATCCAGTGGCCACACAAGTGGACCAGGTTAATCTGATTGGGTCACAGAACAAAATCAAAAGTCAGGAATCTGGGAAAGGGACTGAGCTGCAAGTGTGCTAGTGTGTTTGTGTGTGTATCTAAGAAGTAAATGAAAAAAATTATTATTCCAATTTGAAAGAACAATCTTCCAGCTCTCAGTATAGTATTTTCATGTCAGATATGTCTTGCTTACTGGCATTGTTATAGACAGGTTATTTCTCAGGTCTGGGCTTCTAACCAAACAAAAACTAAAAATACATACTCACAAAAGAATTATCAAAAGAAGCAAGGAAATTTTCTCTGTTTCAAAGATGTAGTAGAGACTAAAAAGCCATACACTACCAAGACAGATAGTAGGCTATATATGAGTGGAACCTTGATTACAGGTGCTGCTCTTTTAACTAAATCAGGATAGAAGCAAACTGCCTTCTAACAGCAACACTTACATTCATAGGCAAAAACCCTCCTAATGGCAGTCAGAGAAGTTTCTCTTTACCATGAATGGCAATGAATGCATAAACTCATGGTTCCCCAGAACACAGAGAATAAGTAACAGTGGTGAGCCCATCTCTACACTTGTAAGACCTGTTTTTCCTTTATTGTTCGCAACTATGATTACATCATTTCACCCTTAATTTCCTCTCTCCAAGTACTTCCATATAATCCCTCTTTTTCTCTTTCACATTCATGCCCTCTTGTTTCTTTAATTGTTGTTACATACACATATGTCCCTGAAAATACAACTAATACATCCACAACATAACCCCTGACCTAAGGCTCAGGGACCACCCACAAAAAAAATATGGGAAAATTGTAAGAACCAGAGGAGGAATTTCCTATGAGACTGTGTCTCCTAAGAATATCAAAATGCTTAGCTATAATATTCCAAATACCACAGCTGCCAAAACATGAGCTAAAACAAAAACATCACCAATACACATGCTAATGTACAGCGAAGAAGATCAGGAGGCCTGAGCACTACAGGCAACTAAGGAATGCTAAGAGTTGGAGACAGTTTTCTCCAGGAAAGAGCACACCAATTTGTTTTCTAATATCAAATGGTCACCTTGATAACATTTACATACATGACATATTTCTTTTCTTTTTTTTTTTTTATCACCCTGTGTAAGGCTATGGAAACATTGCAGAAGAGCAGTCAGGAAGAATAGATGAACCAGAAGATAGGGTAAAAGTCAATGAAATGCCATCTTCCAGATGCCATAAAAACACTGCAATAGGATCTCCCAACTGTGTTTACCTGTACTGGACACACACAAGCCTGATGCTTCCTGCAGCAAGTCAGTGAAGGGAGGAAGTGTTCATATTTAGTTGTTTCAGTACCATTTGGAGTTGGCTTTAATACAGTTTTTCTTTTCTGGTTTAACATTCATTCTTTATTGTCATTTGTGATTCTTACGACTGAAAATTTTAATTCATTGGGAAATGGATTGTTGGCTAGCTATATTTTCTATGTAATGAGAACACATTAAAATATAATTTTCTAATGATTGCATTGTGACTGTGATTTAGCAGATATAAACAAAGTTGAACTGGGGTACATTACAATTAGTTTCAATGATAGCAATTATACCTTGGTGAAAATTGAATTTGAAGAAATCTCAAGGAGTGGAATAGCTGGGTCTTGAGGAAGCCCTATTCCCATTTTTCTGAGAAAATGCCACATAGATTTGCAAAGTGGTTGTACTAGTTTGCATTCCCACCAGCAATGAAGGAGTGTTCCTCTTTCTCCACATCCTCGCCTGCATGTGGTGTCAGTTGAGTTATTGATCTTAGCCATTCTGATGGGTGTAAGAAGGAATCTCAGAGTTGTTTTGATTTGCATTTCTCTGATGACTAAGGAGGTTGAGCATTTCTTTAAGTGTTTCTCAGCCATTTGATATTTCTCTGTTGAGAATTCTCTGTTTAGTTCTGAGCCCCATTTCTCTATTGGGTTATTTGGTTTGGTGGTGTTTAATTTCTTGAGTTCTTTATATATTTTAGATATTAGACCTTTGTCAGATGAAGGGTTGGTGAAGATCTTTTCCCAGTCTGTTGGCTGTCGCTTTGTTCTCTTGACAGTGTCATCTGCCTTACAGAAGCTTCTCAGCCTCTACATTTACACTATGAAATACTACTCAGCTATTAAAAACAAGGAATTTCCGAAATTTGTGGACAAATGGATTGAACTAGAAATTATCATAATGAGTGAGTTCACCCAGAAGCAAAAAGAGTTAAATGGTATATACTCACTTATATAGAGACACTAGTCCAAGGGGTACATCCCAATGAAAAACTTTACCTACCATGAAAGTGGGTCAGAGGGGAGGACATCCTATTGAGACTTTAGGTGTGAGAAGCCTGGGAAAATGAGAAAATAGAAGGATCCAGAGGGTCCTGGAAAACTACAGGTGGGTCTGGGCCCTAGGGTCCTCCTCAAACTATGGCACCAGCCAAGGAAATTTAGACAGTAAACTTTGAACCCCTACCCAGACTAGCCGATGGACAGGATATTCTCCACCGTTAAGTGGAGAAGGAGATCTGACTTTCACACAAACTATGGTGCCCCATATTTGACCATGTCCCTTGGATGGGGACGCTTGGTGGCACTCAGAGAAAGGATAATAGGTCATCAAGAAGAGACTTGATACCCTATGAGCATATACAGGAGGAGGAGGTCCCCCTCAGTCACAGACATAGGGGAGGGAAATAGAGGGGGAAGCAGGAAGGAGGGAGGAATGGGAGGATACAAGGGATGGGCTAACAACTGAGATGTAATATGAATAAATTAATAATAAAAGGGAAAAAAGAAATCTCAAATAGCATTTACATTTTGGAGCAGAGACTATGCATAAATTCTGTCTTTATGTCTTTGTGTTGTTGAGTTATCCTGGACTTAGTTGTGTGACTTAACCCAGAATCCATTGAATACTCTCTTAAAAGTTGTCTTTGGGTAATAGCCATGGGGCAGCAAACCATAGAATCTTAGCATGCTGCTCCATTCCCACTCCTATACTCATGGTTTTCTTTGATAGCTGAGAACAGTGCAATATGTTGGTCATCAAATCTTTAGTCACTAAGGGATCTCAGAAAAGGTACACAAGCCATATATGGATGACTGTTCCGCTATCAACATTCTGAGTCATTTTAACATGGCCCTTTCCTCTCCTTCTTCCATCTTCTTAAGTAGGATTTCAAATCTATCAGACATCAGTTCATTATAAATTACTGGCTCTAACTTGTTTTACACAGTGAATTTTCTAATTGAACAGGATGCAGATCTGTGGTAATGTGATTAAAGTGACCTTTAGTACAATGTAGCTGTTCTGAAATGGAAAATAAGAAACTGAGATCACGGTTCCATTTTATTATAAACTGTATATGCACTAAGAACTCTTTATCATATCCTGTCCAGGTTTTTTTTTTTTTGTTATTAGAAAATAGGTTTAAAAAGTTGTCTCTGAGGCACCCATACCAACTTCCTGCTGCTCTTAGTGCCAAAGGCGAGCTTCTCATGTTTGCTTTATCTTATTTTTCAAATATTATTTTTTTCTCCTCACTAACAGTGTACATATCTTTTCCTCTGTGAAGTGTTAGGCTTTAGTAAACTATCTAGAACCTCCATCTTTCTATCTGACTATCATTCCAAGAGTAAAGGCTCTCTGAGGAGCAGAGGCATAGGTAGGAACAGAAAAGAACAGAGTAAAGACATCTAGACAATGAATATATAAATCAGAATATATAAATATTGTGAATTTAAAATCTTCATTATGCACTGAAGAAGACAGAGAAGTAGTCTCTCAAAGGAGTATTTCTGCAAATAATCAATGTTTTAAAGCTTAAATTTTTAATTTTATTTTTGTCAGTACAATACCCTGTTCTAAAGTTTACATTTGCAATTCATTGTTCTGGGTCTGTTTTAAATCTAAAATAAAAGAACCACTTTTTAAATATATTTCATTCAACATATATAAAAATAAGAGAAAAGGAAAATCATACATATGAGAAAAGGACTCAAGATGAAAGCACAGATCTCTATAACCTGCAAGTGAATAAAAGCAGAAAGTTCTGATGAAACTCAGCACAGAGAGGCAAACTTCCCAATGCGTTAAGTATGAACTCACTGAGGATAGTGAGAGTTAGAGAATAGTTGAATTCCATTGACTTTTGAAATGTCAATTTTCAAATATCAAAAGCTCATCAGCAAAATTAATCCTTCTTTCAAGGGTGGTGGGAGTCTTTGTTTAAAAAGTACAATCCAACAAAGAAAAAAAAAATCTGTCTTCTGCAGAGTGCAACCAGGATATTTCAATTGGTTCAGCACATACTACAAAATATGAAATACATTATATGTGCATGTATATTATCATATATACAATACATAAATATGACAGCCTGGCAGCCTCACAGTATGAGGAACAATTAACAAATATCTTCCAAGAATGGTTGAAGATATGCAGGTTGCAATACCTTAGGGGTTGGGATAACCTGTGCCCTGTGCCCTTGAATCAAGATGATTCCAACAGAATCTCTCCTTACCAGACATGCAACTATAAGATTATGTTTTCCCACATGAGTTTTAAATTTTAGGCAGCTAATTCCTTGTTATGCCCTTATTCTTTTTTAGAATAGGGTTGTTTATTCTGTTATTTTATACTGGAAATATATAACTTTTAATAACACAGTCAAGAGGTTATATTGTGTCAGATATTTGGATTTGGGGCTTTCAAACAGTAATGGAATTTCTAAAGACTATGAAGACTTTCTAAGTAACACTTTGTGTTCTGTGCATTACGAGATGGGATACAAGCCTGTGGTAGCAAGGGATGTTAGGCTATGGCTTGAAAGTGGTGATTTGGGAGTCAAATGATTATAAGGTACACAGACAGATAGAACACATTATACATAGATAGATGGATAAATGGATATATATATATATATATATATATATATGATTTGATTGTAGGTTGCTGATAGGTGATAGATAGTTGTTGCTATATAAATTTATACTTAATAATTATATATATGTAATTATTGTTGTGGGAAGTATCACTTCTTCAGACTAAGATCCACATATGTATATAAACAAATTGTTTATATAACGTATCTCTAACTGTTGACAAGAGTTAAAAATGAAATAAAGTAGTCCAAGGATGAAAGATGAACAAAGATAAACTCTGTCGATAAAATGAAAAGCAGTACTTACCTACCTTGATATTTAACAAGGTAGGTTATAAATAAAAATGACATTGAAAAATATTAAACACTTCCTAATGGTAGGATTACAATTTTCTGTGGAAGTATAAAATATATGAATGTTTATATACTAAGTAAAACTGTAATAACATCAAAAATAAGTTATAGAGCATAAAGATATATTAGAAATATACTAACATAAATAAATTTTAACAGATCCTTTCAGTTTAAAAGTAGACAACAATTTATTAAAGATGTCAAAGACATTATCACAGATAAAAACAGTGGTTAGCTCCTATATTCTGAAGTTGAGGAAGGGTTTGCTACAATGGACAATAGTGATTAAAGTCTGGGAAGGCTCTGGATTAATGAGTTCTAAATCATAGATACCATATCATAGTGGAATGATGTCAGTTGACAAGAATCTATCACAAATATACAGTGTTTTAGAAAACGAACTTGGTGAGTCCCAGCGTACAATGAAAAATAGAAGAAAATGCTAATGAACCTAATTTGATCTGTCAGGTTGTGTAAATATAACAAAGTATTAAAACTGGAGTATATCTATGCACAATTTCATTTGATTTTTAAAATGTACTCTCAATAAACAAAAAATATGTCACCTTCAATGTCGCAGTATTTATTACTTTCTAATTTTAAAGTCAGGGACTTTTTAAGTATTGCTCTGGCTACCCTAGATCTTTGAGTCCTCTTGCCTTCATCCAGAATGACTGGAATTACAGAGATCCATCACTATGCTTGTTTTAATAATTATTTACAGTAGAGATCAAGGGATAGGATCTGACTTCCATCTAAATAAAAATGTAACCTGTAGTATGTTGAAGAAGACAGCATTAATTTCTATAAATAAAACAGATAGGTCTGGGAAGATTGGCCAGAGATTAAATCACTTGGCTCACAAATCAGGATCAGTGTTCAAATCCCTAGCACACTCATGGAAGCCAGGGTCAGCAGCACAAGTAGTCTACATTTTCAACATGACTAAAAAAGGAGAGGTGGAGACAGAATACCCTGAAGCATGTAGACCAGCTAATCTGTCACACACACTGGCAAGCTGCCTAGAGACCCTGTCTCAAATAACCTGGAAGCTTAGGACTGACACCTGAGCTTGTCCTTCGACCTCCACACACATAGCTACATCATGAAAACCCCCTACAAATACACATATGCACATATGTATAAGCAAACATTGTAAAACTGGCTAATTATAAAATAGAAATTTATACCTTTAAAAATATCAATGAAACCAATGAATAACTGAAGTTCTGGGTATAAACAAGAAAAAAAAAAAAAAAAAAAAACGAAGAGAACAGCAGTAAATATTTAATTTCCCCCAATCTACTTGGTAGTTGTCACACCAATTTCTCTCAGCAATAGAACAAAATAATGCCTTCCCTGTCTTTCAGGAGAAATGTACATTTAATTATGAGTTTAAGGTTTTCTTATCAGAAGTATAATAACTAATGAATTATGTATAATAGGTTTTTAAGCACCACTTTGATATTCAACATTGTGTCAGGCAAGAAAATAATCAGTGGATTTTTAAAAAGGCAAAAATTCATATAGACAGGATCTTTGTATACTGCCAAATATAATTGCTCAGATTACTTGAGAATGGTAATGGGAAAGTTTCATTTTTGTAGTGGACAAATTTGGAACTTCATTACCTTAACATCTGATCTAATGTAACACCACTAACAGTAAGATAATTTTCTGACCTGTCTCATGTTACATGATGTGACATAAACCTGCCTCTGAAGTATTACTGACAAAATAATATCTTTCTTATCTTAAGTATCATAGCTTATAAATTTTAATGATTAAAATTTAATAATATCCTGGTATTTTTTAATGAACTGAAGCCTTAAAATATAACATTATATGTTATTTGTTCTTCTGCTCAATCACTTCTGAAAGCGGGAGGGTGGGGGCCTTTTGCTGAGAGAGACGTATTATGTTTCTGAAGCCAGAATGTGAGCAACTACTACTGGAAATTTTATAGATATTTCAAAAACTCCAGACTGAATTAGTACAAATTAAAATCCTTAATGATCTCATTTGTTAAAAAGTCCAGAGTTCACCAAATAGTTACACCACTAATCCTGTCACAATAAAAATTTTTAAATGAATCAATTTCTGGTCCCAGACAAAATTAATGTTTGAAGCCCTTTCCTTCCATTGATAATGGCTGTAATAGTGATTTGTTGCTAATAAGTGGAGAAGAGAGAAGAGAGGGGTAAATTGATTTATACCTGTCTCTGACACCTGTTAGCCATGACAGATCTGGTTATCTGTGAATCTGAATGAAATCGCTGAAGCAGATGATATGTCAAAAATTATTTATTCCTTTGCTGTTAAGTAGAAGAGATTTACATGGCCATGTTTTGGTTTTGTTTGCTTGTTTTCTTTTGTTTTGATTTGATTTTGTTGTTGTATTTTCAGAAACTGGATTTTTATCATTTGCAATAATAGAATTTTTTTTTTATCACAGGAGTACTTAATACAAAGTTTTATTTATTTTGTTAGTGGTGTGTGTGTGTGTGTGTGTGTGTGTGTGTGTGTGTGTATGAGAGAGAGAGACACAGAGACAGAGAGACAGAGAGACAGAGAGAGAGACAGAAGACAGAGACAGAGAGAAAGAGACAGAGACAGACAGACAGACAGAGACAGAGAGACAGAGACAAAGAGACAGAGACACAGAGAGAGAGAACTGAGCGAGGTTGCCTGTGCAGATGGAGATATGGACATTAGGGTACACTTTATGGAATCAGTTCTCTTCTACCTTTCTGTGGGATTCTGAAACTGAACTTGGTGCAGAAAGCAACATTATCTGAGGAGCCTTCTTGGCAGCCAGGACTTACATTTTATTTCCCACGTGTCATTTGTAACTTCTTCATTCTATTCTTCTTGGAATTCTGTCACGCTGGTGCATGACAGCTACACTAGGTGTGGGATAACTCTAACAATGTCAAGTGTTAACAGTAGGGACTCAAAATTGCATGTCCTAAGTACTTTCAGCACCAAGGAAACCTGACAGGGTCTAGAGTCCCCCAAAGGACAAGCTACAAATTTGTCTGTAAAGGATTACCAGATCAGTTTGAGGTAGAAAGAGACACAGTGCCATTCCTGGGACTGGACTCTTGGACATTTTATAAAAAGGAAGAAGGGAGGTTGAGCCTGAACACTGATCACCATGGTTCCCGGGGCAAGATTCAATTGGTCGGCTACCTCCTAAAGCTACTGTCAACAGGCTGAACTGTACTTTCAAATTGTTAGCCAAAATGAAGTCTTTTTTCTTTAAGTTGCATCTTATCAGTGACTTTGCTGTAGCAACATGAAAATTAGCTCCCTTGTGAGGTAGTATATGTCAGGGATCCATGCTAATGGTGGGGCTGAGGGGGAAGAATGGTTAGTTTTAGGCAGGCAGGTCACTGTTTCTAATAAACTGTCTTGTACATTGTGTTTTCATATTGTTACATTTGCTCCTTTTTCTGTTCTTTCTTTTTATGACAAGAATATGTTCCTTTTTGGTTTTCCTCAATTCCTTCATCAAATGGGATTCTCTACACACTTTGTTCTCCCCTGGCTCAACTGCGTTTCCCTATTTTCTGTTATTTATAATTTATTTTTAGTTTCTATCATTTATTTATTTGTATTCTTTTTTGATTGCTTTTTTGTTTGCTTTGCTTTTTTGAGACAGGGTTTCTTGGTATAGCCCTGGCTATGTTGGAATTCACTCTGTAGACCAGGCTGGCCTCGAATTCACAGAAATCTGCCCACCTATGAATCCTGAGTGCAGGGATTAGAGGATTGCACCAACACCACCCGGTTTATATTTTACTTTTATTTCAGTTTTTCCCAAATGCATATAGACCCTATTTATGTATAATCAACTACATGTGATAGGAATAGTTTTTAAACAATAAGGAAAGCCATATGTAAAAATTACAATTCAAAATGTTTAGCTTATTTGTGTTTGGCAACACTGAAGAAAATAATACCTCTCCTACTAGGTGACTCTAAAATTTTGTACCTAAATCATTTTCTATCATGTTTTGCATTTATCAACTCAAAACACATCTTTCTTGACCTTAGAACATTTTCTTAAATCTTAACCAATTTATTTCATTTTTTATCTTACCATGCAAAATATCAGGTTTCATTATTGCATTTCCAGACGTTTGATTTTGGCTGACCCTCCTTTTCCTCTAATTTCAAATCACAATCACACTGTACTTCTATTTTATTGTATAAAAGCATAGCCTGATTATTTCTTTGTACTAAATAATCGATATTTCAGTCTGGCAAAGAGTCTCAGGGGGCAGATGGGCTACCTATAGAGATGAAGGTCTGAGTTTGCTCTCCAGTATCTCACAAGGTGGCCAGAGAGGACTAACCCTAAAACTCATCTTCTGACCTCCAATGTACACCTCAGCATATGTGTGCGTGCACGCGAGCGTGCACACACACACACACACCTACGCACGCACGCACGCACGCACGCATATACATGTGCATACATGCACACACAAATACATAAGTAAATAGCTTACCCAAGGCTGCACAGAGAAACCCTGTCTCGAAAAAACAAACAAAAATAATTTAAAAATTTGTATTTTATATTGCCTTTAAAAATAAAATCTAAAGCAAGTTAATCCTCAATTCAACTTTGACAAGGTGATATTTATGTTTCTAATTTTATTGCTGATCTTCCCCATCTCAGCTTCAAATCCAAAAATCATTCTATCAGTGTTTGATTCTTTCTTGTTGTTAGAATTTCTTCAGTGCAGCTTCGTCTGTTATACAATTGTTTCTTTAGAACCCACTTCATAATCCTCCTCAGGGTTTCATACACTTGGACATTGGGTTGAGTCTTAATAGGCTTATAAATTTATTAATTTTTTATTTTCTGAGTACATATGTGTGCCTCTCTGAGTTTGAGTGCACCATGTGTGCAGAAGCCTTGGTGCCTGTCAGTGACTGATTAACACACACATGGTGAGTTATCTGTAAGAACAGTGAGCCCTTACCCACGGGGCTCTCTAACCCAGAGTGCTGGTTTGAATGAAGACTGTTCCCATAGGCTTATAGTGGCACTATTACAAGGTTTGGCCTTGATGAAGTAGGTGTGGACTTATTGGAGAAAGTCTGTCCCTGGGGGCAGGCTTTGAAGTCTCAGATGCTCTCCTCCTGCTGCCTCCTGACCTACATGTAGACCTCTCAGCTACCTCTCCAGCACCATGGCTGCCTGCTTGTGCCCATGCTTCCTTCCATGAAGATAATGGACTAAACCTCGAAACTGTAAACAAGCTTCAATCAAATGTTTTCTTTTATAAGAGTTGTCATAGTCATGTTTTATGCTGTTATGTTATGTCTACATCAATGTAAATAGCCTAAGATGCCCAGCAAGATTGATTTTCATCACTGTTTTGTCTGTTTTTTTTTTTTTCTTTTTGAGAGTTCTAGCAATCACTGCCTTAATATTCTTATTTATGAGACACTCTACCCAAAGGTCCCTCAAAGTGGAACTGTAAGTGACATACACATTCTTCTTTTCTTAAAAGTCCTTATACATCTTTCAATCAGCCTGGTATATAAACCACAATCTGGCTGGACATCCTGTCATTGGACCAACCCTTCCTGTGCAGAAGGCCAACATGTGGTCCTGGTAACATTTAGCTTGCAAGATTGTAGGAGACATATCTGTCATTGGTCACTTCTTTTGTAACTAGGAGAGCCATTATTTCAGTATAGTGCTTGTATATTTATAAACTTTTCACCATAGAATTTAAAAATACTTCCATATAACCAAGAAGAATTTTAGCCATGCTTAAATCATTTTCCATAAGGCAGGAAAGTTAAAATATATTTTCCTATTTTCTACCTTTTTGTAAAATACAACTTTTATCTTAAGCTCCATAATTGCCATCACTTGGGAAAGTTGGTTGCAATTCTATTTTAACTACATGATTTGATTTCCTATAAGGCTCCTTAGTCTTACTATTATTCTTTTATTTTTATTTTATTTTGTTTTTGAGATATTTTCTCAATTCTTTAAAAATTTCATACAATGATTTTTAATCATATTCACACACACCCTGAACTTATCCTAGGATTATCCTATCCTCCCTACCCAACAACTTTTAAATCTTTTTTCCCCATCACTTTCAATTAACAACCCCTACATTTCAGATAAATGGACTTCCACTGGAATGTGGTTGACTTGCCAGAGGCAAGTGTATGGAACTTCCTACTTGCCTTCTTTCTCCATGTTGGGACTTGCTCTGGCATGAGACTGCACAGGGCTTGCGCATTCTGCCATAGCCACTGTGAGTTCATGTGTGTATCTGTTTGTCCTGTTTTCCCAAAAGATGCTTGACTTGTAGTCCTCCACCACAACTGGGTCTTAGGCTTTCTTTCTGCCTTCTCATCCATAATAATCCGTGAGCCTTGGGAGGAGGGGTGTGATGTAGATGTCACATTTAGGCATGAATATTTTGCAGTCTCTTCTTCTTTGCACCTTGACCATCTGTGGATCTCTGAGTTAACCACCACCTACTGAAAATGGGAGCTTCTCTGATGACAGGTGGGAGAGGCATTAGTCTATGGGTACAAGTCATTAGGCCAAAGAGTGTCACAATTCTCGTTATTTTATTTGTTGATTTTTACAAAAAGATCTTTTAATTTCCAAAATTTTTGAATCAGATCTTATTTCCAAAGAATGTTATTGAGGGGGCTATATTTTGTTTACTTTCTTAAGTAAGTGTCTGTGTTAAATGCCATACTTGGTGTTGTGGGAGGAGCCTATTCTTATACATGTTACTCTTTTGGATTAGTTTGTATGACTTAGGTGACACTATAGCTTCTGGAATAAGGAAAAGGGTGGAAATCAACTTGGATTGTGGAAGATATAGCATTGGCTATATGTATTGGGCATGGATCATATTACAATGTGGTAGGCACCATTGAAGTACCAGACAGAAGAAATACTTTTCCTCAGCTTTGTCCTTCTGCTGTGGGTCAATAACCGCTTGCATGGCAACTGAGGTCATTTACAACTAGGCTTGTTAGTTGTTGGAACAAGGAAAGCCTTGTACAAGGACTATTGAACATCTTGTCAGAGAGAGAAAGGGGTCCTCTGAATATAAGGTTCCTTGGAATAGTGGAGTTTGAATGACATGTTGAGGGAGACATACTCTCATAGGCTGAAAGAAAAAAAAAACATTCTATGAAAAGAGGTGACACAATGATTGTGGGGACAGGTAAACTCTTCTCAAAGCCACCATTGAGGTAAGTTTTGTATTTTCCATATTTGTAAATGAATCTCCTTAGGCAAATGTTGTGCAGTCTTAACTTCTTTCAGAATTTTAGTATTTAACATCATTCCCAGGTTTTTCATTACGAAAGAAAGGGGACAGCAGAAACAGGCAGAGGAGGCAGGAGAAGAAGAAGGACAATAATAACAATGACATGAAGAAGAGAAGCAGGAAAAAGAGCAGAGGAGATGAACAAGCTCATTTTTACATCATTGTTTTTTAATCCTGCACCATAACAGTGCTCTGGGGCGTCCATTCACACCTTCTTCTATCTGTCTTCCTGTCAGGCTGAGAATGTTTTCAGCTTGAAAATACAGAAATTAAATCAATTGGTATTTCTTGTCTTAAAAAAGTGAATACTTTGACGTGGTTTCTGACTGTACACATGTACAGCTAATGGGAATCAGATAGTCAGTTAAAGTGCAGAGAGTTGGAGCAGCAGAAGGTTCTGGGTTGCTGAGAAGTGAACTAAGCTCATCCATAGGAACAAACGTGCGCGCTAAGCTGCTGAGGCCTCTCTTGATCTCTCACATTTGCCATTTCAGGAGAGGACAATCTGAAAACATTGAGGCCACCATATTTTCAGAATGTTCTACATAGATTTGTGTAAATTATGATTTTCTTATATCACTGCAAATTTTACTCACAATAACAGATGAAAATGCCATTAATTTTTGGTGTTGTTTTGGAGATGAGACAAGAGTTTTAATGCATTCACTGGTTTTCCTAAGATTATGTAGATAAACCTGCTGACTTCAGCCTGGGAGCTTTGGCTTCCTCACTCTCTTTAAATTATTTAGAGTGAATTTTTGTTGTGTAGCTGCATTAAAACTAGCACAGATGCTATTTTTGTCTGGGATGAGACGTAGGGAAATTCTTAGCTTGGGATTTGTGTCCAAACATGTCCTCTTCCTTACATTCAGCTGGAGGAGGCCTTGGCTTTAAGTAGAAGGTTTCTACCTTTCCCTCTCCTTGACACTTAAAAGAGTCATTTGCCACAGGCATTGGGTCACTACTGCTGAGCTCATAAATAAATATCCAACTCATTTAGGTAAAGGAATGGTTAAATGAATCAAATCTTCTAGAATTCAGAATTATCCTTATAAGCCATATCAACCCTGACAATAGGTACTCACAGGATAAATAGGAAAGTTTTGCCCAGAAGATTTCAAAAGATTCACAAAATATTTCCTGGCCATTTTCCACTGTGAAGAACTTACAGTTCACTTTAGTTTTACTCCTAGAAACACCCTAAAGCACACACAACCTTTGATGTTTTATTAAGGAAGGGAAGGCTTTGATGATCCCCTAATGGGCCCAGGGACGGTTCCTCTGCCAGTCAGCCCCTCCCTCCCCATCCCTTGCCAAACACCCTCACTAAAAGAAGAAACTTTGGTAATCTTTTGCTCTGACATTGGCTCTTTTTTAGGAACTTATCACATAACTCAAATTTGAAAAGTAGTTAAGACGGTGTAGGAAATGCATTGTTATTAATTGTGAAAGTAGAAAGGTCATTTGGAAAACTACATTTAAGACATACTCATGATACTGTTTTTAAAAATCTCTAGGAAGATTAATGCATCCCCTTTTTGAGCTCTCCTTGTAAGTTTAGCTTCTTTATATATTGGATAGCAGCTTGGTTATCCTTTAATTTATGGCTAACATCTACTTATAAGTGAGTACATGCATGCATTTCTTTCTGGGACTGGGTTACCTTACCGAGGATGGTCTTTTTAGTTCCATCCATTTGCCTGCAAATTTCATGATTCGCATGCTTTTAACAGTTGAGAACTACTCCATTGTGTAAATGGATCATATTTTCTTAATCTATTCTTCAGTTGAGGGACATCTAGGTTGTTTCCAGATCCTGGCTATTATGAATAAAGCTGTTATGAACATAGTTGTGCAAGTGTCCTTGTTGTATGGTGGAGCATCTTCTGGGTATATACCCAGGAGTGATATAGCCAGGTCTTAACGTAAATTTATTCCCAATTTTCTGAGAAATACCCACATGATTTTCAAAGTGGCTGTACAAGTTTGTATTCCCACTAGCAGTGGACGAGTTTTTGCCTTGTTCCCCATCCTTGTCAATATGAGCTGCCACTTGTGTATTTTAGCTTAGTCATTCTGATAGACTTAAAATGGAATCTCACAATCAGTTTGATTTGCATTTCCCTCATGGCTAACGATGTTGAGCATCTCTTTAAGTGTATCTTGGTCTTTGAGATTTATCTATTGATAATTCTCTGTTTAGCTCTGTACCACATTTTAAAAATCAGATTATTTGATTTGTTGATGTCTATTTTCTTTTTATTATTTTTTACATATATGTTTATATTATTACACATACATACAATAAACTACTTACAACAAGAAGATCCACGAAACAATCACAAATTATATAAATGTTACGTTCATAATGTTTTGGCTATTTGTATTTGGCAACCTTGAAGAAAACATCTTTCCTATCTTGGTACCTCTAAGATTCTGAATGTAAATGAATATGTATCATATGTCATCTCTATTAACTTAAAACATCTATCTAGTAAAGACAGTTTTCCCATCCTCTAGGCTGCCATTTTGTCCTTTTGATGGAGACACGAATCTCCCTGTGAAGGGGAAATAGAATAGACATCCAGGGAGGAGGGGGATTGGATGGGGGGAAGTGAATGGGAACAGGAGGAGTCAGGTGTGGGGAGGATGGAGGGAGAGACAACTGGGATCAGGAGATATCTGAGGAATGAGTTAGAAACAGCACAATGGAAACTTCCAGGAATCCATGAGGGTGACCTTACCCAAGACTCCTAGCAATGGGAGATATGGAGCCCGAAGTGGCCATCTCCTGAAGTGGCCATCTCCTGAAGTGGCCATCTCTTGTTACCAGGCAAGACTTTCAGTGGAGGGATTAGGGTACTAACTCAGCCACAAAGCTTTTGACCTACAATTTGTCCTGTCTACAAATGTGCTGGGGTAGGGAGCAAAGAAATTGAGGGAGTGGCCAACCAATGATTGGTCCAGATTGAGACTCAACCCATAAAAGATCCTTTAGCTCACTCTTTTCTCGTGAGTAAATGAAGGATTCAGGATGGGACAGCAGACAGGAGGATAGAGGAAAGTAAGGTATTTATTCTCCTAGTCTTTCTGAAGGAGTAAGAAAGGTTAGTGATTTCTTTTATTAAATCTTCCTGTTGTATGCTGGAAGCTCTCTCCATTTACCTCTTCTGTGTGGCAAAAGGTGCGTTCTCTCCTCTGACCTTAGATTTAGGTGACTTCCTGCTACAGCCACCACTAGAAATCTTAGTTCTTCCTTACTGATTTTCTCTATCCTCATGTTCTCTGCCCTGTCTCATCCCCTGATTCTATGATCACTGTAAACCTAACTAAATAATCTTTTGTTAAACTTTGGTAAGCCAGGATGAATATGTCCTGTGCTTTTTTTTTAAGCCATGCCTGATATATTGTGTAAAAATATTCATTTCTGAATTGTCCAACATTAGCATAGAAAAAATATACAAGAAAATCATAAGTCAAAGTCAAAACATTTAGTATTAATTTGAATCTGTTTGTGCTAATTTCAGAATTTTATGGAAATTGAGTTATCTGTACCTCAGTTTTCTCAAAACTGAAATTCTCTCTCAGAGGGCCATTTAACCATCAATTTTTTCTATATTTATTATTTAAGGTAATATATATATATATATATATTTATATTTATATACATCAATATTGTAATACTACTTTTTAAATTTTCATGTGAGAAATTAATTTATTTATTTTTTACATTTTTATTGAATGTATTTACACATACATTTATATTATTATACATATATACAATTAAATAAACTACCTACAGAAACCATCAAGTTTTATTGAGGTAGAAACTGGTACAGAGTCTGGGAACCATGATACTGAATGAAGAGAGTTTATAACAATTACCAGTGTGGTTAAGCTAGAATGGATTCCTATAATGCTTTTAACTACAAGTGCTTAGGGTTGGTACCAAAAAACCTTAAAGTGATGTTTTTATGACATAAGTGAAGCAAAAAGTAAAGCAGCAGCTAATTGAAATAGTATAGATGCAGGGTTCATGTCTGCTGCTGCCACAACTGGCCAGATCCTGATGAGTCTGAGGCATTGCCTCTCTACAGGACTCCCTCAGGTCTCTCCTGCAGCTTTCTGAAGTATTTAGATAAGTGAAAAAGTGCTGCCTTGTTTCTTAGGTCACACACATATCACAGTTGGGAGCATTGAGAGACAGGTGGTGATTTCAATTTGGCCTCTGTCTTCCAGAACTTGAGTGTTTGTCCCAAGTACTATTTCTGCAGGAGTGTGCCATCTCATGCCCTTACCTAGCACAGATGCATTTTCTGCTATCTTTTTTTTTTGGTTTCTACAATTATGGAAGCTCTGTTCTTTACTTTATTCCTTTATCCAAATCATTGATGTTTTCTTTCCTTCACTGAGTTCCAACATGTATGAGTCCTTTTCTTTTTCTCCTCTTTGAGAAATCCACTCCCAAAATGAATGAAAAGATAACATAGAATATTAGGAATATGTTACATGAACAGACTCTTAAATAATCTAATATGTATTTTACTTTACTGGATCATGAAGTGAAAGAAAAAAAAGAAAAACCTCATGAAAACTTAAAAGTCTCCATTTCAAGAAGTAAGCTAACTGTGCTTTAACAGTTGAGAATCTTTTCAGAAATAGCTTGAAGGGCAGATTTTTCTGGCTCCTGTTTCCTTGATGAGAATAACACCAAAGCTTTGTTCATGATGAAGATAGATGATGGAGCAACAATTACAGATTATTAATTTTCACTGGGTTATGAGCAAACCCTGTTTATTTTCCAAGGACTGCTGTCATTGTCTACTAAAGTTTTACTCCCAAAGCTTTGCTCCTCTATAGAAGCCCACGCCCATTTAACATGTGATGCATTTGCAGCTGCCAGGAGTGATCCACTTGGAAGAGCCCGGCAACCTTATGCTTGGACCCAGAAAGTTACAGAAATAGTGTCTTTGTGTCTTTGATTCTCTCTGGGTCATTTAATAGGAACGATTCCTCTTTATTCTTTTTCTTTTTCTATGTAGCTTTGTGAGTCGGCGTTTCAACGTGTCTGTCAAGAACCTTCTTCCACTTCAGAGGTTAAACTACAGGATCTAATGAGGTAAAATTATTTTTAGCTTAGCCTCTGGCTCTATCAATTCTGGGAAAATTTTGAATTAAGCTTTGTGACTTTGTAGGGAAAAAAAAAAGAAAGAAATCAGGCTGCCAGTCTTTTTAAAAGTCTCCTCTCGTTTTATCTCTCCTTTCCTTCTTTCCTTCCTCCCGTTTTCTTCCCTCCTCTCTCCTTAGGAAATTAAAACAAAATTCTTTACATCATCAGGGATAAATTACAAGGTAGTTTAATTTAAAAAATTTTAGGTGCACACCCACACATGCGTGCACTCATGTATTTACTTTAATTGGGCTCCCTTATCTGGTGAGTACTATTGTATTAAAAATAGATACTTTGCATAAACAGTGATTTATGAACATAAAATATATTACATGTTTTTCAGAAAAAGCACTTATCCCTTACATGTAAGGTTGGTGCTAAAGAAGGGAAAAAAAGGCTACCACTTTATTCTTATGGGTAGGAGTATTTCTCCCACAGTAAATGTTCATCTCAACTCAGAGTCCAAGAACACACAATAGTTTGCAGAAGAAGTTAGATTCGTTCATTAAAGTGAGTGTGAGTCAAACACTCGTGACTTTTATAATTGAAGAGAATGAGAATGACTCAGACAATAAATGTCACCTTATTGTGAACCCTGAGATTGTGAACCTTAAAACCTTGTTTCTCATTTGGTGTGGCTCAGCCCTAACACATACCTTTAACTCAAGAGCTTTCTGTAAACAGGATTAAATAAAGATAACCCTAGGTCAAGAGGCATAGCAAGCAACCAGGTGACAGTGATTAAGCAGAAAGGAGGGCCATTGAGAGAAGGGTATTTGAGACAGTGTGGAGAAGAAGAGGCTTTTGGTTAGCTCTTTTTGGGACATGAGCTGAGTAGAAACTGCTTTTTCCTTCCTGGATGTCAGATGGGTAGGAAGATCAACAGCATGCCTTCTCTGCCTCTCTAAACTAGTAGGTTTTCACCACAGCATCTGGATCCTGAGGCTTTATTGGTAAAGTCAAAGGATTGTTACTTTCTTCCTTTAAAACAGCAAATAGGAGAGATGCTGGGGGACATGGCTAGGAATCTCTAGAGGAGGAAACAATAGCCTGGGATAGAGAGGGAAAACGGAAGGCGTAATGAGAGTGTCTGGAGCAGGAACAGGAGAGTAGCCAGGCCATAAGAATGACTGGCTGGGGCTGAGAATCATTCATGAGATGGAGGAAGCTTTGAATAAAGGAAGACTTGAGAGTGTCTAGGATGCTAGTATGGACTTTGAAATGCTGATAAGCACAGGTATATATTAATTGGAGAGTCAAATATACTTTTTATTGGAGGGGTCTACCAAAAGGAGTAGACCAGATCCAGATTTTGTTTAAAAACCAGAAAAGAAATCCTTTAATATTCTAGGATGAGATGCTCCTAGACTCAATTTTGGATGAGTCAGTGGTCATACTCTTTTTTTTAAAGGATGCTCTTTGGATTTGACACCATTCTCCTTCTCCTTAGATGTGGGGAGTGTAGCTCTAGAATTGCAGTCTCATTTTATGGAGATTGAGTTACTTCTTTACCCATGCATATTAGAGTCAGTGAGAGTAGCGATGCCTCTGACATGAACTCTGATACCCCTGATTTTATCACTTCTCCTTGGTGGAAAGGCTCCACAGGCACACAGAGGAAGGAGTAACAGGGTATCTGAATGAGAACTGATTGGTTATAGCCATATGATGGGAGAGTAGGTCTCTTTCTGTCAGAAGTCTAGGGAAGGGGAATAGGGAGAAAGAGGGAGGAAGTGTAGGAATAGGAAGGTACAAGTGAGGGAATAACAATAGTGATGGAATCTGAATAAAGTATAATAGTTTTTTTTTTTAAAAGATATGAGTGGCTTGACATACCTTTCCAAATGATTGAGATTTGTGCTAGGAAGCTATGTACTGCCGCCTCCGCCTCCACCTCTACATCCTCTGAGAAGCACCTTATCTTCATGCTGGGTAATACTATATCAAAGACAGACAAACTAGCTCTACATTCAGGCCACTGGCAAGCATAGGCAAAATATGAAGAAAAGGAGTTAAATAGATAGAGGCTGATAATTTACAAAACAGCCTGAAGTTTTAGCAAAATAATCAATGTAAAATAAGGACCATGTTTCCTTTACAGACATCTTATGCTCTAGACTCTTACTCAGGAAGACTCCAATGAGATCTCTTTGTTATTATCTGAATATACAACTACAGGGATTCGACTGTTCTACAAAGCAAACAGGCTTTCAGACACACAGTACTCTGAACACATGCTGTGCTAAGACTTCGGATAGAAAGTCATGACTCAACCTTCCCTAAATTTCAACTGTGTAATTATAAAAGGGTTTTGTTTTTCTTTTTTTCCCGAAGACAGCATACAAACACCATGCACTGTAAACTATCTTGTGAGATATTTGGGAAACCACTGTTCTATCAGGTGGTATATATTCCAACCCCGTCATGACCCATATACTACTATGAAGCAGTAATCTGAAGAGAAATTTTTAGAACCCTTCTGCTTTTAATAGGCCCTTATTTCAGAGTAGGCTCCTGCTCTTGCTGTCCTATATAAATAGTACCCCAAGAAAGGCAGTTATTAAGAGGGTTGGGTGCTGATCTCACCCTTCTATCATATCCAACCTTGGTGTTTCTCTTTCACTTCTGGGTACAATATTTCAGTACTCACAGATGTTCAGTGAGCACAAATCTCAAGTTTCAGAAACCCTATATATAAGAGAAATGCTTATCTCTTAAATATTTCAATTCTGTCTTAATATATTCTTGTTGCTTGTATAACTCACTTTCAAACAAACTTAGTTAATTTAAGTCTCATCATTGTATGGAATTTGCTTTATGACTATCTTTGTGTATGTTTTCATGTTATGCTGCTTTTTCTGAACAAACTTCCACATACGTAATGACCTCTATTATTAAACACTTTGTCGTGTTTTTTTAGTATCAAGGATATCAGCTTATATAACCACGTTACACTTGGCTAAACAATTTAACAAATAGTGGGAAAACCTGCTGTATTACTCAAATTTTATTCCGATTTCTCCCGAATTAATGAAGCAACTCATGATCAGATGCTCTTTATTAAATTTCTGTGATTCCTATACCATTAGCAGGTTGAAAATTACAGAATATTTATAAACCATACACCTGAAAAAGGATGAACATCAAGACTACATAAAAAACCTGACAACTTAATGACAGAAAATTAAACCGCTCAGCTAAGCACAGTCTAAAAACACAAAAGATATTCTACTGAAGAGATATACAAGTAGCCAAAAAGGGCATGAAAACCTAATCCATTTTATTAGCCATAAGAGAAGTGCAAATCAGGTCCACATTAATTTCTAGGCATGTCTGGAGGAGCTTTTTCTTGACTAATGATTGAAGTGCATGGATCCACGCTGAAAAGGTGGTCCTAGATGGTACTAGAAAGAGGCTGAGGAGGATATATGGAGTAGGCTGTAAACAGCTCTTCTCATTGGTATTCATCTCAGTCTCTGACTCCTGGTTGCTATTCTTCTTGAGTTCCTGCCTTGGCCTCCCTGAAGAATAGATAAACTGAGTAAGACTTTTCTCTACTGTTTGCTTTTGGGTATGGGATATTTTAGAAATAGAAAGCAAACAAAGAAACCCCCAGCCCAAAAGTGACAGTGTCACCTGCATTCCTTCAACTGAACTTGTGTTTACTTTCTAGAAAGCATTCCTGAAAGCAAGACTCAACAGAATTCTTTTTTGAAAGTTTTAAAAACTAATTTATTCAGATTACATCCCATCATTATCCCCTCACTTATGTCTTTCTATTCCCCCTCCCCTTTCTCCCTATTCCCCTCCCCTATACCTCTGACAGAAGGGGACTTCCTTCTCCACCATATGACCACAGCCTATAAAGTCTCATCCAGACAGCCTGCTTCCCCTTCTTCTGAGTGTCACCAGGCCTCCCCACAAAGAGGAAGTGGTCAAATTGGGGACACGAGAGTTCATGTCAGAGGTAGTCCCCCCTTTCACCACAACCATGGAGAACGAGCTTTCCATTGCTAGATCTGAATAGGAGGTCTAGGTTTACTGCTTGCATTGATCTTGGTTGGTACAGCAGTTTCTGCAAGCCCCCATGGGTCTTGATCTGCCAACCTTCATAGTCTTCTTGTGGAGGTCCTGGGCCAAAATTATTTTTTATAAATAATATTTTGTAGTTTTGGCATATAATAATTTTAGAAAATGGTGAGTGATAAAAAAATAATAAAACTGCTCAAAAACAAAATTCTTATCATTTAGGATTCTATAGTTTATACTATAGAATTTCCCTATAGCCTGCTCAGCCTTATTCTATAGTTTATACTATAGAGTAAACATAATTGTATTCTACAGTTTACACTATAGAATAAACATAAGCATATTCTATAGTTTATGTTGTAGAATAAGCAAAGAGGAAATTAAGGTTTGTATTTAGTATCTTAAACACTATGGTTAGAGGCAGATTTCCAGGGATAATACTTGATGGCTGTATATTAAGGAGGAAATTATTCCCAGCTGTATTTAGAGTATTATAAGAGACAACCTGACAGCCTTGCCTTCTACTGAGAAGGTTCAACTTTTGATCTTAAAATAATAGGGAGGCTCTATTTTCCAAAGAGCCAGTTATTTTGAGCACCAAAGAGTTCAGTGGCAGTTCAAAATGCCAGCCAGATACATTTTGACTGAAAAACATTGCAAAGAATAGTTCCCAAAAGTTAATTGTATCTTCTAAGATACAAAACTGCTGCTCTCTCTGATATAAAATCAAATTTAGGAGTATCCATACAATTTTGTAGTAAAGACTAGATTATATTGAACAAGTGTATAATATATTTACTTCAAAGAGAAGGCACTTAGGGTTCAATATGACAGGCAAAGATCTTGGCAATAGTAACATATATGTATATAAACACAAACACATATGTGTGTGTTTTTTTAAAGCATTGTCTATAATATTCATATTTTTTACTTTAACTATTTTATTTAATTATTATGTGTGTCTGTGAGTGTGTGTGTGTGCATGTGTGTGTACGCATGTGTGTCTGCATGCCTAAGTTCACATGGTAGAGTTCACAACTTTCCAGAGTTGGTTCACTCCCTTCAGGATTCTGTGGGTCCAGGGGATTAAACTCAAGTCATCAGGTTTCTGTGGCAAGCACTTTTTCCTCTGAGCTGTCTTGCAGACCTACAAATTGAATGTCTTCTTTGAAAACACTGTAGTGATTTATATAAGGAGCAAACATTTCTTATCTGCTTTGAATTATCTCCTATGAAGAAAACAGAAGGAGCAGTCTTGGCATCATGCTACCTCCCATCCCTGCTCTGTCTCTAGACAAATTATAATTTCCTATGAATCCTAAATTGATAGACAATAGCTTGACTCTTTCCTTTGTTCTTTAGAAAAGATGCTGCAATAAATTCTAGGTTCTCAGTGGAGAGGCCCTGAGAAAGAGCTAATTGGGTAGCATAGTCTGTCAAGAATAAGAAACTTGCAGGCGTTTCTCAATTAGGGGATAAAGCTAGAACGTGCTGATCTGCTTATAATTTTATTTTAGTTTTAAATTATTTTAGACTACAGTGAGTCTTATTTTAATCTTCAAGAATAGTATTCTTTGACTTACAGTTCAATTATGAGGCTCAAATGTCATGATGAATATAAAACATGCATAAAATCAAATCATACACATCTTTGATTCTAGCCATACACTTTATTACTAAAACACAATTAAGAAAAGTGAAAGTATTGGCAGGAGGATAAGACTGAGGCTTAGAAATTTTGGAGCATCCATGGTGCATTTCCGAATTCTCGGCATCTGATGAAATGTGTTGTCAATGGATCCCGCAAGGGCTCCTTTACATTTCTCAGGGAAAAAAAAAACTTTTGTTCACATATGTTGGCCTCTTACTAGTGCTTGCAAATATGATATTTTCGTGGAAAGTCTTTATTAATATATATAAGATGAACTTTTTATAGAATAGCTTAATCCTTAAGCTTGTAGAATTCTGTTATTGCAAGAGAGATGAAACACACAATGGTTCACAGAAGAAAATGTCAAGAAAGGCACAAGTTGGTGGGATGCATCTACAAATCCAAAGAACAATGGACTGATGACGAATATCAGAGGGAGGCAGGAGGCAGGAGGCAGGAAAAGTTTCTGCTTTCAATTTTCAGAGGGATTTATGAGTGTGGGCCTAAGTTCACTAACCCCATGGAAAGCATTTTGCCTTCCAAACTAATTGTTTGTGTTGAAGCCATCTAGTTTGAAATACTTTATGACCAAGTTCTAGCGAAAGAGGTTCATGGTTCCATAGCTGGAGACGTTAGGCAATGCTTTCCATGGCCAGCTAAAAAGACAATGGGTTATTTTTATCACAGACTGTTGTCTGACCCGGTACTAGATGTGTGCCTGGAGTATGCAACACACATTGTGTCCATTTCTGCTTCGCATTCCCTGATACTGCAAACCCAGTGTTTCATTTCAACATTTGAACTAGGTGTTGTGTCCTGGGCTTGGGAGAAGAAAGAATTTTGCATGTATGAGTGGATATCCAAGTGGGGCACATATGTAAGCTGACTTTAAAATAAAGAGTGAATCAAAAATAGCTTAAGTCATCTAGATCATTACGTAGTATGACATCATGCTGTTTTGTGGATTAATAAATTCATCGTGTAATTTGATACAAGATTTGAAGTTCAAGTGCCTAAAAACTTGCAGTATGAGCTGAGAGGAATATAAGGAGGGTGATCTGTGGTTGGGACATATTGTATAATAGAAAAAATAAATGAAAAATAACTCATAGGACGTAAAGGCTGAAGGAGTCATGATTTCTCTGAATAGATGTTATTCTTAACTGTTAAAGTTAACTCTCAAGGTTCAGTCTAACCATTCATTGACCATATTATCTTAGGAATAAGTTTTGGTCAACCTTTATTCTGATCAGTGCCTTTATGGATTTAGTACATTTCTGTATTTGGTGACATTTTTTCAAATCTGAAATCTCCTAATTCTTTGTATCTAAATACAACCTTCAGTGCTACAACTATTAACTCCTTCCTTCACAAATACCCTGCTAATTACTGTAATCAATGCCAAGTACTTGACATGATCTGATTGTGCAGCTCTTATTTCTAAACCTCTACCCTTCCTATCCGATGCTGCCATATTTGATATAAGGAGAGGAAGCAGATGTCAGAGAGTAGCCCCAAATTTCAACAAGATTCTTAACTACTGTGGTTAGTTATCTGTTCTATGAATGTACAGTGTCCACGTTCTCTTCAGTGCACAGGAGAATAAAATGTACAGTGGGTGGTGAATAAAATCGAAACTTTACTTGCTGACAAAGAAATTCAATAAGTGGATTCATCCAGTTTTCAGATTCATAATCTGTATAAATCATAGGATTCAATTATTCTAGAAAGTATGTGCAAACCTCAGTCTGTTCTTGAAAACAGAAAAACTGGATAGGGGTTTATAGTACTAAACAACTGATTTATGTTTTGAAAAATTATGGAGGAATTTACATATCTAACCTTTTTAATTCTCAGAGTAACTTTCAATTTGAGATCATTATTCTCAGTTTCAAAATAGCAAAGAGAGGGAATACATGGCATCTTTAAATGACAAGCCTGGGCGGAGGCCGTTGTGCGATATTATTCTTCATCGTCTAGAAAATCATGTGTAATAGAGAACAGCAGATTATTTTGAGGAACAGATCTAGAGAATATTTTGAAATCTTCATCAAGATGAAAGTTCACATTAAAAAATATATTATCAATAGCCAAGCACTGCTTTCTCATATTAAACAATGTTCTCCCAAAACATGGCAGCAAGGCAGTAAGGTTGCTTAAGGGAAAGCATTAAGGCTTAGGTGTGTAGAAGGAACACAAAAAGAGTTGCTATAAAAGAAGAACAAATACTCTTCTATAAAAAGTAATGTCCCCTGAAAAGAGCTTTATTTCATATGATAATTATGCTCTGTAAAATAAAACTATTTAATGATTAGCCTGCAAATTAACCTGTGAACACCGGTCATGAAAAAGCTGGGCTGCTCATTTATTTCATTTACTTTACAATTCTTTAATTCAATGGTATTTTATGAGGAAAACTTCAGAGAAGATCTCATTTTGATCAGAAGTGCTTTGGGAAATACAGGATATAATATTCCTCACTAATCCTTTCTGATGACAATTTAAAAATGTATAGAATTATTTAAGACCACATGGAAAAAATGTATCATTCATGTACTGGTTAAAGAAACCCAGCAAATTATTATTACTGAGAATTTTATAATGGATATAATTTGTTTAATCAAATTATATTCAACCCCTCATTTTCTCACCTTCAATTCCTCCCCATTCTTCCCCTAAATAACCAAACCATCTTCTTAACTTTGTGTCCTTTCTCTCTCTGTGTCTCTGTCTCTCTGCCTCCGTCTCTGTCTCTCTGTCTCTGTCTCTGTCTCCATCTCTGTGTCTCTGTCTCTCTCTCTCTGTCTCTCTCTCTGTCTCTCTGTCTCTGTCTCTGTCTCTCTCTCTCTCCTCTTGAGTCCAATTAATGAAATCTCTTTATGTGCATAGATGCTGGGCCATTTGTTCGATAGCCTCTTGGAAGATGCATCCTTGATGAACACGGACCTTTCCTCTTCCAGAAACCATCCATTGTCAATGGCTGATAAATGTTAAATATTATACTTTCGGTTGCGGTTTTCATTAAAGAAGAATTAAAGTCATTGGATGGACAGTAACAAACAAAGAACATGGATGTTCCTTCCAGAAGTACAGAAGTGTATCGGTTTCAGCTGGGTCCCTGTACCTGCAAAGAAGATAGTGTAGAGAACTGACTAAAAACATACCTTGGTTCAGTGTAAGAAATGATTTTGAATACAGATCCATCAGTCAGAAAGGGTCATAAAACACAAAGACTATATGTGAAGTCAACTACCGTGTTTTTTTAAAGAGATTTGGAAATAATAGAAATAGGCTATTTTTGAATCTTGGCCATTCATTTTTAGGCCTCTGTTACTCACTCAAGATAGGAACATATCTAAATGCTGAGTTCTTGATACTACTGTGAAAAATAAACCCGTTAATATTGTTTATTCTTTATAGTTTTGGAAGTTGAACCTAGGACCTTGCCAGACAACCATCTTATTACTTTGCTTCATCCCAAGTTCACAGTTCATGTTTATTAATTCCTCATATAAAAGTTCAAGAATACATTATTTAGGGAATAATAAAAGGTACAAATTGATTGTATAAGAATTCATGGGTGCTAATGTACATGCTCTCTCCTTTAGTGGAAATAGCCTATTGAAATCACACAGGGAAATATGGTCACAGTAAGACCCAGATGGCTCTTCCAAGTAAAAGGCTATATATATAAAATAAACGACAAACAACAACAAACCATGAAGAAACAGTTGGGAATTTTATAAATGTTACATTCATAGTGTTTTGCCTATTTTTATTTGGCAACCTTGGAGAAATTATCCTTCCTATCTTGATGAGTCTGCAACTCTGAATGTAAATCAGCACCTATACTATCTCATCTCTATCAACTTAAAACATCTGTCTAGAGCTAAAAACGTCTTAAGCCCTAAACAACTAAGCTTAATTGTAAGACTAAACTATCTGGTCTTCAACTTTATCATAGACTTGAGAAGGAATAAAATGAATTATCTGAGTAAACAGGAAGTGCATGTTAGCAGCTTCCAAAATGACAGATTCATTTATTCACTCTATACACTAGTCACAGCACCCTTTCTCTTCTTCTCCCAGTCGACCCTTTCTCCTCCTTCCTTTCCCCTCCCTTATTCCTCAGAAAAAGGGAGCCCCCATACCCATCCATCCCAGCTCATCAAGTCACACCAGGACTGAACTCATACTCTTCTGCTGTGGTCTTGAAAGGCAGTGCAGGGCAAGAGGCCTCCAGGGTTGCTGAGGCAGAGTGAGGAGAGAACGTATGACTTATTAGAGAATCAGGCAACCTCTGGTGTTGAATAGATTGGTATAACAGTTAGAGATTTCCTAATTTCTTTTATGAGCCATAAAGACCTTTTGAAAGATTTTAAACAAAATAGTTGCATTGCAAGAATCATATACCAAGCCATAACTCTGGTTAACATATAGAATATTGGTTGTAGAGACACAAATAGAGAAGAAAGGAATATAACTGAAGAAATTTGAATTAATGCCAGGGAAACACAATGAAGGGTTAGAAAGTCACGAGAGAATCAAATAAGGAAATAAAAATAATTCTTTTCAATATGTCTTAGAGGTGGGGTCAAAGTACTTCCAGAGGGTGGGCTTATGTCAAGAAGAAGTAACAGAAACAGGTAATGTTTCATAGATATTTGTACTGTGAAATAGGACAAATATTTTTTCATTCACTTTACATCCTGATTATAGTCTCATTTGTTCTCTCCTCCTAATACCACCTCTCTCCCTGTCTCGCATTTCTCCTCCTCTATTCCTCAGAAAAGGGGAATCCCCCTTGGTATCCACTGCAATCACATCAGGACTGAGCATGTCCTCTTCCCCTGTGGCCTGGCAAGGCATTCTCATGAGGGGAAATTGATTTAAAAAAAAAAAAGCAAACAACAGAGTCCATGTCAGAGACAGCTCCTGGTCCCCTTACTAAGGACTCACATGAGCCTGAGCTGCCCATCCACTACATCTGTATAGGGGGACTAGGTCCATTCCATGCATGGTCGTTGGTTTGTTGCTTCAGGTTCCACAAGCCCCTCTGGGCCCTCGTTAGTTGGCTCTTTTGGTCTTCTTGTGGAACTCCAATTACCTCTAGGTGCTTTTCTCCTAACCCCCATGTTTCCAGAAGACTTCCTACACTTTGCCCAATGTTTGGCTGTGAGTCCCAGCATCTGTTTTGAACTGCTGCTGGATGACACATCTCAGAGGATAATTCTGCTAGGCTCCTGTCTGCAAGCATAGCAGAGTATTGTTAATAGTGCCAGGGGTTGGGCCAGGCATCGATTGGTTGGATATTCCCTTAATCTCTGCTCTCTTTATTCCTGGACATCATGTATTCAGGGTGTATTTTGGGTTGAAGTTTTTGTGGGTGGGATGGTGTTCTCTATCCACTAGGAGTCTTATCTAGTTAGAGTACGGCCTTGGCCTCTTCAATTTCCATGAACCCTGTTCCTAGGAGTCTCAGCAACAGGCCCCCTCATATCATCCCAGAAGCTTACCATGGCTTAGGTCTCCTGATTGTCACAGTGATGCCCCCACCCACAGTTTCTCATTTCTATGAAGGCCTTCTGTCCTTCTGCCCTAGCTCACCCCAGACATGATCTCCAACCTTATTTCTCTCTGCTTTCCTTGTCTTCAACTGCTACCTGTTTTCTATTCCCTTGTCTAAATGAGTTCTCCTTGTTATTTACCTTCTTTGGGGCTATGCATTGTAGTATGTTTATCTTGTGCTATGTGGCTAGAATCCACTTATAAGTGAGTACATACCATGTGTGTCTTTTTGGATCTAGGTTACTTCACTAGGGATGATCTTTTCTAGTTCCATATATTTGCCTGCAAATTTCATGATTTCTCTGTTTTTAATAGCTGAGGAGTATTCAGTTGTTTCTTTATCCATTATTTAGTTGAGGGACATCTAGGCTGTCTCCAGATTCTGGCTATCACAAATAAAGCTGCTATGAACATAGTTAAGCACATGGCCTTGTTGTGTGGTGGAACATCTTTTAGGTATATGCCTAGGAGTAATATAGCTGTGTCTTGAGGTAGACCTATTTCCAAGCTTCTGAGAAAGGACCAGATTGATTTCCAAACTGGTTGTACAATTCCTATCATCAAAGAAAGAATGATCTCCTTGCTCCACATCCTTGCCAGCATATACTGTCATTTGAGTTTTTGGTCTTAACCATTCTGATGTGTGTAGGATGGAATCTCAGAGTCATCTTGATTTGAACTCCCCTGATAACTAGGGGCTGACTGGACATTCGAGATTCCTCTGTTGAGAATTCTTCTTCATCCACAGTACATTTCTCAGCATTCCTCAGCCATGTAATACACTTTCTTGTCTAAAAAAAATTACCTTTGTGAGGCCAGGGGTGGCGGCGCATGCCTTTAATCCCAGCACTCGTGAGGCAGAGGCTGGTGGATTGCTGTGAGTTCGAGGCCAGCCTGGTCTACAAAGTGAGTTCAGGACAGCCAAGGCTACACAGAAAGACCCTGTCTTGAAAAAACAAAACAAAACGAAATTGCCTTTGTAGAAACCCAGGTAGGAAACAGAAAAACATGTTGCTTCAGTTTTAAAAACCTCCAAGTTTCAGAAGCTAAAGGCAGATAGATGAGGAGTGATTTCTTTATCTTATGAGTTAGGGCATTATTGGTAAGCAAAATGTGAATTATCCACCAGGTAAAGGTCTTAAATGAGTCTGATCCCCCACAAACATTTGATTAAAAAAATCTCACTGAAACATGTGGAAGAAAAGTAGCTGGATAATCATGAGATGAGATTTTAGGAAAAACTAGTAGTAAATAATGGTATTTGGGCGATTGTAGAGTGTATACTGCGCTCATACAAAGAGACTTAACAGCCCACACAATGGGGAAGGCAAATAATACCTTGAAGTTACTGAAGTGGCTTTCAAAATTTTTCAGATACAGTTAAATAAACAGAGAGGATGGAGGGATAAGCCTGGAAAGGGGGAAAAGGAAAGAGAGGTGGATTTTGGAGAAAAAGAAGAATGAAGATTAGATAAAAGCCAATGATTACTAATTCATTGTATGGGCACTACTTTGCTATTTCTTTATAATAATATAACAAGGTAGGCTTTTTTGTGCCACACTTGGGGATGGAGAGTTGAAATATATATTTTAACAGGCTTATTTACCTAGTAATTGACAGAGCTAGGACTAAAATATGAGGTCATTTGGTGGAGTCAAATTCTCCCAGGATGCCCCACTCCCTCTGTTTTGTAATAACCTCTTTTATTTTCTCCCACTTGCTGACCATGAATAAAATGAATCCTCACTATGGAACACTTTTTTCTTAACCATTCTCACTGCCCAAAACCCATCACCTTGTATTAGAAGGTACTTCACTTCATGTCACAAAGAGAAATTGCTCTTCTTTAGTTAACTATTTTTAGCACAAACTGACTACCAAGTTTATCTTAAAAGATGACGGCACTGTTCTTGGGGCCTGGACTGCTTCTGCAAATATAAATGCTAATTGTGCTGACAGCCCTCTGCAAAGCATTGGCTTTCAGTGTGGTCTAATTGGAAAGCTGACTGAAAGGTCTTGTTTCATGTAAATGTGCAAAGAAGGGCTCTTAATCTCAGTCCTAACACCATTCTATTTGCTATATTTAACATGTTTGTTTCTCTAAATAGCTCAGTTGCCTGAAAATTCATTTCTACCATGTTTACTGCAAGCAGAGAAAGAGATTTTTAAACATGAAATTCAAATGGATTCTGAATGCTTAGCTATATTGAAATAATTTCTGTAGAACTGAGTTGAGGATTACATGTAAATTGTTCAGGAAAGCATGACCTCTCATATTTTAAGATTTTCATAGGACCAAATAACCCCAAACAAAAGAGAAATATTGGTGTTTCTGGTCTAAAGTGAAGACATCCTATCTATGATCCCAGCTCCTGAAATAGACAGAGGGGACACAAGTAAGGGAAGGGATGCGCTCAACACACACACACACACACACCTTGTAAGGTCACAAGCTGGCTAACAGACTAACTAAATTTGAGTGGCCTTGTTTCACTAAGAAATTCTGGTTCAGTAAATAAAGTGGAGACTGGTGTCAACCTATGCCCACCAGACACACAAACACACATGCCAAAAGGTCAGCACTCATGTGTACATACACATGTGAACAAAACCACACACACATGCATCCCATAGCATACACACAGAATGACAAAATGAGTATTACCTATTAAAATTTTTCCTTTGTTTTTGAAGTTTTCATGCAATTACACAGTAAGAAATTATGCCCTACATCCCAGTTTTCCCATCCAACATCATCATATCTTCTTGCCAAGCTTCCTCCCAACTTCATGTCTTTTTAAAATTACCAACTAACTCTAGTTATTGCTACACATGTGTATATGTGTATGAGGCTATCCATGCAAGCTAGTGGTCACACACTTAAAGAAGAATGTTCCCCACATCTCCTAGCACCTAATTACTGCTAAGAGCTCCCAGTAAGATGTAGGGCATGGAGGTGATCTACTTTGTCTGTCAGTAAGATGTACGGCGTGGAGGTGATCTACCTTGTCTATCTGGAATTTTGGCTGCATTGGTTTTGTGCAGGTCTTGTGCAAGTAGCCACACCTACTCCGAAGTCATGAAGTCTAGAAGACAGCATTTAGCAACGCTCTTCATCCTGCATAGCTTGCATTCTTTTTCTTCTTCTGATACGTTCCCTGAGCCTTGGAGAGGATTTAATATTATAGTCAATTTTAGGAACAAGTGCTCACTCAGTCCTTTATTCTCTGCACACTGAGCATTATGCTTCTCTCTAGTAATGGATTCCTGCTGCATAAAAAGGCTTTTTTGGACTTGGTTGCAAGCAGCAAAACCACATGGAGATAAAGATAAATATTTAGGAGTAAATTTGACAGCATAGCCCTTTAGCAAAATAACAACTGAAGTGTTACCCTAGGGCCTATGATATTCTCAATCATGGGTTTTCAACCTTCTGTGGAGCATACCTCAAATCTAACCCAAAAGTTATTAGTTGGAGAATAAGAGAGTTATCATTTTATTTTAACTAAATTTAGGTAGTATATTAAAACATAGAAATTATGCATATTCAAGGGCACAATACATTATTTCAATGGCCAGTGCCTATATCTCGTAATTATGAGTCAGGCTAAACATAGGAATCTTCTAAAACATTTATCATTTCTTAATTGTTAAAGCATCAAAATTCTTTCTTCATTTTTTTCAGAATTGTACAGCATACAGTTATCATCTTTCTTCACCCTGCTCCTGATTGACTCTGAGTATTCGTTGGTGAACTTCCCCCTTTTTTTCTGGGCTCTAACTACATTTCTAACCTCAGTTTTTACCAGGTCACTTTTGTGTTTGTTTTCTTGTTATTTGTTTGTTATTTTGTTTCAGTAGTTCCAGGGATAGAACCCAGGGTCTTGTGCATACTAAATAAGTATTCTACTATAAGCTATGGGCTCAAGCCTGAGATACAATTTACATATTCAACATATGACCTAAAACCTGTGATAATTCTATTTCTTCTTTGGGCTTATTCACTTATCACCATGAGCTCAAACCATGCTGCTGCAAATGACAGGATTTCCCTTACAATTCAATAATATTCTGCTGTGTTTGTGCAACACAGCTTTTAATCCACTCAGCAGTGGATGGACGCTCATTGTTTTCATTGCTGGCAATTGTGAACACTGCTTCAGTGAAGGTGGAAGACAGCATCTCCCTGGTATACTGACTTTAAAGTGATAATGCCCTTCATCCGCAGATGTCATTAGAAGGTTAATACCAGTTTAATTCACAGTTTTGGACACATCGCTATGGAATTTATGGAGCCGTCAGTGGCTATTGGTTGTTTTCCTTAATACTAGCTATGGGTCCTCGAAATCACATGGGCTTGCAAACGATGTTTTGTTTTAAACAGTTATCTATCTTTATATAATTCTTTCATCCTTACTGAGGCAGAAAGAGGTATTATTTATGAATTGACAGCTACTAGTGATGAATATATTCAGCTTACCATGAACGATACAAAACAAAAAGAAATCACAAAACTGAAGGAAAAAGATTCAAGAGAGTTATTCAATATGTTAGCCTGAATATTAGTTCTGTTTCTGTCACTTGCTAGCAAATAGATGGTTTTTAGCAAGTGAGCAAGGGACTTATCTCTGTAAGCAATAACTTCCTTAACTCATAAGGCAATAAATAAAAAAAAGTATGCTAGCTATCCATTTATATAGAAGTTTTGTAAGAACAAGTGAGATTGTATTTGTGTTTTTTAAGCAGTGTCAGTGAATAGCTTTGATATATTTGTTTTCAATATAACTTTTCTATATAATGAAATACTTACTTTATTTATAATGCTTAGCATCTTGCTTTTAATTTTTAGTATTTGTCATCACTTTACATATTAAATTTTGTTTTGTTCTACACTGGATTCTATGAAGTGAATGCATGACTTTGCATTTCAGCAAGCAGATATAATAAACAAGTTATGAAATTTAAAACTCTTCCTACTTCATTCCTTGCCCCAAACTGAGACCTACTCTCACTGCTTCTCCTTCGTATCTATTCCTCATAGAGAATGTGCTTATCTCCTTCAGATTCATCTTGAGGAAGCAACAGCTGCTGAACCAACAATCTTACATCAAATCTTGCCCTCTTTATTGAAGGCAAAACCAATATCTTACATGCTTGATTTCTCTGTTTCTTAATGAATTTTCATTTTAGAGCCTCAAGTTTAAAAAAAAGCACAAAAAGACACTCAAGAAAAACAATATCAATGTATTTTGGTACTTACAAGATCTCCTAAATACTACCTATTCTCTACACTTAATATCTAAATAAAAATCAGGTTCTGCATTTGAACCTGATTAAATTAAATTTTATAAAGAAAAGTAAGCAGGCTTAAATCCAAGAGCATTTTTAAAAATACTAAAGATAGGCATGTTTTTGGTAATGATGAACTAATGGTACATTTAAATGGTTCATGAATGGTTTGATGGATCAATCCCCCAAATTTGAGAAATTGTAAACAAAAATAAAAAGTGAATATGGAAAATTGGCATATGTTAACAATAAGTAACAAGTCATAGAAAGAAGATTCATTGGTAAGTTTTGTTAGAAAAATTAACTGTTATAAATTTTCTTCACACAAGAAATGAAAAAACAGATATACTAAATATTCAATGAAATGTTTATACATCTGAAGCCAAATAAAACTTCATAATACATAAGAAACAAATGATTTATAAAACTTACACAAACAATCATGAGCTCTAACAGTACACCTAGAACCCAAACACAAGGGGATGATTTCAAAATATTCTGTTACTGTGTGAGAGATAAAGCATGGAATTAAAAGGATACACTTTTGCAGTGAAGTTTGTGTCAAATATAATTTGCTTAAAATCCTATGTGAGAAAAATTTCACTTCAGAACAACCAATATCCTAAAACTGCCATTGAATAACAACAAGCCATTCAGAGAGGAGTAACTCAGAAGACTGGTAAGGTGGGGTATAGCTCAAACTGAGAGATCAGACCAGGGTAGGACAGAAATATAGAGGAGCCCAAGGGAAGCCGATGAAGGGGAAGATGGGGCTTAAAACTCTCTGAAGAAAAAAAAAAGAGGGAAAGATTATTATGTTTCAACTGTGAAGAAATCAGATTTTACCACTGTTCAGTGAATAAATAAAATGTTTTCAGAAGACAGATTTTAATATGCTTTCTTGAGTTCAGAACAGGAAAGGACAAATATAATAAAAATAACACTGAGGAACCTGAAAAACAGTGTAAGAATGAATAAATGTAGCTGGATCTACCAAAGAAAGAAAGACTTGGTGACAGTCAGACAAACTAGAGCGGCTAATAATTGGCTTTTCTGTAACCGATTCATCAAATTAATATTATAAAATGAATATATTTCAATTCAGTGTAGAAAAGAGTTTCATCATCATCATCATCATCTGAGATATCTCTCAATGAAATTTCAGAATGCCAAAAACAAATAAGATACTTTTGAAAGTCCAAAAGATTATCAGCAATGCCAACTCAGAGTGACTCCTAGACCTATTAAATTAAAAATAAAATAAATAACTTTTATAACAAATAATTCTCCATCTAGAGTTATATATTCAGCAAAAATATAATTTCTGATGTGGAGAATGAATAAACACACTTTTAAATTGAATCTAAGGATCTGAGAGTAAGCACAGCCAAAGTGATATGAAAGAGAAAAAAAAAATTGGGAAGCAATTAGGATGAGAGAAATAGCCTTGTATCAAAACATGATGAGCTTGTGAGAAAAATCTATGTAAATATAGAGATGATAGAATCACCACTTTCATAGTAATAGTAAATATATTCATATACTATATTGTTGAATATGAAAGCAAATACCTATAACCCCTCCACTAGGGGCACTGATTCAGGGGAATCATATGTTTGAGGCTGGACTGAGTTATTTAGCAACTTTGATACCAGTCTTTATTGTCTTACAAAACACTCTCTCAAAGAAGCAAGAATTATTTATTAATAGATTAATTGATTCATTATTTCTGTGTAAAGGTAAAAGGAAACAGGGCTAAAGTCTTTGAAGTCCATTTCCTGTTAAAGGGATTGATAATGATATTTGCTTATGTTTTATTAAGCACAGGCACATGAAACATGCACATATCACCCGTAGATCCACCACTTGTGTTTGTTGATATATGCATTACTTGTGTCCTAGTTTACTTCTCTATTGTTATTATAAAATAGTTACCAAAAGCAACTTGAGGGGAAAAGGTTTAGTTGGTTTACAGGTCTCAGTTTATCACAGAGGGTAGCTAAGGTAGGAACTAAGAGGCAGGAAATGAACAGAGACACTGAAGGAACATTGCTTAGCAGCTTTCTCTGGATGGCTTGCTCATACTGTCATCCCATATAACCCAGGACCGCCTCCCAAGTGAAGTACCACTCACATCAGCCATAAATCAAGAAAATGCTTTGCAGACAGACATGCCAGCAGGCCTCTCTGATGGAGGAACCTGATTAACTGAGGTTTCTTCTTCCTAGGCGAATCCTTTTTTCATCAAATAGACAAAAACTTAGCAGCAGAACTTCTAGCCTATTGCAGAGAAAAGCAAGGAAAAGCAAAATTCATCAACCACGAATAAATCAGAAATGGAATGAACATGAATCACAGAGTAAATTGGCAATTAAATAAACTTAAGTATGCTTATAGATGGAACAATGCAAAATGAGCTATTTTGTTCAACTCAAAAATATACACGAATCATTTGGAATTATATTGTTTTGCATGTATTAGACTTGTCAGGCAGTGAACCCCATAGACTACCCCCAAACATTAAAGCTATTTTCAGTGTTCTTTCTTATCCCTACCCAAACAATTTTAGACCCTAGTGCTAAAGTTATCATATATATATATATATATATATATATATCATATATGACATATGATATATCGTAAATATATATACCATACAGGAGTAGCTGCAGTGGGCAAGTAAGCTTCCAGGAGACAGCCCACCATTTTGCTCAGCTGTGATGGATGTCTTTTGGAGAGGCACACCCCAGGGGTTTCATCTCCAGATTGCTTTTTGTTGCTGGTGTGCCTTCTCATGTTTGTCATTGCTAAATTCCTCATACATTGGGCATGGTATGATTGGGTATGGGGAGACCCTCACTGTTTATAGTCTGGTGTGATTGTTTCCTGGGTGATAGCCCACTCTATTGGGCAATTTTCCTGCAGATCAACATGAAAACAAGCTTTCATAAAATAATACTGTTATATGTATTAATGATTTTATAGAATTCCTGGTTTTATTTAAATTGTTTTAGGAAGTTAGGGTAGTTGATAGAAGTTTAAGGAGATGCCTTAAGCTTTTTTTTTTTAACCATAAAGTTATAACAAATTTAGAACTAAGAATAGAATGTTCTCCCTCTCTTGTAGAACAGTGAGGGCTGCATAGGTTGGGAAAGGAGTACAATGAGCTTTTATGCACTACAACATGTACTTGTCCTTGGATCAAAAATACAGGCTTGGCACAAGCTAATGATCAAGGAAAACATTTAGCCTAGGTTAGGTCTGAATTCCTGGGTTTTGTGATCTAGGGATGTTGTCACAGGTTTTATCGTGCACCATATAAAGGCAGGGTTATTAACAAAGAGTAAATAATTCTATTATGAGTGGAGATTAGATGATTAGCTAGTCTAATTGTACAAGACTTCAAAAAGGCATAAGATAGATGGTCTGTTCCTTAGTAAGTACAGATTATAGTTAGTTGAGCATAGGGGGACAGCTTCGTACTATAGACTTAGCTTGCTTAAACTTTGTTAGCCAATAACAAAAAAGTTATTGCTCTGGGGTTAGGATGAACTTGTGGAGATAAAGATAGATAGGAAATGTTTAGTTAGGTGTGAGTTTCAAAAGCAAAACATATAATTAATAATCTTGTTATTTCCTTTTATGTAATGATTTTTATCTATTTTTGAAAAATATGTTTTTGTGGTGAATACGAAACACGTGACTATGGGGTAATTTTTTTTTTTAGATAGAGAATTTGTCTTAGATGGTTTAAAAGGGCAAATAGAAAATTTTGTTGAAGCTTATTGGAACTTGCTCCTCAGAGCTTGTCTTGCTTTGTCCTGTGTGTGTGTGTGTGTGTGTGTGTGTGTGTGTGTGTGTGTGTGTGTGTGTGTGTGTGTGTGTGTTCCTTTTTCTCCTCCTTTTCTGTCTCTATTTGCTGTCTACTATCAGTAACAGTCCCCCTGGGTTACAATCAGTTCTGCCCTGGAGAATCAAGCTTTTTATTAGTCTCCAGTTACAAGCAGTACTGGCCCTTACTTTTTGACACTTAAATATGTGACTATGTATCATTTTTAAATCCAGATCTTATTTGTACACATTTTAGGATAATAGTTGCTTTAGGAAGGCACACCAGATGTGCTTTATACATTGCTAATATTTCTTGCTTAAGAAGTGTGGATGTGCATGCTCTTAGAGGTGGGGAAGTGAGTGCAGACTTCTTTCATACTTGTTCTTCAAAGTATGTGACAAAGTTGACATATATTCTATTGTGTGCCATATACATTTAGATTACAAAATAAATTGTCTAATAATCTAAAATTCATCATTCTCATGTTAAACATTTAGAGACGATGGTCCACAGTTTCTCATATTCTGCCCCTCACAGAGGTTGGAAGGATAAGAAAGAGTGTGGGTATAAGGTTATTATTATTCTCTTATGCTTATTTACAATATTTTTCACCTAACAAATGTGTGTTCACTTTTAAAATACAATGAAGAGAGGTTACTTAATCATCAAATTTTAGTATAGAAAAATAAACCATGCTGGTTATGTGACACTGCGTTTTATTGCTTTTAGTCTTTAAGTTTAAAAAACAAAATGAATCTGTGCTGTTTTCTCTCTCTTGGGCTTTGCAGTTTTGAAAACTATTATGCTTGAGATTCAGACATGCTATGATATATACCATTACTTTTTTCCACAGTTGTACAGCAATTAATGTTATGACTATATGATAAAACATATATTATCTAGTCAAATCCTTCAATCTGTATAAATGCAAATTTCCTGTCATATCAAATACATTTTGTTGTATTAACTCAAATTAAGGATTCTTTCTCTTCCCAATATAGGTTACTTGTACTGCCTCACTTACCAGAAATTTCCTATTTCTCCGTGTGCATTACTATAGTGGGTAATTCAACCTAAACTGTCTAGAATTTATTGGACTTACAATTGGAATTTTAACAGGTTTCAACTGGGTATGTTTCACTTCTCCTATGGCTGTAGGGCCTATGCATGTTTATATATATGAACTTAACAATCACTCTGATTTAGGCTTTGATTAAATAAAGAACAACTTATCTGCAGTTTCTAAATATTCATATTTCAATATGCCGCTTATACCTCACATTAACTTACAAGGAAAAGCTACACACTAAAATTATATGTGGTCATCATTACCAATAAATGAGTCTATCAAAATAGAAAGAAACTATATTCTGCAATATATTGACGCGAGAATAGTAGATACCAGTGAAAATTATCATAGAGCTGTATTTTTTCCTCTAGACAACTTTTCTACCATCTAGGCAAATAGAATAGTGTCACAAGAAACCTCATCCTCCATCCCTACCTTTCTCTCGTGCTCAGTGCAACCTCCAAAGCTGCCACCACTATCTACCCACTAATGCAGGTGCCTGGTTTTCACATTCATATTTGTCTTATTTTATAATTGTTACATTTGTGATATCCAACAAATATTTGTCTAGTTTCTCTTTCAACTTTTCCAAAGGTGATGTTTTATGTGTTCAGTAAGGTCTTACTTGGAATCAGTGCCATTTTAATGTCACTGCTTCAGGACTCAGGTTAAAGTGTGTGCAGGCTGCTCTCAAGAGAGAGAGCTAAGCCATCATTCACTGAATCACCCATTTTAGAAAGTTACTGAGTACACGTTCCCTTGAGATGTGGAGAATTTTGTATAAAGAGCATTAAGAACTTAGAAGAAATGCATACATTCCCATAAGAAACCTCATCATAGAGACTGCATCAAGAACAAATAAGAAAATTGAATGATTAAACAACTATTAGTAAAAATGTTTACACATAAAAATAACAAGTATATATGGTTTAACTTCCCCAATTGCTTAATTAATTCTTACTTCTAATAAATACATCTGACAAAAACACTTATAACTTTTTTATGAAACCAATATCTCATCTCATACGTGATCATTTAACTGCTGGAGAGAAACAATATACTAAATTTTATAATAAATTTAATGCAACAAATCATTTCATATACTTATTTCTACAGAAAAGCTAGAACTTGTTATAAATAATGCAAAATTAACTTAAAAGGTTTGAAAATGTATCATCAATTACAAGAAATTACTTTTCTACAATCTGAATGATGTTTATACTAAACACTGTGCTCAGAAGTTATTAGAAATGGAATAAAAAATTTAATAAAAAATTCACAGATAAAATACTGCAATTTCATGAAAGCCTGGCTTAAGGAGAGAAGAGATAAGGCATTTTAATGTTATGTATAAAAGCCAGGCCATGGAAATCACTGAAAACTACTTCGCAATGAGTGATGTGGCTTAGAAGGACTGAGGGTGGTATTCATTCTAAGAAAGGCTGTTGTGGGCCAGCTCCCTGGAAGCCTTTGTCCTTGATCCGTATGGAAGAGGAAAAGACTTGTGGATAGACACATTCCACAGAGATATTGTGGAAGGTGAACTAAAACATCAGGGTGGTTAATTACTCCAGGTTCCTTAATATTCGTATCTCATCAATTTCTACATGCTTTCGCCCCCTTCATATTTTTTTTTCAGCCAGAAATTTTAATGTATGGCCAATATACAAAATGCAATACAGGAGAGTCCCTTGAATTAATCATCTTGCAAAAATTAAACTTTGTGCCGGTTTAATACCAATGCCTCTTTTGAGCCCTTCTCCTAGCTGTTGTCAGCTACCATTCTACTCTGTGCTTTGTGAGTTTTATCATTTTAATATTGACCAAGATATGTGGCATTGGCCTTTCTGTGACAGAATTGTTTCAATTAGCACAATGTCCATTTTTTATTATATTTTATTAATTTATTCATATTACATCTCAATTGTTCTCCCATCCCTTGTATCCTCCCATTCCTCCCTCCCTTTCATTTTCCCCTTACTCCCCGCCCCTATGACTGTTCCGGAGGGGGACTTCCTCCCCCTGTATATGCTCATAGGGTATCAAGTCTCTTCTTGGTAGCCTGCTATCCTTCCTCTGAGTGCCACCAGGCCTCCCCATGCAGGTGACTTGGTCAAATATGGGGCACCAGAGTTCATGTGAAAGTCAGATCCCACTCACCACTCAACTGTGAAGAACAGCCTATCCATTGGCTAGATCTGAGTAGGAGTTCGAAGTTTACTGCACGTATTATCCTTGACTGGTGCCATAATTCGACCAGGACCCCTGGGCCCAGATCCGCCCATCATAATGTTCTTCTCGTAGGTAGCACAATGTCCTTAAAGTTCCTACTGATTGTTGCATTTGACTGGATTTTCTCTTATTTAAAGGCTGAACTCTGTTCGATATGTACCATAGTGTAACCAAGCATCAACTGGTGACTAATAGGTTGGTCGTCTTGACTACTGTAGATAACATATTCATGTGGATATCTTTTATATATTGAATTCCAAAGTTTGTATAAGTAACTATAAACCTAATCACTAGATCATAAAAAGTAGTTTATTTTTAATTTTTTAGTCAGCTCTATACAGTTAGAAATAGTGAATGGAAAAGGCTTTGGTACAACTTTGAATTTTCACCAACAATATAAAAGCATCATGACTTTCCAAAAATTTGTCAACACTTACAGTTCTTTGCTTTGTTGCTGATAGGTACTAGGTGATAACTCATTGTAGATTTGATTTTCATTTCCATGACAAATACTGATGTTTTAAACATTTTGATATGTCTGTTGAGTATCTGTTTATTATTTTAAGAAAATGTCTATTGTCTTGAACTTTGTCCATCTTAATTTTTGTCATTGAGTTTTAAGAGTTCCTTTATATATTTCAGATATTAACCCTTATCATATATGCATTTGAGCATATTTCCCTTCATTTCATGTGTTTTCTTCTAATATATCAATTTCCCTTTTTGGGCAGAAGAATCACATTTAATTTACCTATTTTTAATTTTGTCTGTGCTTTTATTGCCATATTCAAAGAAGTAGGGCCAAGGCTAGTGACATGAAACTTTGCCTTATCCTTTTGTATGTTATAGTTTGTATGATTTATACATTATTCCATGCCTGCCTTGGGGAAAAAGACTATGTTTAGTCTGAGTGGTTTATAAATAGCAGAAATGTATTGATTACAACTGATGATTTTCTAAAGGCAAAAGTAAAAGTGAGTAAAGAATGTGTGTTGGTGAAGATGTATGCTACGCTTAGGGGTTGACGCACTGTGCTGCATTTTTGTGTAGAAGAAGTGGGGACAGCTCCTTCACTCCTTCATCACAAAGCCACTGCTTCCACCCATGAGACCTCATCATAATGTAGTCAAATATGTGCCAACTACTTCATCTCTTCACTTTATCAAATTAATGATAAAATCTAACATGAAAATTTTGGGGACACATATTGACTACAACATCATTCATATCTAAAGCACTCAGCATTTAGCAATTTCAGAATAGAAAGTGCTTTGAACACACCACTACCCTTAGTGATTTATAATTCACTTTGAAGAATTCAAAGATTCTAAAGAAAGAATTTTTGAAATCTTTTAGTGCCTGCAGAAATCTAAGTAAAATTAAATCTTACAAAAGAAGTTATACTACAGATAAAAGGTTAAATTTGAAGAACAGTTTTGATTTTTCCAAAGAGCTTAGATTTGAGAACTAAAGGTGTCATAGCAATCAAATATAGATGTATAAAAAGCCAGGTTTTGGGACTAGAGATGATCATAATGAGTGAGTTAACCCAGGAGCAGAAAGACTCACATGCTTTATACTCAATTATAATTGGGCACTAGCCCAAAAGGCACGTCCCATGAAAGTCTTCACTTACAAGGAGATTGGGATAGATATGAGGACATACTACTGAGACTCTAGGTAAGAGAAATATAGGAGATGGAGAAAGAGAAGGACTCAGAGGGTCCTAGAAATCTACAAGAACATCATGATGTGTGGATCGGGGCCTAGGGAGGGTCTGCTCAAACTGTTCCACTAACCAAGGACAATACAATAGTAAACATCAAACGCCTACTCTGATCTACTCAATGGACAGGACATTCTCCACAGTTATATGAAGAGCAGGGACTGACTTTGGCATGAACTCTGGTGCTCCATATTTGATGACCTCCCCTTGGTGGGGAGGCCTGGTGTCACTCAAAGAAAGAATAAGAAGGCTACCAAAATGAGACTTGATAGCCTATGACCATATAGTGGGGGAGGAGGTCCCCCTCAGTCATAGACCTAGGGGAGGGGAATAGGATGAAAGCAGGAGGGAGGGAGGAATGAGAGAATACAAGTGATGGGATAATAATTGAGTTGTAATCTGAATAAATTAATAAAATTTTTTTAAAAAGGAAAAAAGTCAGGTTTTGTAAAATCTACAACTTGTTTATAATCATAATTGCATACTTAATTCTGTGTGATGCTTGTCTCAGATATGAACGTGTAGATGCTTTGTGTTGCTTCCTGTCTAATCTCAGTCTAAACCCATTTGTCTCATTCTGTGGTGCTTCTTGATATGTTTTTACTAGGAGCCATATTAGGCAACACTTCCCTCTTCCCAGAATTTCCCAGGGTTTTGCTTTACAGGCAATGTTTACAGATGGAGCTGTAGTCTCCAGAAAGCCATTTAACTACTGAGATGCTGAGGTACCTGTGGACCATTCAAACACATAATGCCTAGGTGCCTACCTGAGAGGTCTGAGAAGCAATAAATGTTAGTATATCCCTCAGCTTCAAACATCAACTGTCATCCTCTTCTTTCATACCATTTGAGCTTATTTTTCTCTCCCATATACACATACCTGCTTGAGCATTACCTATATAATATTGCCTTTTCTAAAATATGCAAGATTAAAATGAAAATTTATTTTTCCATGAAAGTATAACATCACAAGAAAAAGAAGAAACACAGGTGATTTTTATTTTAGAATCCAGCTTCTGACATAGTTTAACAATATTTTTCTAATTATATGAGTACAATTTTATAAAAAATGTAAATGAGATGTTTGAAATGAATCATTTTGCAAAAACAAAAATCTTACCGAGTTCATTTGGCCCAATCGTATATTTTAAGCATTTCTTTGTTTTTGTTTTGTTTGGCTTATTAAATTACATTTGTCAAAAAAAAAGTATTAAGTTCTCCAAAGGCTGTCAGCGTCTAGATATCTTTTTTGGACAAACTTCACCATCAACGATGTAAGGGGTTGTGGATTGTAGCTGAGTAGGAGATCTCTGCCAAGTATCATAAAAGTGCCTTGGCTGAACTGAAACATCAGGGCCATGGGAGTTTTATAATGTCCGTTCTTTATAAGGGAGGAGATTGATAAAAGACACTTGAAGAGGAAGGTTTCAATTTTGTCCTATTAATAGATTTTAGGTGCAAAATACTGTTCTTATACTGAGTACTTTATCCATAGCAACACTGTTTAGAGGATAAATAAATTCTCCTTTTTAAATCAGGAATGATGGCAAGGAAAGTGACTAGTGTACAGTCATACATGCCTTTCTTTTAAACAAATGTAGACAAGATTATTCATTGGTACAACACAGAGGATTCCATAAGAAAGATTTACCCAATGTTTTTTGCCATTTTTGTCACTGAGGGAGCATCAGCCAGGTAGACGACTGGAATCTTTGTCATGGACAGCCACAGACCTAAATCCTAACCAACATAATAGCTAAGTTGAATGTTGAGTTCTTGGATGGATAGGATGAAAGAATTCCTTTTTTGCCCATTCAATTACCTCTTAGCAGGACAGCCCTGAATTTTAATTAATTGTTAACATCGGGTACAGCTATTAGTAGGGAAAGCAGATAATTCTTTTCTGCAATAGAATCTAATTTTATTTTAATTTCATGATTTATCAAAGCATCAGAAAATAAGGTCAATAAAATTAGAACTTTTTTTTCTGTGACTAAACATATCTTTCCAGTTATAATTGGAGAAAATAAAGAGGAATCCATTCTTCAGCGTCCCCCAAGATATCCCCCTTTGTGAGGGACTACCTGTCAGGGATCTCAAGATATACTAGTTTGTCTGGTGTGCATTAGTCTTGAAGGTTTTATTTGTCACGCCTACATTCTAGTGCTGGGCATAGCTATAGCCTAAGAACTCAATTACCCAATGAATAGCTATTCTCTATGTGGGACACACCCTCTCCATGAGCTGTGCATGGAGTAAGGACAGAGCTTCAGTGTCTGTGTCAAGCTTAGCCCATCCATCCTTCTTTTAACAGCATACTCTTTTTTCATAACGGATACAGAAACCCTCCCTGAGCCAGGTGTGGCACATGCCTTTAATTGCAGTTCTCAGGGAGGCAGAGGCAGGCAGATCTCTGTGAGTTTGAGGCTAGCCAGGTCTACAAAGAGAGTCCAGGACAGCTAAGACTACAAAGAGAAACCATATCTGGAAAAATGTAACAAAACAAAAAGGAAAGAAGGAAAGAAACCCTCCCTGCCCTGTGAGACATAGTCTCCTTCCCAGAGCAATGGCATCATACCATCAGTTTTTATAATGATTATATGTTTTTGCACCTTAAATCGTTGGCCTAAGCAATAATTCAAGAAGAATCATGATTTTTCTTTCAATTATCTTTTTCTAACCTAATAAACCCTGTTCCTACCCAAGAGTTTACAATTTACCAGACTTTGTTGACCTGCCACACTCAGTGAGTCTTTGCTCATTCACTCTCTAAGAGACGAAGTCTACCTGTATCAGAGTCAGGAAACATCAGACTCTGATCCAGACCCTGACTATTAACATCTGTGATTTTCTCTTTCTTTTCTGATCTATGGAACACTTTCCTCTTTTGCATTATCTTAGCCTTTTATTCATTCTTCCATTCCTTGTTTGCAGTTAGAAGGAAAGCTCAAGTGTAAATTTAATACTACCATAACCTGTGTTCTGAGTGGTGGGCTTCTGATTATCATGTGATATTCTAGACACGAACAACCAAGTAGATAAACAAGTTCATGCTGCATTCTCTCTATGGCCCTTCTGACCTAAGTAGAAAAATTAAATTGAACTTTGTTCCATCATATAATTCACCTGAGATGCAAAGAAAAACAAACACTAAAAGCCGTTTTTCATTTTGAAGCCTTTGCTGAGAAATAAAACAGAACAAAATATCAAGAAGAGTTTGAATTAAATTACCTTAAAGAATCTTTCCAGGCATGTACTTGCCTCAAGAGTTTCTTGTTGTACCTAATTGTGTTCTCAAGCAAGATAGCAGAAGTAAGGGAGCTTGGGAGAAGGAGGGGGATGAACAAAAAGAAAGAGATCTTTGTTTTTGTGCATGGTGATAAATAAGGGTCTATTTGCATTTTTCTACAAGTAGACATCCAGTTAGACCAACACCATTTGTTGAAGGTGCTATCTCTTTTCCTTTGTATGGTTTTGGCTTCTTTGTCAAAACTCAAGTGTCCATAGGTGATTTGGTTTATTTATGGGCCTCAATTCTATTCCATTGATCCACCTAACTGTTTCTATGCTAGTACCATGCACTTTTTATTACTGCTGCTCTGTAGTACAGGTTGAGATCAGGGTTGGAGATACCCCAAAAAGATCTTTTGTTGTATAGGACTGTCTTAGTTATTCCGTTTTTTTTTTTTTTCATATGAAGTTGAGAATTGTTCTTTCAAGGTTTGTGAATAACTGTGTTGTCATTTTGATGGGAATTGCTTTGAATCTGTATATTGCTTTTGCTAAGATGGCCATTTTACTATGTTAATCCTACAAATCCATGAGCATGGGAGATCTTTCTATCTTCTCATATCTTCTTCAATTTCTTTCATCAGAGATGTGAAGATTTTTTTTCACATAAGTCTTTTACTTGTTGGTTAGAGTTACAGTAAGATACTTTATGCTTTTAGTGGCTTTTGTGAAGTGTGTTGTTTCCCTAATTTCTTTCTCAAACTGTTTGTCTTTTATATATAAAAGGGCCAGTGATTTTTGTTTGTTTGTTTTTCGTTGATTTTTGTATCCAGCCACTTCCTTGAAGTTGTTTATCAGTTGTAGGAATTCCTTGGTAGAATTTTTGGGGTCACTCATGTATACTATCATATTATCTAAGAATAGTGACACTTTGACTTCATCCTTTCTGTCTTACTGTGCTAGCTAGTACTTCAAGTACTGCACTGAAGATGTATGGAGAGAATGGACAGCCTTTTCTTATCCTCTGTTTCAGTGGAATTGATTTGAATTTTTTTTCCTTTTAGTTTGATATTGGTTATGGGCTTGATGGATATTGCTTTTACTGTGTTTATGCATGTGCTTGGATCCCTGATCTCGCCAAGATTTTTAACATGAATAGGTGTTGTATTTTGTCAAATGCTTTTTCCACATCTAAGAAGATGATCATGTGGTATTTTTTTCTTTCAGTTTGTTTATATGATGGATTACATTGATGGATTTCCATGTATTGAACCACCCTGTATGGCTGGGATGAAGCCTACTTGGTCAGCACAGTCTCCTTATGGGTCCCATACTATGGGGAGTAAGGACTTCTGACATGGACTCTGGTGCCCACTCAGGGTCACCTCCGCCTGGCAGGCGGCCTTGACGTGCCACAGAGGAAGAGGATACACAATCCAGATGGAACTTGATAGGCTGAGGTCAGATGTTAGGGGAGGAGGCGTTCCTCTCTGAGGACTAGGGTAGGGGAGGAAGGAGATAAAGGAGGCAGGGTGGGACCAGGAGGAGATAAGGGACTGAGCAACAATTGGGATGTAAAGTGTACAAATGAAAAAAGACAGTAAAATCAAAATAAGTAATTTTTAAAAAGAAGAAGAAAGAGGAGAGAGGGCAGAGAGGAGTAAGCAAATAACAAAATACATAGTGACATCTACCTATGGAAGGACCATCAGGAAATATATTGTTCTGTGTGCCAAGTAAAACTCAACATAAAATAAAACATCAAAAAGAGTATAGAATAGAAATCTTCACAATGTCAGAAAGTCTTTAAGATACCATTAGAAAACGTGATTATAAAAAAAGCAACATTAGTGAAAGGCAAGAGTGGAAGCCAAAGTACGTTGTGAAAAATCTCATGTATGTGAAAGATTACCATTGTAAAGATGTGCTATTACATTTCAAGAAATCTTAAACTCTGTCTAAACCTAATTGGAAGTTTTACTTTAATGGCCACTCACATACATAACATTCAAACTATCTCAAAATAGTGTCTTTACCAGAACAGATACTGAAAAATTAAGTATCAATAATGAAAATATTATAATATTGCTGCAGCTACATAGAAATATCCTCAGTGAACTGAGGTACCATCTCAAAGATAGGTTCTCAAACTGTATGTATAATGGTTCTTTTGTTTAATCCACTCAAAAAAAAAAAAAAAGAGAGAGAGCCCCACAACCCTATGAAGATATGTTTTAGGTTTTGTATACATAATTTGCACAATGCTACAAAACTAATTTCATGTGTTTGTCACATGTGTGTGTCCTGTCTTGTGTAGCGAGCACATCATAAACCCGATCACATGTAAATGCTCCCCCAGTTACTTTGTAATTCCTTTTCAAGTCCCACTTTCATAGAGAGCCAAAGATCTCACTCCAGACCACACAGCTTTATTTGCATACTAAACCCTTTTGTACATTTGGAGTGGGCACTTCTGCAGTCTGGCTTATTTCACTCAGCACAAGAAATTCATCAGGAGTATTTGAATTATTGGCTCTGTATTGTTGAGCATTGTCCTGTTGCTTAAACACAGTACAAGATGTCTATGTATGGACAGACATTTAAGTTATTTTCTGGTATATAAAAATTAGAGAAATTATTTTTATTGAATAATTGTGAAAGTTTTTGTAGGAAAATATGCTTTTAGATCTCAACACAGAATTTGTTACTTTAAAACTGCTAAAGGAAAAACTGTGGTATACCTTCCTGTAGCTCATGGAATTAAGTCCACATAAGGACTGACAGGATCTCATGAATCTCAAAAGTTTCTATACAACAAAGGAAACTGTCAACCAAGTGAGAAGGCAGCCCACATAATGGGAAAACATCTTTGATAACACACAAATCACATAAGAAGAGACAGTGATAGCCTCTGGACTTGACATAATTGACACACACACACACACACACACACACACACACACACACACACACACACAAAACCCTCATAGAAACTGTGATTTCCAATGCAAGACCTCCACAAGACAAAAAGACTTATAAATCCCAGCATGGGTGGGGAAGGGGTACCCAATACATCACCACTAACTGACGAGGTAATGAAGATATGGTTGTATTAGTTTGTGGGCAGTAATGGTAAGTTGTCAGTGAATGACCCCATGACCTCAATGCATATGGGCAGTGGATATCAAACTTGGTGGATTTTATAAAGAAAGAAGAAATTGGGAAGGAAGTGTATTTGATGTAGGAAGGGTAGTTAGACACAGGTTTGTGGGTAGATATGACCAAGATAAATATATGAAATTCTCAAAGACTAATAAAATTACATATAGTAAAATATATAAAATGTTTTCTTAATTTTTGTTTTAAAACTGATAAAATGTTATTGAAAAAGATAGCACAAAATATGCAGACAAAAATTGTAAAAACAGAAAAATAGGTGAAGAATTGTTTTAAAAATTTTCAAGTATTAACATTTCATAAAATGTTATTCATTGTCATAATTATTAAAAAGTAAAATGTAGGAAATATAAAGATAAACCTTTAGAAATGTAAAAATGTAGTGGTTGTAAAAATACTTCAAAAAAGGAAATCAGAAAAGAATTCTGCAAAATGTAATAATTAAGTACCAAAATGCATAAAAATCATTGAAAAATATAAAATAAGAATGGATACAAGAAATACAAATTTTGTGAAGTAGAAACTCCAGAAAGAGAATATAAGGGAAACAAGAGAGTATAAGATAAAGGTGAAAACAGTTTAAGGCTATTCCTCTGAACTGTGTCTGTGTGTGTATATGTGTGTGTCTGTGTGTGTATGAATGTATGTATGGTATATATGTACACACACACATACATATATACATAAATACACACACATATACACACACACACACACAGAGAGACACATATGTGTGCATGTGTGTGTGTGTGACCATAAGAACATAATGACCCAGCTTTGTAAATTAAAGAAATGATAAGTATAAAAAGTAATTTGTGTAAATTTCAAAAAGGAGAGAATTCTCAATTATTTTTTATTTCAAATTCCATAACTAGGCCATACCAAGATATGGAATAAAAGCATTCTCAGAAATTCAGACAAAAATAATTCAAAATTTCAGGTATCAAGTCTCTGTAGCCTCCTATCCTTCCTCTGAGGCCACCAGGCCTCCCATCCAGGGGACATGGTCAAATATAGGGCACCAGAGTTTATGTGAAAGTCAGACCCCACTCTCCACTCAACTGTGGAGAATTTCCTGTCCTTTGACTAGATCTGAGTAGGAGTTTGAAGTTTACTGCATGTACTGTCCTTGGCTGGTGCCATAGTTTGAGCAGGACCCCCGGGCCCAGATCTACCCATCATAATGTTCTTCTTGTAGGTTTCAAGGACCCTCTGGGTCCTTCTATTTCCCCCATTCTCCCATGCCTCTTTCACCTAAAGTCCCAATAGGGTGCCGTCCCCTCTGTCCCACTTTCCTGGTAAGTGAAGACTTTCATGGGACATGCCCGTTGGGTTAGTGTCCAGATATAAGTGAGTATATACCATTTGAGTCTTTCTGCTTCTGGGTTAACTCATTCATTATGATCATTTCTCATTCAATCCATTTGCCCACAAATTATGGAAATTCCTTGTTTTTAATAGCTGAATAGTATTCCATAGTGTAGATGTATCACAGTTTTTTTATCCATTCTTCTACTGAGGGACACTTAGGCTGTTTCCATGTTCAGGCTATTATGATTATGAATAAGGCCGCTATGGACATAGTTGAGCATATGTCCTTGTGTGCTGGAGCATCTTCTGGGTATATTCCAATGAGTAGAATATCTGGGTCTTGAGGAAGCCTTATTATCAGTTTTCTTAGATAGCGCCAGATAGATTTCCAAAGTGGCTGTACTAGTTTGCATTCCCACCAGCAATGAAGGAGTGTTCCTCTTTCTCCACATCCTCTCTAGCATGCAGTGTCACTTGAATTTTTGATCTTAGCCATATGAGCCTATAGAGGGGGAGGAGGTCCCCCTCAGTCACAGTTAGGGGAGAGGAGCAGGGTGAAAGAGGGAGGGAGGGAGGAATGGGAGGATAGAAGGGATGGGATAACAATTGAGATGTAATATGATAAATTAATTTAAAAAAGAAATGAGCAGAAACAGTCTAACTTGGGGAATAGGCATCCAGGACTACAGAGAACTGGTATCTTCTCAAGTTTGAAATTCTTTTGAAGATATTTATCTTTTTTCTATCTAATTTTTTCAATAGATATATGTATTGGAATGGAGGACAAAAAATTCCATTTTTCTATCTTTGTCAAAAAGTTGTTGAAGATTTGATTAACTTTGGCATATTGACAAAGGAGATTGAAAAAAGAAAGGCAGAAAGGTAACTAATAGGTACCCAATTTAGGGGAGTGTCATGTGATATCTCAGAATGTCAGTGGTGTCAGAATAACAGTCCTCTAAATAACATTAAAGGAGTGTGGTGGGAGAAACATACACACACCTACACACTATCACATATACCCACTCACACCCATACCACCACACTCACACACCCCACACAGACCTGCGATACACATACATACACATACACACTTACACACACACTCACTATGCCCATGCACTTATACATACACACACACACACACACACACACACACACACACACTTGTTACTTCTCATGCAACGTTGCTCTCCACACAGACCTTCTGCCTCAGGCTGCCTGCACGTTGTATGGTATAGTTCCTGCCTTTGCCCTTAGGTCAGCCTCAAACACTTCACTGTACACATTTCTTTTACAATTGTCATTCTGTACTATGATGAAGGCAAATTGAGAAAAGTTGGAAGTCAAACTTACTCAGCACTATACCACACTTATCAAATTCTTTTGCATATTTTAGTTCCTGACCATTGACCTAACAGCAAGAAGGCCCCTTCTTTCAGTTCTCACTGACAGATGTCCAGGAAAACTGATGCCGTGACTCATGGAACAATTATACTGCAAGATTTGTAAAACCTGTTCATAATCACCATATGGATTCTTTTAGTTCTACATGCCCATTGTTAAAATATTAAATGTTGAATTAGGTAAAAAAAAAAATAGAGAAATAATTGGAAACTTATGTATTCTCAATTTTACTTTGTTTCTAAATTGACCTTTAAATTTTCTTTGTATAAGTTTGTAAAGGAAAAGAAAATGAAACAAAACATACATTGGTCATGTATGTATAAGTAATCTCACCTGCCTCTGTTTTCATTTTTATAAAAGTTTGTGATCGATCTAACTCATCACCTAGTCCTACAATTGACATTTTATCCTTCAACCTCACTTTTCTTCGTTTTGTATTTTAATCTTTATCCCAAATCATGAAAAAAAAGTCTTGAAATAACTCCATTTGATTCTACTTCTTGGTAGAGATAGGCTTACATAGTTCCATTTTCTGATTTATGGTGTGGACAAAGTGAGTACCTAACTTCTCATTATTGCAACGTACCCCAGATAATGGAATGGTCTTTCTGGGATTAAACTTTAAAGACCTCTGTGTCTCACTTTTCACAGTCTCCCTCACTCTCAGAGGTCACTTGTGACACTCACCCATCCCCATAGCTCCTGTCAAAACGGCATAATTCTTAGGGCCTTCAGTCATCACATGAATTAGCTTAGAAGCTGATCTTTCTGTTTCAGTCTTCAGATGATTTCATCTGTGAGACACCTGAATGTCAGTCTTTTAAGATTTCCTCAGCACCTAAGTAAAGTGTACACTTGTGTCCTGGAGGTCCTGTGAGAAACTGTTCATTGCTGCACTACGGGTGATTTCATTTTGTGCATCAATAGTTAACTCCACCATTATTTTTGCCTTTATTCAGTACTGTGCTTCTTATTTATTTTTAGAGACTTGTTTTTTTACTCTTAATTACATGTTTGAGTGTCTGTGTCTGAGGTTACAAGCGCATGCGTGCAGTGTTTGTAGAAGTCAGAAGAGGCCATCGAATCCTTGGAGCTTGAATTTCAGATGATTGTGAAACACCAAATATAGATACTCAGAACCAAACCCAAGAGCTCACCAACAGCACTGTGCACTCTCAACCACTGAGCTAGATCTGAAACCCCCAGAACCTTGTCTTTTTTAAACATTGGCATCACTTCTGAAATAACTTTGCCCTTTGCATCTACATTTTTCTCCTTGTTTATGAGTACGGTATAACCATGATGTTAAATCTGCTATGTATTGGAGGAGGGGCATCTTCATTGTCCTCATTTCAGTCCTTTTATTGTTTCTAAGACAGGTTATAGTTTTAATCTGTGGATTCTTGTCATGTCTTAAGGTACTTTGTGCTTTATTGTCAACTACTTTAAAAATAAAATTGTGTAGGTTGTAAAAATAAAGTTGTGTATGAAACTTAATAAGATGTTTTATTTTAATATGAAATTAGATTTCCTGAAAAATTCAAAACTACATTCAAGGTTAGTCTTCTAATCCCATGGAGAGTCTTTACTCCTCCTCATGTGGTTGAGATGTCCAACAGCTTGTGTTCTTGAGCTTTCCTGATTCTCTTTCCATCTGTGTACTTTTTGCTCCTGTGCTGTGCTGCGCCCTTCAGAAAGCCAGGTTGGTTAGCTTTGAGAATCGGTAGACTATAAATAAATTCTTTCCCTTCTGTCCTTGCTGAAGGCTCACTACAAGAGGGGCTAAAATCTCTTAGGTCTGACTGCCATTCTCAAATCAGTGGACCACTCCCAGTAAGCTCATCTTGTTACCTTAAGTGTTATTTTATTTTTATTTATTGGTACATAACACTCCTGCCTTGAACTCGTCTGATTCCTAAGACCAAGTAAATTTTGTAACTGTTGTTGAGTTTCAGTTGCCTATCTTTGAGTTTTTTATTTGGGGAGCAGGGCCTAACTTGTACTTAGTTTTACTTACATACTGCCATTGTTCCACAACTCACAAACTCCATTTGTTTTTCTCAGGATGACAAGATATATACAGAAAGAAGGTATAGGAGGGATGGGGGCAGGCGGAAGGCAAGTTTGCTAAGGAGAGAACATATATGCTTTTATCATAATATTTAACCATCAACAAGAATTACCTGTAATATGTACTCTGCTCATACTTTCCACAAATTTCTCACATATCACTGCACAGGTTCTAGCTTCCAAATGAGTCTGCTGAGTATAGTTTATTTGGCGAAGCACACATAGTTATAGAAGGTCATAGGTATATCAGTACATCTCAGCATTTTGTTTTATTAGAGAATATCCCACTCACTATCCCAATATATAAATCCATTTTGCCTTGTTACTTATGTTAGTAAAGGGACGTGAATTCCCTTTCAGAAATAAACATATGAAGACAAAAATACATGAAATCTCTACGTAGTTTTTTCCTACACAAAGGGTTATTTAAGAGAATGAGTAATTTACACAACAATCATAGTTCCTTAGGTATGCTTTTACAGTAAAGTGGATACTCTACTTGGATATCAAAGTCAAGATGCTCAAACATACACTAGGTATTTGACTCATCCTTGAAAATGATCTTCACACTATTGACTTCCTTCTAATCTTCACTCTACTGGTTTCTTTCTTGCCATGCATTTACCTCTTTCAGTTATGAATACAAAAACACAATTTGTAAGTTTCTTAGGAAATGGCAGAAATGATAATGAAGGAATTGCTCCAGTGAAAATGAAAGGAGTCTACTTTACATGTAGTACCGACCTCTTAGCTGTGAATAAAAAATAAGGCTGAGAATTGAAAGAGTTACTTAGACTATCATCTAAAATATTCCTCTAGGCAACCACCCCTGTGCTACAAATGTGTGTATGTGTGTTCACATCCTCAGACATAAGCATCTTTGTCCTTTAAAAAAGGCAAGAGAAATAAACAAGTGAACACATTTCTAGAGTGTACTTGAAATTCAGCTGCTAAATATTCACTTTGATATCTCTAAATGAAATGAAAGATCTCAAACTCCATTCCTTTTGGCAAGTGCAGTACTTCAGACATCGAGGAAGAGATTGCATCCAGAAAGATTTAATATGAAGTCATGAGGAGGAAAAGGGAAGCACGGTAATGCATAACTGAAAATTTCTACTAGTAGTAACACATTTAAATCTCCTTAGGATTTGAATTTAAACAAATGTAATAGGACTATGTTTATCCAGTTCCAACATTAATGTTCTGATCTCAATACTATAGTCAATTTATTTGCAAAATCAATAGTAGTGACTGTATAAATAGAGTTTTGCTCATTAAGTAACTTGAAGATTTGAAATCTAGAGTGGTCATTGCAGAAACACACAAACAACAAATTGAAAATCAACAGAATATAGTAAGATATTCGTGCATATATTAATATATGTGTGATGCTGCATGCATGTGCACATAAGTGGGCATATGCATGCATATGTATGTGTGTTTGTGTGTGTATGTGTGTGTGTGTGTGTGTGTGTGTGTGTGTAAAACAATTATACTCAAAGAAAAAAAATCTATCAATTTGATAATGGAGTGGAGGGAGAGAATGTGGTAAGACTTAAAGGATAAACCAGAAAGGGGAAAGTTATGTTATTACATTTTTAAATTTTAAAACAATAAAAAATGCAGTTGTGCTAGGCTGTCCACAAGCACAGCAGAAAATCATTAATTGTGTCAGGGGTTGGCTATTGCCCATGGCGGGGGGCCTCATGTTGGGTCAGAGATTGGTTTGCTATTTCCTCAATCTCTGTTCTGTCTTTATCCCCACACTTCTTGTGTGCAAGAAAATATTGGCGTAGAAGGTCTTAGGGGAATTTTGTGAAATAATGGAAAGAAGGATTGTGGGAGCCAGAAGGGTTAAGAGCTCGACAAGAACACACACAGAGTAAACTAACCTGGGCCATGTGGGCTCACAGAGACTGAACCACCAACCAAAGAGCTTGTATAGGCCAGACCTAGACCACATGTGTAGCAGATGTGCAGCTTGGTCATCATGTGGGTCCTCTAACAATGGGAATAGGTTATATCTCTGACTCTGCTGCCTGCTTTTGGATCCTTTTCCTGCAACTCTGCTGACTTGTCTGGCCTTAATGGAAGAGGATGCATTTATTCCTACTGTGACTTGAGGTGTCAGTGTGGGTTGGTTCCCTTTAAGGGCCTCTCTTTCTCTGAGAAGAGGGACAGAATAGAATGGGATTGAGGGAGACATGAGGGCAGCACTGGGAGGAGAAGAGAGAGGGGGCTGAGATCAGCCTGTAAAGTGATTAAATAAATAAAATTAAAGATTTACAAATATAAAATAATTAAAAATAAAATAGTGAGACAAAAAGTTCACACATTAGTATAAACAAAAATCATTTTTGTTTTTCAGAGTTTGGCATAATATGAAGTTTCAATTTTAGTAATCATTTGTATATATAAAAAACTGTATTTTGTTTACACATAAATATATGTAAGTATATTTGCCACAGGAACACAATGAACATTTGTGAAATTGTTTAATTTACAAAAAATATATACTCAATAGAAACATTATTAACCAAAAAGGGCTCCAATAATTTAGTAATAATAAAGTATGTGAGGAAATATGTTTTATGTGAAAATACCCTGTATAACTAAACAGTTATAAAAATTAGTGTCTGTATTTCTTACCATCTTAATAACAGATCCCACTCCCATATGGAGCACTGTCTCTGAAGGTCTGTCTCTTCTACAATGTTAGTGGATACATGCACCATCTAATGTGCATCAAATTAATTTAAATGAAATAACAAAGCTTAAGAAATTTATAAAATCTCCAAGTGGAATGCTGAAGAATTATCTTTATTTAATTACAGAGTCAATGAAAAACCCAAATGAAGTTAAGAAATAATTGTAACAAGAGGATAATTTATATTACTGCAAAAGAGGGTAATTGACATGAGTACTAATTTAGTAGGTACTTCAAAGCAGGAATGAAACCAGAAGTGGTGTCACATGCCTTTAAATGCAGCACTCAGGAGGCAGAGGCAGATGGATCTCTGTGAGTTTGAGGCCAGCCTGGTCTACAAAGTGAGTCCATTACTATTATACAGAGAAACCCTGTCTCAAAACAACAACAACAAAAACAAAAACAAAAATAAAATAAAACCAAAGCAGGAATGATAGTAATATCACAATATCAAAGAGAAATTGTCAAGCTTTGGAATACTTGAACAAAATATTTATTTTTAATGCTATGAAAAAAGAAAAATGTTTTTTATTTATTCTTATTCATTCTAAAAATTGGATCATGGTTACATTTAGAAACTGGCCTTTAAGTCAAACATCAAGCATATTGAGTTTTGATATTTATATTCACATCAAAGACACAACCCCAATGTTTTAATCAAGGTCACTAACTTCTACTGTTTTACATTCTACTGAGATCATGGTAGGAAGTTTTTTCCTAATAACTGTTCTTCAGCGTTAAAGATTTCTCACATTCTTCTCAGGGTCTGCTGAGAGGCCACTGTCTTTATCTAGGTGATTATCTCATTATTGTTCTTTGGAAGAGATTGGACTAAATAATATACCTGGTTTCTCTGAAATATGGTCTTTAAGTCATGCAAATACCAACAGTTATTTACCCTGCTTCCTCTCACTTATGTTATTTTTCTATGTCCCTACACTACTTTCTTCTTATTCTTGAACCCTGTATTTAATGGGCATGGCAAACATATCAGTTCTCTAGACATAATCCTCCTGTGAAATAAGGACTTGCTCATTTCAAGTAGCCATTTCTCCTTCATAGGGATTTTTGAACACCCTTTTCAGGAACATAAGATGGCTTAAGCCACTGAAAAATTCAGAGAAGCATTTTGCTGTGATCATCAACACTGTGAGCTTTGGAGCTTGAAGGTTTCAGTTCAGTACGAAGCCCTATTTCATATTAGTTAAATCCATTTTGGGCAAGTTATTGAATCGATTTAAGCCCTATTTCCCTGATCTGAAGCCTTAGACTACAATTTTAAGAAGTACTTGGTGAAAAATTAAATTAGGTAAACATTAATTGCCTTATACATAGAAATAAGCTCTTAGCAACAATGAGTTTCATATTATGTCTCTGATTTTTGCTGTTCTTCCTTAATGAGTTCACACACAGCATAATTGTAAATGGATGCATTATTGCAGATGGACAGTAAACCAAATTGGGTCCTGTTGAATTGAACATAATAAATTTCAAAGTTAGTCTGAAACGCTCTGAAACACTGAAACAGAATGAATTGAAAGACAGCCATTGCATTAAAGCTTTACAGTACAATGTAGTCAGTTTTTTTGTGGAAAAACAAGTTTACCAGGTTATCAGTTTTTTCAGTAAACAGTCTTAAAGGGACAAGACTTACACATGTACATTACTGGTCAGTCGAATTGGGAACCACTTACAATCCACTGCATATCCTGCCTCAGTTTGTATCCTCTGAATACCAACTCTGAATGGCATCAATGCGTTATCTAATCTCACACTAGTGTTCACCACTCTTATTGCCTGTCAAGTATTAAAGCCAGCTTTGTGAATTTTAGAAAGCCAGGCATAATTTTTTGTCTTTTCCCTCTCAAATCTAGAGGAATAAAAATACAGATATTATATCCAAGGCATCCTATATTGCTAGTTAACACCAAATAAACATTCGGAGTCCCAGGCCAAGATGGCATACTCAACAGTCACAAAAAGCTGACAAGGGTCCATGTAGAGCTATGAGAGTAGTAACTGAAGAAATGCCACATTCCCAAACCAGAAGACAAAAGGACAAGACAACCTTGGCATCTATCTGGAGGGAATCCTGAAGAAAAGGTTATTCCTAGAGAAGCAGCACTCTTTCATGTTAACATGCAAATAATTTAAAGCAAAGAGTCAAAGTGGGAGACAGTGACCACAGCATATTAACTTCTTCCCTCTGATCTTGAACCATGGAATCTTATTGGTCAAGCTTTTTCAGAAACCAAAAGGCAAAGATATTCTATCCATGTAGTCCGTAAAGCTCAGACTCATTTTTTTTATGTTGTGGAGGAGTTTATTAAATTAGCATATAGAGAGAAGGAAAGGCAGGAGGGTACCCCAGACAGAGACAGAGATAGAGAAAGAAATAGGAAGAGTGAGAAGAAGAGAGAGACAGAGAGTAGAGAGAGGGTATAGAGATAATAATTTTTGGGTTTTTTTCTGTTTTGATTTTTGTTTTTCAAGACAGTGTATCTTTGTGTAGCTTTCACTGTCCTGGACTCACTTTGTAGACGAGGTAGCCTCAAACTCACAGCAATCCACCAGCCTCTACCTCCCAAGTGCTGGGATTAAAGACCTGAACCACCATGCCTAGCAAAGTTCAAACTCTTAACAAGAAGATTATAATAGGGAGTAGAGAGTGGACCCAGAAGAATAGAAAATAAACTGTCATGTATGACTCACCTCTACTTCCTCATTCTGGAATAAAGATTTAACTCTTGACAACAAATGAGCATAAGGATTTCTTGGGTAAGTCTGCACAATGGAGTAAACTCTTAGTAAAAGACAGATTCTTTGGAGTGGAATAAATGTCATCTATATTCATGTTCTTTTATCTTAATTGTTAATGTTTGATATTTAAAAACTTACAATATATAGCAATTTTGACTTTTGAGTGATGTAGACAACATTAAAATTTGATCATCAAACTCATTACAAAAATGTGTTTTCTTCAAATGAGATGCAAGTGGGCATGGTTGTACAGGCAAACAATCCTATCACTCCAAGACAGAGATCAGTCAATGACTAGCTCATTGGTGCTCTTGGGAAGTTTAATAGAACATTAATTCCAATTAAGACTAACCAATGCACTACAATTACTATTTAATATCAGTCACAGGTGCCATACTTTGCTCTGTAATTGAAATACTGCAATGTTGCAAAATTAGAAAAAGAAATAAATAAAGCCTCAAAATCCAAATAGAACAGATTAATAGAAGAGAAGAAAGTATCACAATTTAATGAATACAGTATCGGCTTCTGTGAAACAGACTGTCCACATATTATCCTGAAAGATACACATAGCTGGGCTCATGGAGAGCTGTTCAAAATTGCGCTGCAAATGCTGATCTCTGTAGGGATGTAAGAGACTCATCAACAAAACAAGGACATTACTGAGAAGAAGAGTGCTTCCAGAAGGAACAGCATTGTTTAAAACATACATAAGGTACACATAATCAGATACTCAAGATTGTTGCAGGAAGATGATTATCTCTTTTGCTTGATTAGAGTTTTCACAGCTCCTTTCTTTCCTTGTGGTATTCAACAATGTGAGGTGATAATCGAGATTGAATGTTAGGGTATGTACTTGACTCACCCCTCATCTCAATCTCATAACCACTACAAAAACACTAAAAATGACTTATTATTTCTTAAAAACCTAAGCTTATAATTTTTTTTTCTCCTGCGAAAGTTAATACTGAAAAGTTTACTCCTGTAAAGGAATACTGCAAAAATTTAATGAGACCAATTCCTTATATAAAAATTGCATAATACAGTTTAAAAGTAAGCATATTTTGTATGAATCTTCTTTTTGAGGTCAGAGAAGTCACAGGAAGAAAAGAGGCAAGAAGAAGAAAAAGGAGGATGCAGATATGCATCGTAATAAAACCCTTAATAGAACCAAAAATATTCAGCTTCAAGTGTCCTCTGAAATAATGCTGTGGTCATAGCACTTATCCTGAGTAAATTAAAAGACTTACTTGAATGAAAGTGATCTTTTTTTGTGGAGCTCCTGTCCCCTCCAGGTTCTTTTATTCCCCAAATCTTCCAGAAGACTCCCTATGCTCTACCCTGATGTTTGGCTGTGAGTCTCAGCATCTGCTTCTATCCCCCACTGGGTGGAGTCTTTCTACCTCTATGGTAGACTTCTGCCCTGTTCCTTCTTTCCAACTGCTTCCTGTGTCTATTCTATTTGCCCATCTGAAAGAGAATTAAACATGCTCCCTAGGTTTCTCTTTGTTCTTTAGTTTCTTTAGGTCTATATATAGTAGTGTGGTTATCCTTTATTATGTGGCTAATATCTATTACATGTGAGTATATACCATATGTGTCTTTCTGGGTCTGGGTTACTTCACGCAGGATGATCATTTCTAGTTCCATCCATTTGCCTGCAAATTTCAAGATTTCCTTCTTTTAAATAGCTTAGTAGTGTTTCATTGTGTAAATGTACTACAATGGAGCCAATAAATCTGGGGGTGAAGGCGGAAGTTGTGTAGAGACCATATCAACACCATTTTGTGTTCAGGGCCTGAGCACCTGACCTTCCTACCCCAGAGATTCCAGGAAGACCACAAACACACAGCTAACAACTGTCCCTAGGAGTTTGCACCCAGGGCCAACCAATCAGAGCTATAGGTCACAGTAATCAGAACAAACAAAAAACTCCCTCCTTCAGTCTAGCCTGGGTCCCCTTACTTAGCCCTACTCACCTAGTCAATCAGCTTAAAGGTCACCCTGTTTGCCAATCAGTTTGTACTAATCGCTGTTGCTGAAGTCTGCTTCTGTTAAGGGTATAAAAACCCACTGCTTTTGCTGCTCAAGGTCTCCTCCTTCTCAAAGGCAGGTTGACCCTGTCACAATGGATCAATAAAAGCCTCTTGGTTTGCATTGATCTCGGACTCCATCTCTCATTGGGGCTTCCGGGAAAAGACTCTCTCGACACGAGCTTTACAGGTACTACAGAGAGTGATGCAACAACTCAAGGACAACGCATGGTGAGGATCTAGAACCTCTGCTCAGATGTAGTAGATAGACAGTAGAGTGTTCCTGTGGGTCTCCTAATACGGGGAATAGGGACTACCTCTGAGTGGACTCTGTGGCCACTCACTTTGTAGACCAGACTGGCCTTGAACTCACAGTGATCTGCCTTTCTTTGCCTCCTGAGTGCTGAGATTAAAGGTGTGTGCCACCATGCCTGGCTTTGATGCCACTCTTGATCACTTCTCCCTGGTAGAGTGACCTTACCAGGCCACAGTGGAAGAGGATATAGACAGTTCAGATGAGACCTCATAGACTGAGGTCAGATGATAGGGAAATAGGTGTCCCCTTTTTGAGAACTAGGAGTTAGGGGGATAAGGGAGTATGAGACTGGAAGGTGATGAGGGAGGGGCTACAGTTGGGATGTAAAGTGAAGAAATAAAACATTAAAAATTAAAAAATTGAAAAAATTTAATCTAACTTAAAATTTGAAATCCTGTATAGAAGTCTGTCAAATCATAATTGAACACTACTAAAAAGGTGACCAAAAAACCTGCCCAAGCTTACTTATGTTCAATTTTAAATAAGATTTTATTTTAAAAGATGGGACAGAAAACATTTTAGAGCAGAGTAGAATTTCTGTGCTTGACTATGATTTACTGGAAGCATAATGGTAATGAATGGTTCTCAATTGTCACTGTGAATCAAAATCAGCTTAGAAAATTAAAATCAATAAAATAAAATAATAAAATCAAACAATGAAATTCCTTAAAGGTTTGCCTCCGTTGCTCTAGGATAGAACTGTTTAATAGTATTTTATGATTGTTGTTGTTATTATTATTATTTGGTTTCCCAGGATAATTTGTTTTTCCATTGTGGCTGGCTGATACCAATGGCCTAATTGAACTAGATTCATTATTTCATAGATAAGAAGATGTGAGTATGCATTATGGCTGTCTTACCAAGTGATAGTGTGAAATTGTTCTAGTGACATAGTCACAAAAAGACGAATAAAGTACACTCTTAACCTGCCAGTGAGAGCTGCTGAAGAACAAGTGACATAAATTTTGCAAAGCATTTTGTAAAAATGCAAAGTACTTCTTATGGACTTGGACTAATTTTTGTTGTTTGTAGGAGAAGCAAGACTAGAGCACATGTCTTCATACACTTTAGCCCTTTTATTAATACTTTCCAAACTACTTCATTGCTTCAATGTAATTCAGGCATATTAGGTATTTAATAAATTGCATACTGTATTAAGTACATTAGTGCAATGACCATTACTTTACATAGTTACATTCCCCATGTCCTCTGTCATCATCATTAAAAGGGCAGCTGAACCAAGACCTGGAAGTGTTGACTTAGCAAGATATCCCATGTGAAATACGATCTCTTGCAGCTCACCTCAGATCTACTGACAATGAATCTCTAGGTTAGCAGGATCCCTGGGTGAATAACAGGTACATAGAGATGTGAGTACTATTCTCTGAAATCTCTAGATGTCTGCACTATGGAGTTAGGATCAGTGTTGTTTGGGCAACTCTGTGGATCTAAGCTCAATTCCCAGGACTTACAGGGGTAGAATGAGAGATCAGATGTCTGCATGTTTTCCTCTGATATGCACAGGTACACCATGGCCATGTGCACCCACATGTACATGCACACCTAAATAAATGAACTAATTTTTAAAGTAAATATAATTTTGTAAATGAATATTAAAATTCCATCAAAGCTTTAGGATTCAGTAAATGTTCTCTTCCGTGGGGCTGAAATATAACTTTCATTGCATTAATTTTCTCAAACACTCCTTAGATTTCTCCTAATAATAATCAATTCTTAAGAGTAATTTTGATTCATTTAAACTAATCACCATTAGATCCCGTGGAAACATAGGGATTTAATATTCTCATTCTAGGTGAGATGTTCTGAACAGAAGTGATTAGATTCTCTGTGATCAAAGTTTCCCAGTGACTATAAATCTGTCTTTCATTCCTTATTCTTCAAAGCCGTAAACTCAGTCTCTGATGAAATTAATTTGCTATTTTTAGAAGTGTCCAGCACACACGGCTTAATGTTTGGATCACGTCTCTCTAGTTATAGAAGAAGCATCCTTGTAAATTTTAATTTGATCAGAATATTATAATTTAGAAGGAGTTAAAAAAGCAAAAGCATGGTTTCATTATGCAGGCATGAAATAACGAAGTGAAATAAACAGCTTCATCTTTAGGTTTTCTCTAGAAAATATGCTCTAATTAATTATCCTGTCTTAAGTTGTTCCCTAGGCTCTGCACAAATTAGCAGTGTCTGAGTGGAAATTATATAAGGTGAAATCTCTACAAATGGCAGCTACATCAGTCACTAAGGCATCAACAGACCCTGCATATTGAGTGAGTGGAATTTTTCTTGTAACCTCAGATTTCCCTCCACATCTAATTGGATATAAATTGCAGCCTATTTATGCTAAATAGAGAAAGTGATGGCTGAAAGAAGTGTCATGGACCTCAGGTACATTGCAATCAGTTTCTGATTAATTTGTTTCCATGGGAGGTAATGGCTTTGGAAATGTGTGGCAATGTGAGCAGGGCAACAAGATGTGGCAGGAAAGATGTTTCTTTCAAATCTCCGTATGAAAATAAAAAGCCAGAATTACGGGCGTGGCGTGATCTGCCTGGCTTTGGAAGGACTGCCACTAAGAGGCAACTGTCAGTTTCACATTAGACAATATAGGGATGAAGAGAGAAAGTGAGAACCACATAATCGTCAACAGTTTGGAGAGGTAGCTTTTTTTTTTTTTTGTAAGTACATTTCTTCCCCAATAACACTTTTTTCTCTGGAATGGTACCTTGTTATGAATAAATGCGTATTCAAAATGCCAACCTTAGTGCCAGAGATAATTGAATTAGCTAATTATAAGGCCAGATGTGTTTTACATCAGGTCACAGAAATATTTATCATGTCATATGTCTCTATTCATTCAATGCTACATGACTGTTGATTGATCTCTCCCTTTCTACAGGACACTCCATGCTACAGGCAAAAAAAAAAAAAGGAAGAAAAGAAAAAAAAATAGGGACACTGCCACATTGATAATGACAATGTGAGAGTAGTCATTTTGTCTATGGCCTTAATGTAACTTTCCATGGAAATACTTCTAGTGACTGCTCAAGACTGGAGTCATGATTCATTTCAGTTAATAATGAACAGACAGTGTGGATGACTGGACCTTTTATGGCTGTGCATGTATGCATGTATTCCTACTTCCTTTAGAGACAAAAAGGTGGCCCCAGTATGAGGGTCTGAAGACAACAGGATGAACATTTATAATTACTGACAAATCAAAAATCCACAAAAATTCTAAAAGTTTCTACTTTTCACTGCCTGCACATTATGGAGCAGTTGAAGCATTCTAGGCCAAGTTCACTTCAATTAGCTTGGTTTCATAGGCCATAAAAATACTTAAATGTTTTTTTCCTCTCTCAGAAGATAACAGAAAAAAATTAGACAAGTAGAAATCAATTTTATTTCTGTTTACTACATTTTTACACAATGTTCTCAATTCCTTCAATATTTTCATCTTGAGAATTCCTATCTTTAGGGTGGTATACCACACTAATAAAAGGTACCACGCATGACTGTTAGGATGTAATTTGAATAAATTATTTTTTTAAAAATAAATAAAAAATAATTTAAAAGTGATAAAAGAATATCACCCAGTACAGAATAATGTTTTCAATAAATGCCACGTTTTCCTTTCATTATTTTTATTTGGAAAAAAATCTCTGCATTTCAAAAATGGTAAAAAAAGACTTACAATATAGATATACAAATATTACAATTTACACATTTTATATATTGGCTACTAAGATATAACAAAGGTGCAATACAGATACTCAGATGCTGTTTGTGATGGTATCTATGAAATTCTATGGTAACTGATTTATGTTTCTAAATGTAACTGAGAAGTGAAGTATTGCTCAAACTCAGAATATGTTTTTACCTTTGTTGTTCATCCTCTGTGCTGCCAGTTTATATATCTATTGTCTTATACGTCGTGCACCCATTTTCTGGAGAAAGGAATTCAATTTTCACCTGGAATATATTTCATAAAATGCTTCATTTCCTCATCTTCAGTGTCCATTTTTGAAGATATATAAATGTAATAATACCCTGGCCCTATTACAGTTCTGTATGCTCATAAGCATAGCACATTCTGGCTCAATACCGCATGGATATCTGTAATGCTCTAATGATCACCTGTATGTATCTATGAAGGCATGACAGTAATTGCCATAAAAGTTGTGATGCTTATGTTGACGTGCCAGAAAGCTAGCTGCTACCTCAGCCTTTCAAGGGTTCCTTTTCCTTTTCCTAATTCTCTCAAGACTTCCACATTTGACCACGATCCAGGAACCAAACAATCTGTGGTTTGGCACTTCTGTCTGAGTCTGTTCTGCTTGGCCATTTCCTACGTAGTATGCACTATAAAACCCGCTCCTCTCCTTACTAACTCTGCCTATTCCTGTCCTTATGTGCTCATCAATAGAGCATTGAACTACCTTAAATAGGAAATTAACAAGTCTTTTACATAGTTGCTTGGATTTTTGCCCATCCCAGCATATCCACTTGCATCCCACTAGTCTTTGAAAAACCATGGTTTTGACATATCATGTGTGTAATATCCCCCTTTTCAACCACTAGTTTATAATTCTGTCACTTTCAATCCTCTCCAAACACAGTGGAATTTTAGACCCACATCTTCCTTTAACACTAATGTATTGTCACATTGACCAGTCCTGACTTTCTCATCCGCTTTCCTGGGTGAATGTTCTGATGTCACTCTGCTGTAGGTGATGTTATACCAATTTCTATAAAGAAAAGTACAAAGAAGAGATTTATTGTTAGTGTACTAGGGGCCATATCCTATTAGGCACTGTACCCTTTAAGAGTACTAAATACTTTTTTAAAAAAAAAGACAAAGTGGTTCAAAATGGAAGAACAAACATGTTGATTCTACCTAGGTCCCTTCTAGAATCCACAAGTTAGAGCTGGTAACATTATAGACATGTCATTGAGTCAGAGTGGCTGTTCAGAATGGGGCAGCTTTACAAAAATGAAATTCTGCTATAGTTTGACTGGTGAATCAAAATGTTTTTCTGTACACAAATATACAAATTTTTAAAATAGATAAATAATTTTTATGATACTATTTTTATATTGAGATAAATAATTTTTAAAATAGGATCTTAATAGACAACCTAATATGAGTTTTCCTTTTTTGTCTCCACACTTAAATGCAAATTGGCTGGAAATCTGAACCATGTCTTTGAATTTCATATTCAAAGACTTAGATGTAGCTTTTCTTAGTAATCTCAATCCAGAAATCTACAGTTTTAGTAAATACCTGATGAATGCTGAAACAAGCTATGCTTCAAGGCAGTGCCTCCAGGGATGGCAGGCCGGCTAGGAACAGATGCTATTGACATCTTAACTGTTCAGCAGATGCTGTGAAATACCTTAAACATGCTTTAGCTATTTTATCAGAAAAAGAGACCTAAGAAATATAATAGGAAATCCATAAATAGATCAAAGGACATATGGCAATTTGATATTCTAAAGGTGGCACTTCAAATTTAGGAGGAGGGAGGAAGAGAATATTTTTAAGAAATTATATTAGGACAAACAGTCATTTGAGGGAAAAAAAGATAAATTTGGATTCATACCTAACACATTATATCATGCATGAGATGAATGCAAGTTGAACAAAGTCTAAAAATAAAATTAAAATTGTATACATAGTAAAAACATCAGCGTGAGGAAATCTTAGATTTGATCAAGTAATTACAAGGATGACTAATTCATTTTACTACATATTCTTCCAAATGTTACTTGGTGATATTAACTTTCTAAGGTTAAAATAAAATAAAAAGATTAATGTAGTTTTACACAGAAAGCTCTCACAACCATAAAACAAAAACATTTTTGAGATTAGTAAAACACATAGATATTTTAAAGAAAAGGAAATTTTAGTAACCCTTGAATATTATAAAGTGCTTGGAGAGGGAGCATGCTGCTGACAAGGGAGTGAGCTCCAGAGGAAAAGTGTGTCTGATGTAGACAAGGAGACAGCGAACTGGTTTCACATGCTAAGGCAAAGTGAGCAAGGGAAGGACGAGTTCGAAAATATTGCTTGTCGATCAGGGCAGAAGCATATTGCAGCCATACCTTCACCCTAAGTAAAGTGAGACGCCACATTGCATTTGAGTGCCAGAGAGACACTGATGATGGGTAAACCCATATTTTTGCTATTAATTCAGCCTTCCTTTTTAAGGCAAAAAAACAAAAAACAAAAAACAAAAAACAAAACAAAACAAAACAAAAAAACAGGCCTGCAACTTGTATGTCTCAAAAACATCTACACACACTCGTACGCACGTGCACACACACACACGCACAGACACACACACACACACACACACACACACACACACACACACACACTTGTCTAAATGGCAGAGATACCTAATTACAATCTGTCATTGGTACATGACCATAAAGAACACACATGCTCTAACTGTCAGCACTCTCATCACGCTTAATGTTTGAGAGGACTGGTATAGTTAAATGAGAATGTATGCAGAAAATGCTAACTTAAGATGCCCATTGGTGGATTCTTCCATTTCCTCCTCTTTCCTTTCAGACTCTTCTCAAAGGCTTTACTACCTTTATTTGAGGTTGTTTTAGGTATGACAGAGGTGACAATTTACTGCTTTCCAAGATTGGGTGTAGCTTTCTCAGAATCCACGCTGTTCTCATGGAAGTTCACTGACGATTTCTCATCCTTTAATTAGCTCACACAATACTGAAAGTCTCCCATACCTCTTGTATTGGAGAAGACGGATCTGGATGGCATCTCTTTTATGGTAGTGTCCTTGCATAAAATCATTCTTGCACATTTAACTGTCATTTGCAATATTCATTGACAGTAGCTACCAACTTGCCAAGATTAATCACTCTATGAGGCCCAGGATTCAGACTAAAAGTCTAAAGATGAAGTAGTATACTGTCTTCTTAAATACAACCTGGGATATTTCTCTACCCACACTGGGTGCTAAGACATGGAATGAAGAACTTAGGAAATGGAATTTGTTTGGTAGAAAGAGCTTGCTCTTATATCTTTCTCACCTGCTGTAGTGTTGGTCTGGAATTTCCACTGACCAGTTGCTTCGTGTTTGAAAAACAAAACAAAACAAAACAAAACAACAACAACAACAACAAAAACCAAAAACACAAGGTCTGCCTATGACCAACTACTTCTTTCTTCAAAGATTCCCAGTAAGGCTCCCATGGTTTTGATCTTTATCATAGCCGCTTTCTAGCCACACCTCTGGTAACAAGGCTTGATGAACAACTGGTTGTTGGCCTCTGTCTCACGGTATCTCTTTGATATTAGCACTAAGGTAAGAGATCCCAGATGCCAAAAACCATTTATAGAGAGAAGGCTGCCCCTAGTTTTCATTTGCATCTCTTTGTTCTCATCATCAAAGGCTGCAGTTTAGCACTTTGCCATAAAGAATTCCTCCACAGGCTCATTATGAGCTTCTTCCCAGGGTAGCATCGTAGCTGACATTTCCCTTGCTAGCCTACAAATGTTCTTATTAATGCACTGCCCTAGGCAAGTCATCTATACAGCTTCTAGTGAAATGTGGCTTATGATTTTCTTTACATGGTTTGCATGATGAATATTGAAACAGAAGTCAGTTCTCTGCATATGAACGTGACACAGGGTAGATGAAATAGCAAAACTTCCTATTCAAGCTTGGCACGGTTTTTGATTACATCCACTTTCCCATAGGACAAAGTCACATCATATATGTTTATTTGAAGGTTGTTTAGGAAATCATACATTATACAGCCATGAATGAGGAGAATTACAAATCTGTAGAGGTCTGAAATAGGCAGACAACTTTGGCCTTAAATTGAGCAACAGACTATTACAGACAGTATGTGAGGGAAGCACCTTGCTAGTAGGCAAGATGACTATAAGTGAATATATGAGTGAGAATTCTACAACTGTTCTTATCATTTTTTAAACAATTTAATTCCTTTATCTAAAAACAACGCCCCCATAAATAGAAGTTACAGTTTGTTACTTTAATTCTCACTGGACTTTGACATGGATTCCCTACAATACATTAGCAGTGGCTTTTAAAAAATATATTTAATATTTTAGAGTGATTATATCAAGTTACCTTCCCATAAGAGATATAACAAGAATAAATTAATAAAAAATTTTAAAAAAGAGAGAGAATTATAGGAATGCCTTCTTTTCTCCACAGGGAAACCCATGATAGAAGATGATTTGACTTCTCCCAATCTAAGTAGAAATGTGCAGATTGTAGTCTATATTCCTTTGATGATACATTAGTAGTCAGCGTTCTTATATGTAAAAGAGAGTAGTAGAGGGTAATTGTAGATATTCACTTCTCCCGTAGTTCCTTCAAATACAGTCCCCCAGACTCATCCTCCTGTCTGCAACAAACCACCTGCTGCACCCTTCTACCCCTCTTCTCTTTCCCATCTCCAGCAGATCACATAGATCTCCTCTAACATTCCTCCTGCTCATGCTGTTATCCTAGCCCACAAATCCAGCAGTCAAGCCTGCCAGAGAAACAAGTAGGCCAGCAAAGCAGGTAGGTGAGTTCAGATCTTCACTCTCTCTCCTCTCCTAGATAGCCAATCCTCCACCCTCATCTCCAGCTTCGTAGCTGGGTACCTATTGTGGTATCTCCTCACTCTCTGCCTCCATCTCAGAGGACTAAGCAGATTCTTGTGGAACACTGGAACAGCCTGTTTTCCTCCTTCTTATGGATCTCCTCAGCCATACCCCACCTAGCCAAGCATACCCATCACCATTCCTAAATGTCAGCTCCCAATACCTGGAAACACATTTTGCCTAGAACCTCCCGTGGCCACACCTATCAAGATCTTAGAAGACTTTTCTACCCAGCAACAGCCACCACACTCTTAAGAAGTCAACAGAAACCAAGAAACAAATTACATAACCATCAAAGATAAAACCATATGTCAGCACCTGGAATTATAACTTTTCCAAAGCCACATGCCTAGGATCCAGCATAAAAACACAAGCAATAAACCAGAGGGTGGGGGGAAGGAGGACTGGGATGACTTTAATCCCAGAGCATGGGAGGTGGAGACTGACATATCTCTAATTTCAAGGCCAGTCTAGACTACAGAGTATGCTCCCGGACAGCCAGAGATACACACACATGTGCATGCACACACAAACTAACATCCAGGACAAAATGTTTCCACTAGAGCCCAGCATCATTACCTCAGTATACATTGGATATTGCATCATATCTAAAGCATAAGACAAAAGACCTTAAAATAGGTTTTATATGATAAAGGTCCATAAAGAGGAAACAAACAGTAAAAGGAAAGGAATAAAACACTCAGAGGAAGGACAACAGGTTGTCAAGAAGAGACTTGATACCCTATGAGAATATACAGGGGGAGGTAATCCCCCTCAGGAACAGTCATAGGGGAGGGGAATAATGGAAAAATGGGGGGGGAGGGAAGAATGGGAAGATACAAGGGATGGGATAAACATTGAGATGTAACAAGAATAAATAAAGAAAAAAAAAACCACTTCAAATCTATACTATGATAGTATATATATATATATATATATATATATATATATATATATATATATATATATATATATATGTTACCCTATAAATTCTCCTACATCTAATAAACATTTTCAGCAAAGTAATTGGATACAAAATTGGCTCGCAAAAATCAGTATCTATTCTGTATCTTAATGACAAATTGTCTGAGAAAAAATAAGGGAAACAATATCTTTCACAATAACCTCAAATAATATAGAATATCCTTGGTTATTTATAATCAAGCCAGAGAAAGACTTCTATTATAAATACTTTAAGACATTGAAGAAAGAAATTATAGAAAATATCAGAAGTTGGAAAAATCTCTTATGCTCTTGGATCTGTAAAAATAATATATTTAAAATGATCATCCTACCAAAAGCAATCTACAGATTCAATGCAATCCTGATAAAATTCCTGAAAAAATTCTTCACATATCTTGAAAGGAGAATTTTGAGGTACATATGGAAACACACACACAAAGAAATAGCTAAAAACAAGTCTTGAATAATAACAAAACTTCTGGAAGTATCACTACTCCCAATTTCAAGGTTACTGAAGAGCTATAATTATAAAAACAGCATAGAACTAGTACAAAAACTGACATCTGATCAATGGACTCAAAATGAAGACACAAACATAAATTCACACAATGGGGCCAGAAGCAGACACTGGTAAAATGACAACATCTTCAACAAATGGTGCTGGTCAAACTGGACAGATGCATCTAAAGAGATCTATAACTTATAAACAAAACTCACCTCCAAATACAGCAAAGGCCTCAACAACATAAAAGTGCATACACCAAACTTGGTAGTAGAGAAAATGAGGAGGGGCCTTGAACTCATTGGCATGGAGAAGACTTTCTGAACAGATCACTGTTAGCACAACTCCTAAGGGCAACAAGTAGCAAATGAGACCTCATGAAACAGAAAAGCTTCTGTATAGCAAAAGACACCATTATTCTGATAAAGTGGCAGCCTAGAGAAAGAGAAAAGGCTTTTAGCAACTACACACCAGATAGAAAGCTAATACTCAAAATACATAAGAACCAAACAACAACAACAAAAACAAGCTATCAAGAAACAGTAACCCAGTTTAAAAATGGCATACTGGTCTAAACAGAATTGCCAAGAGAGAAAACTCAAATGGCTGAGAAGCACTTATAGAAAGGATGAACCTCCTTAGTGATCAGGGAAATGCAAATCAAAACTACTTTGATATTTCATCTTACACCTGTCAGAATGGCTAAGATAAGACAAATGACAGCTCATGCTGACAATGCTGTGGAATAAAAGCTGGTGGGAGTGTAAACTTGTACATCCATTGTTGAAGTCCATAGCAGTTCCTCTGGAAGATGAGAATCTATCTACCTCAAATTTAGGCACACTACTCTTGGCCATGTACCCAAATGAGGCTTTATTCTACCACAGACACATTTGCTCAACTAGATTCATTGCTGCTCACTGAAGATGACTGAACAAGGTACTGGTTTATGAGTATAGAAGATCATCAAAAGGCTCACATCATGAGGTCGAACCTATATTTGACATTACTTGAGTGACCTAGAACCTGAGACTACATAGTCCAGTGACTTAGGGTAAAACCAAACACTACTGTTACAATATATTTAGAACAATAAAATTACTCTTAATAATATTCTGCAATGAGTACATAATCATTGCCTTGCTTGGTCATCATCAGAGAAGTTAGAAATTAAAAATAACCTATGTGGCCCTCAACAGAACACTGAAAGAAAATTTGATATATTTACACAATAGATTATTATCAGCCTTTTAAAAATCAAATCATGATTTTCACAAGTAAATAGATGAAACTGGCTAAAAATCATGCTGATTGAGCTAACTCTGACCTAGCAAGACAAATATTGTATGTGGATATTATATGTGGATATTAGCTGTTAAGTCAATGATTACCATGCTGCAATCCATAGAACCATAGAGGTTAGAAATAAAGAAAGGGACTAGAGCAGGCAGATAAGTCTTCTTAGAAAAGAGAAACAGAATATATAGTTATGGATGGGTGTGGGCAGAACTCAAATAGGAGGATGAAGTGGAGAGGAAGAGGGAAGAGAGATGAAGGAGGGAGTATGGGGAAAGATATATAAACTTAAGGACCATTCAAGGAGTAGTATGGAAACCTAATACAGCAGAAGTATCCTAAAATACATACTTAAATAAAAGTGATATAAATGAAATCACCAAATAATGGGGAAACAGAGCACCCACTGACCATCTCACGTTACCAAATGAAGCTTATACTACCAAAGTTGAATTATATCTAATTGAATGGTGGCCAAATGGGTTCCATGGAAACCCCCAAACAAACTGTACTGTTACCAAGATTATAGGTAGAGTTTCCCAAATTGACAGCAAGGCACCATTGCTGAAGACATCTACAAAACTGATTGAACATTGAAAAATTGTGCCAGCTTCTCCAAAGAGCACCCCCCATACACAGTGGCATCTTTGATACTGAAAACAACTCTGCATGCTACCAGAGAAGAAATGTAATCCTCAACCCAGGCACAAATTCTTTGAACTACAATGGTGTCCTACTTGCAAGCTATACTGGTGTAATGATAATACAAAAGCTGATGGGCATAAAACCACTATCTGATTTGACATAGGGCCCGTACCATGAGAAGGAACCTGACACTACTTGAATAACCAAGACCCTGAGACTAGTTAGCCCAGAGACCTAGGGTAAACCAAATAACACAGTTCTAAAATAAAAAGTAGCAACGTAGTATTATAATGACTCCTAATAACATTCTGCTACACGAACGTGTCTGTGCCTTGTTCATCCATCATCAGAGAAGGCTTCTCTTGCAGACATAGAAACAAATACAGAGACTAATAGCAAGATATTATGTAGAATGAGAGAGACATTGGAATAGTTAGCCCTAACTGGGATGTCTCTATCATATCCTTCTCCTCTCTGCTCAGAGAAACCCTTGGAAGATAAATCTGAAAGAGTACAACACACAGAGGGGACGGAGGACACCAAGAAGACAAGGCTTTCTAAAATCAACATGATAGATGCAAATATGGATGCACAGAGATTGAGTGCAAATGCACAGGGCCTGGATAGGTCTGCACCAGATGAGGTCAAAGAGCTGAGAGAAGTAGACACATGATGCCATCCTTAAGCCAGGTGCAATCTCCAATTTAGACCCACTTGCAAATGAAAATTTAGTTTCCCTCAAGGGATTCTCACTAGGCAAACAAAACAAACAGGACTGAGGAGGCTGCATGCTCAGCAATAGATGGCCAAAAGAAACTAAGCTCAAAGGCATCATTGCTCAGGATTTTCCTTTTTTAAAAAATCTTATTGTTTTTTATTTGCATTTATAAATTTGTTCTTCTCTCTTTCTACCTTTCATGTTTTTTGCATATATATTATGACTTCCATCTGACTGTTCTTATGTGATCCCTGAGTTTGCAAACCCATGAGTCTTTGTTTCTTGCTCCTTCTCTTGGTCTTTTATCCTTCTGTTGTTTGTTTTGTCCCATTGTCAGGGTTTTTTTTTTTTTTATCATATAATATTATATTTTCCTTTTTTATTATTTTGTTACATATACATTTATCTTATTACACATATATACAATATACATACTGAAGAAGAACCACTAAACAACCAAGAATTGTATATTAACTATATTATAGGGTTATGTTATGTTATGTTATATTATATTATATTATATTGTGTTATTTTTCTTTAGAAGCCTGCTCATTTTCTAATAAAAGACAGAAAGAACCTGGGTGCCTGTATATGAGGGGAGGTGGTAGGAAACTGGGAAAAATGGAAGAGGGGAAAGCATAAACAATATATATTGAGATAAATCTATTTCCAATACAAGGGGAAAAGGTTAAAAAACAATAAAGGGACAGTTGTATGTCCCTCAGTGTGAACTTCTTGGTCACTTCCTTTGCATCTTTGCAGTTTGAACTACTGCTTATTTCTTTTGTTTGTTTGTTTTTCTAATTATTTTATTTTATTTTATTTTTGGCATACACACTTATATTATTACACATAAATTTGAAAATTACATACAGCAAGAAGAACCACAGAACAATCCGGAATTATATGAATGTTGCATTCATGGTATTTTGGCTAAATGTATTTGGCAAACTTGTAGAAAACATCTTTCCTATCTTGGTGCTTCTCAAATTCTGAATGAGAATCAATATCTATCATATCTCATCTCTGCCAACTTAAAACATCTATCTAGACCTAAAAACAGCTAAACAACAGAGATCTAAACAACTGAGGTTATTTGTAAGACTAAAAAACTACCTGATCTTCAACTCCATCTAAGACTTGAGAAGGAATGAAAATTAATTAATTGAGGGAACCAGAAGTGAAGGTTAGCAGCCTCCAAATGAGAGAAAATAATAATAACAGAGATAGAATGCTGCCTGAACAGTCACCCAAAACTCTCTATAACATTAGAACATCATCTTCAGCCTTCTGGCCCAATATAACTGACAGACATATTTGTGAGGACAAACTATTGAGGAATTTCTTACCTTGTCTTAGCAGAGTATGGCCGTTGACTCTGGCTGTATCCAAGCTTGCCCATTTTTGGGGCAGAATTCTCTCTGCAACAGAAACAAAGATGTTTTGCACTGCCACTGGTTTGCCACATTTGAAGCCATCTCCATAAGCAGGTACTTTGATGCTTATCATCTTCTTGAGGTAGGCTGGGTGTTGCCAGGAATTAATCTGTCTTGTTATCAAAGAATCTTTAAAATACTAAAAGCATCTTTAAGTTCCATATTCTGTAGGTCTCTGAGACTTTGCAGACTTTACAACTCAATTATAATACAAAGAATACCTCCAATACCTTGAAAGTGCTATTGCAGGCTATTTAGGATAATTAAGTAATATAAACTAATTGTTAGTCGATCAAATCAAGGTCATATCAACTACCAGTCGATTTTTATCACAAGAATATACATCCTAAGTTTAACAGATAGATGTAATCCTACAGATAGATAAAATAAAATAGTTAGGTAAGGTCTATTGCCTATTCTTTATAGACTTATTTTTTAGTCATTGGATGTATAACATCATTGACAGATATTTTCCAGTGTCCATTATTATCTTTGGCACATTACTGCACATCGACAATATCACTTATGAAAATCATTTAGAAGAATTCATCTTTTTAAAACGTTTCACATTCTTAATTTAAAAAAAAATGGTATAAAAGTTATTTTGCTCAGATGATGGGGAGAAGGCTCAGTGGGTAACAGCTTGCTGAGCCAGCATGAGGATTTGTTTTCCAATCCTCAGTTCCCACATGAACATCCATGAGTGGCCTATAATCTCAGAGTTGGAATCAGGAAGGAGGTGAGGGGCTGTTAGCCCAGTTCAGTGAGAGACTTCAAACAAAGTGACAGCGGGACTTCAGATAATCTCTTTGGAATTATCCTATTTTTTTTTTGTTGTTGTTGTTTGACATTCCAACTGAAAGCAATGTTGGAAGGAAAGGGTTTATTTCACTTAAAGCTTATAGTCCATTAGACAGCTTACACTGTCTGATTTTGGTAAATAACCCATCACAACCTGCTAGAAATAGCACAGCCTATAGAGAGCTGGACCTTCTCACATCTACCATGCATCAAGAAAATGCCTCACTCACTTACACACTTGCCTACAGGTCAATATGAAAGAGATCATCTTCCTAACTGAGGGTTCCTTTTCCCAGATGACCTTGGCTTGTGGCAATTTGACAAAAACCCAGCCCAGCCCAGGTCTTAGGCCTCTCTCTCTCTCTCTCTGTCTCTCTCTCTCTCTATCCCTCTCATCAGATACACACACACACACACACACACACACAGAGACACACACTTACTTTGGCTATCTTTTTTTCATTTTATGTTTCATATTTAAATGTGGAGTTCATTTAAGTGTGAACTGTGAATCCAATTTTATGGTATTTCTAGGTGACTGCCCAAACACCCAATGTCATTACTTGACAGGACAATGCATGAGTTCCTTACCAGTATGAAATGCTTCATTTGCTTTCAAATCTCACATCTACTTGGTTCTATTTCTGGAATTTCCATGACATCCAATCAATTACACTGTATGTTTCATAATACTATGCCATTTCTATTATTCCTTATATTTAAATACTAGCATCCCCAATGCAAATTAAACCCCTGAATATTATTTCACATACAATTGATTCAGCATGAAAACAATGAGCTAAATTGGCTATTAATATATTTGACTTGTCAGACTAATAACTAAATAGGAATTACCAGCACTATCATGTGAGTCCGTTTAATACTATAAATCTCTTTTCACTTCTTTCTACTTCAGGTCTCTTGGTAGCTATTTTGTCATTTCATCAGGTGCACTGAACTTTTTTCCCATCACTTCATTAAGTGCCTGGTTTAATTTACTTAGTATGACTTTATAGGATGGTTCAGGCTTCTGGTGCCTTTTCAATCAATGTTTCCTTTCACTTTTAAATGCAACACTTTTATATTCTGGACATCAGAAATCTAGCTGATGTTAAGATATCTGTTGCTTACTTAATTAATTTGTACCAATAACCCCACTGTCTTTGGCAGCTATTTTTTTTTTCTCTCCTAGTTCTCCAGTACCATATCTGATGAAATGGCCTGGGGTTGTTCCAGTTCAAACAGAAAAGGCACACGAGAGGATGGGATCTTGCACTAATGCTGAATACGTTTCCTGTTTAGTTTTAAATGAAGCAAAACCAATCTTTGTTGACTCTAGATCCCCATGCATTTGGTCAACTATTAGAATTCACATGCTTGCGCCTCAGTTTCCTTTGCATTGGCCGAGAAGCACATGTTAAATTTCACTGGCAGGGAATCAGAATATTGCATCTTTAGAATTTCATTCTATATAAGACACACAAATGTGACAATTGAAAGGAAAAGGCTTCAAGACAGCAAAACTGGAATTCATTTATAGATTTATAAATGCTCATCACTACCTGAACAATGCACATATATACATATGCCTGTACACACACACACACACACACACACACACACACACACACACACACGTACACACACACACATTCTCACACTCTTACTCTGCTTCTTTTGTTGATATCTCTGAAATCTCTGCTGGAAATTAAAGGATTTCCACTTCCACTGTGCTTTTCAAGGAACAACATGAAGATCGGACACAATGATGTTCAGTATTTCACATATTTCACATGTTCTGACAGACAATTGCGACTGGATTCAGTCATGTGGTATTTTTAATGTTCTGTGAATTTAGAGCTGTTGTTGGTGTTTGAGGGTGGCAAACTAAGTTTGAGGGAGGCAAAAATTATTACTCTTCCTGTGTCCTTCATTAGTCACCTTTGCAATAGTGACTGAGATGAAGAACTAATCATTTATCTCAAAAGAGTTATTTTAATTATTTTTCTGTACCCTTAAAGCTGTTTTGATCAAGTATTTGGATTGGCTATTCTGTAGCAGACACATGGTGAAAAGGCCCTTGCTGTGGACTGAGTTCCCTCCCACTTCTGAATTTATGTGCTGAAATCCTAACCTTGTTTTGTTTTAATTTTTTTATTAATTTATTCTTGTTACATCTCAATGTTTATCCCATCCCTTGTATCCTCCCATTCTTCCCTCCCACCCATTTTCCCATTATTCTCCTCCCCTATGACTGTTCCTGAGGGGGATTACCTCCCCCTGTATATGCCATAGGGCATCAAGTCTCTTCTTGGTAACCTGCTGTCCTTCCTCTGAGTGCCACCAGGTCTCCCCCTCCAGGGGACATGGTCAAATATGAGTCACCAGAGTACGTAAGAAAGTCATATCTCACTCTCCACTCAACTGTGGAGAATGTTCTGACCATTGGCTAGATCTGGGTAGGGGTTTAAAGTTTACCGCCTGTATTGTCCTTGGCTGGTGAAATCCTAACTTTGAATGCGATAATATTAGAAGGTAGGATGTGTTTTGGGATGAAATAATTTCAATAATTTAGTCTTTATGTGGATTGTGAGTGTCTGTGTAAACAGACAAGAGAAAGCAGGCTTCCTTTCTCTGCCCTTCACCATGTGAGAATATGACACAGAAATGGCCAGATGCAAATGAGAAAGGCTCTTCCCAGTCAGATCTCCCCAGAATTCTGATCTTTGACTTCTAGCCTTGAGAACTGAGAGATGTAAATTTCTGATTTGTGTGAGCCAATGGTTTTTTTTTTTACAGAATTCCAAACACTAGACTGCTTTGGTGAGTCCATTTCCCCTTTGATGGTAGTTTTGTACGGGCTGCATCTAATGATGTACACATAGTAAACTAACAAAGTAATGAAAAATTGTCTTAAAAAATACACAGAGAATTACTCAAGAAGAAACTAGCACAAAGGAGGGGCTATATACACAGAAGATGTTTCCCACTTTTCTCACTTCTATGAATTCTTTTAGCCTGAGTTGTTCTTATCATTCCCATTAAAGATTTTAACTTCTGTCCTTTTACAGTTGTTTATGGTCATTTATCATCTTGCCTAATGAATTATAAAAGCACTTTAAAGGCAAGAATTATGTTCATCCTTGCAATGCCATCCATCTAACCCTGACAGTTACTTAATAAATAGTTACTTATTATGTTCATAACTTATGCTCAGTACTATTTATGCAGTACAAGTTATTCACTGTCCTCCTAGTCCCCGAGTGAAAGGCCAGATCCCTGGGGGGAATGACCTCGCTTGCTTAATCTTAAGATCTTTGAAAATTAGCCCCAACCATACACAAGATTTTTATTATTTGAATTCTTAGGAATAACTTGTAATACATGATGCTGTACTGTCATATTCACTTGACCACCAAGACGTCCCCTTCTTCCTGTCAGGGATTAGCTGAGAAAACCACCAAGAAAGTGGAAGGGAAAGGTTGATTCTTGTACTTAGTGACCATAAAACATGGCTTTAAACTACGTCAAGCTGTATCTCTTATAAACTTTAGACATTCTCTTTATACTGGGTAAATAAGAGAAAAACCAATAAGAGATTGGGCGCATAACTGAGCTGATGTATATTGAACACAAATCCCAATGTTTATACATAGTAGATACATAGTAACACATAAATTTTTTTTAAAGATGTAACCTCTTTAATTAACCCTCCTTAGATTTCTTTAGCTGGCACTGTGGCCAGAAACCTTCTGCGATTTTATCATTTGTTATATTTAAAAAGTGTTTTAGTAGGTCTTTACAATGGCAATGTACTATGTAGTATTCCAGATTGCATACACATAGACCAGAACCTGGATTAGATTTGGTACAAAGTCTTTAATAAAATGTATGTGAAGGAGTACCTTTGTATCTTTGTCATACGTTTATGTCTCTGCTTGCCCACTCTACCAAATATACATTAAAGAAAATTGCTAATATTACTGTTTGAATTTAGTCAGTGGAGTATTTTCATTGCACAGCACTTTGGATTCCATCTTCCTATGCTCCTTAATAAACAGATTTAAGAATCATGTGCACTTGGCCTCTGTCTATTGCTCGTCTATCTATCTATCTATCTATCTATCTATCTATCTATCTATCTATCATCTACCTGTGTCTCAGTCTCTGTCTTCAAACTCCAAACTCTCCTCTGGCATTGGTAGTGTTTAGGGTAGATTTAAAAGATTCTTTTTTCTTCTCTCTCTTTCTCCCATCCTACCTTGTTACCTTCCTCCATCTCTTTCTCTTTGAAATTATACTAAAATATGTTTTAGCTCTCTCTCCAATCTATAGTCATTTTTATTTCATTTCTCCTTGGAGATACAGAGATGGAGAAATGCACACTTCTCTAACTTCTCTTAACCTCAAATTCCACACAGAAGCAAAAAGATGGAAGAAAATATCTGACTACAACTTCATTCATGAGAAGAATGGTAATAGAAAAAAAAAAAACCCACTGCATGAGCATTTAGTGTTCATTAGCAGCAATACTAGCGGCTTGAATACACAGTCCCTTCATGAACTCTTTTAATGATGTGTGTACTAACTCACGGGTCCTCAGAACAATGCAGAGAAATCAGGATTAATGTGGTGGTCCTAAAACCACCTCATCCACAATCAATGAGCATACAGGCCCTAAAGCAGAGATAAAACCTGAGACTATTTGGTTTTAGCAAGAAACATCTTTAATTGAGTGGTAGTGTGATAAACTGTTGTTTCCCCCAATGCTTAGTTATGAAGTAAATACAAAAATTAGACTTTTCCAGTCTACTGTGCAATTGTGGCACAGCCTAAGAATGGTGGTCAGACACCATTGGTTACATATAACCTTGATGCTATATAGGTTTTTAATAAATGTTTGTTAAAGAAATGAATGCAAGTACATTAGATGAAAAGGAAAATCATTACACAAATCAATCCTATTCAGGTTATACTATACTAATACCTATTCAGTGACAGCAATCAAATTACATACATTTTTATGAGGGTAGTGTGTGTATGTGTGTGTGTGTGTGTGTGTGTGTGTGTGTGATTTACACTGGTTCTGACTCAACATGTGTTCACCTAACAAAGTACCCTTTTTCTCCATCTGTGAATCAGATGTGATTTCTGTGTCAACTCAAAGATTAGAACCTTTTTGGACTCCAAATATGCACTAAAAGAACTTATTAACAGTGTGTTGTACAAATGCCAAACACCCCAAGTATTCAGCATTCCCTAGCCATTGCATAAACAAACTTCAAAAGTCAATATAGTTAATTGAACTGTCAGAGTAAGTCAGACTGAAAAGGTGGATAGTATATATAAATAGTTCAGTGTCTGTCAGTTCCTCTGAGCGAGTTACTAGGTTCCAATCTTATCATAATTAATATGTTATTCAAATTCTCATGAAATAAATTGGCGTCACTTAAATCAGAGAGTAGAAATAATCAAAGGAAGTAGAGAGGAAGAATTTATAGGTACAATCACAAGCTTTACCAGAATTCCAAATGTAGCCAAATCAATGCAAGCTGTCTTATTTTCTTATGTAGAAAAACAATTAGAATTCTTGGCATTTAGTAGGGGTGCACTCTGCTTCCAGTATAACAAAAACTTAGAAGAAAGCAAAACGTTCATGACTTTTCCCCACATATCTGAGTCATGATTTTCTCAACTCAGTACTTTACCGCCAACAAAAGCAGCAAGTCTTCCTCTGCTCACTGGAATAAGCACCTTTAAAATCTTTTTGTGCATAGAGCAGTGCCTATAGAATGTAAAAGACTGTCTATTTGGAATTCCAATTTCTATGAATAAATTGCTCATATTTTCTGAATATGTTTTAAAGTTGGAATCCACTATGAAATTAATCCATCTCAAGTACAATGTATAACATTTATGAAAAAAACTTCAAATTTCTGAACAAAGGAATTGAAGAAGATATCAGAAGCTGAAAAGATCTCCCATTTTCATGGATCAGAAGAATCAACATAGTAAAAATGGCCATCTTTCCAAAAGCCATCTACAGATTTAATGCAATGCTTATCAAAATACATATACAATTTTAAATACCTTGAAAGATCAATTCTCAACTTAATATGAAAAAACAAAAAACTCAGACTAGCAAAAACAATCAGGTACAATAAAAGATCCTTCAAAATAATCTCCATCCCTGATCTTAAGCTGTACTATAGAATAACAATAATAAAAATGGCATGATACTGGCATAAAAATAGGCCAGCTGATAAATAGAATCAAATCAAAGACTGAGAAAAAAACCCACACAGCTCTGGACACTGGAATTTTGACAAAGAAGCCAAGTCCATACAATGGAAAAAAAAGACAGCCTCTTCAACAAATTGTGCTGCTCTAACTGGATGTCTACATATAGAAAAATACAAATAGATCCATATTTATCAACCTGCATAAAACTAAAGTCCAAATGGATTGAAGACATAAACATAAAACCATACACACTAAATCTGTTAGAAAAAAATGTGGGGAAATGACTCAGGAGACAACTTCTTAAACAGAGCACCAATAGCTCGGACTCAAAGATCAACAATTAATAAATGGGACCTCATGAAACTGAAAAGATTATATAAAGCAAATTATACTGTTAACAGAACAAAACAACAGCCTACAGATTAGAAAATGAGCTTCACCAAACCTACATCCAACAAAGGGCTAATTTCAAAAATATGCAAAGAACAGAAAAAATTAAACACCACCAAACCAAATAATCCAATTAAAAATGGAGTATAGAGTTAAACAGAGAATTCTCAACAGAGGAACATTGAATGGCCAAGAAACACCTAAAGAAATGCTCAGTGTCCTTAGTTATTAAGGAAATGCAAATCAAAAGACTCTGAGATTCCATCTTATACCTACCAGAATGGCTAAGATAAAAAAAAAAAAAAAAAAAAAATCATGCGGTAAACATGTGGAGAAAGAGGAACACTTCTCCATTTGGTGGGAGTGCCAACATGTACAACTATTTTATAAATCAATCTAGTGTTTTCTCAGAAAATTGTGAATAGTGCAACCTAAAGACCCAGCTATATGCCTCCTGGGCATATGCCTGAAAGATACTCCACCATACAACAAGGACATTTGCTCAACTATGTTCATAGTGGCTTTATAGGTAATAGACAGAATTTGAAAACAACCTTGATGTTCCTTAATGAATGGATATAATGGAATAGTACTCAGCTATTAAAAACAAGGAAATCTTGAAATTTGCATGCAAGTGGATGGAAGTAGAAATCATCATCCTGAGTAAAGTACTCAGACTCAGAAAGAGAGGCATATACTCAATTATAAGTGGATATTAGACCAACATAGATGTCCTCTGAGATACGGTGCAGTGGGGGATCAGGACAGATATTGGGACTCTCTGATGGACTCCGGGTGGAATACTGAGAGTGTTATAGAAGAATGAGGGAGAGAAGGACCCAGAAGGTTCAGGAGCCCCAGAAGAAGACCATCAAGTCCAGAGGATCTGGAGCTATTGGGGCCTGAACAAACAATTGCACTAACCAAGGACAATGTATGAGGCAAACCTAGAGTCCCTGTTCAGATATAGCCAATGGGTAGCTCATTCTCCATGGTTGTAGGAGGAGTGATAATTGCCTCTGAAATGAACTCTGGTACCTCCGGTTTGATCACTTCCCCTTGTTGGGGAGGCCTGGTGGCACACACAGCAAGATGAGGGAGGAGGTCCCACTTCATGAAAGGTCTAGAGGAGGGTAGTAGGGCAGAAGAGTAGGGGCAATGGTAACAGGAAGAATAAAGTGAGGGGATAACAATTGGGATGTAATCTGAATAAAGCATAATAAATTAAAATTTTAAAATTTGTGGCATTTGTGAAAAAATAAAGTCACTTAAAAACATGTTGAGTATTTGCTATGTGACATTTTTATTTTCACAGATGATAAAAGCTCAGCAAGCATGCCTATTTCACAGACGAGGAAACTGTGTTTGTGCAACAAAAATGTGAGTGTGCCAGACTTTTAAAAAAATCCTATTGTCTTCAAAACATCCACTTCCTTTCATTTTACCTTTGAACCATGTGGAATGAGATGAAAAGCTTAATTCTGCTTCCATCACTGAAGTCTCTCTCTAAAACTTCCAAGTTCCAAATGCTCTGCTCAGCCATGAGGGCTTGGGAGGTCCTGTGAGCCTTATCAGTGAGTCAACATGAGAAAAACATAAAGGCCAAAAGAAGAAGAAATGATCCCTGAAAAAGTGAGTCCACACTTTCTATAGTAATAAGCAGCTGAAAGAAATTACATACAAATGGTTTCTATTACTGCTGGTATTTTTAAATCTGGATAAAGAGAAAGGAAATGCATTCAGAGACAGTTATGTAAGTCTAAAGAGAAGTCTTGATCACTTGAAATATTATAGGACACAAATGATAACAGGTATAACAGGTTATCAGAAAGCACATTACTACCAAAAGGATAAAAAGAACTTACCAGGTAAGATTGCTTTTATTTTTCATTAATTAATATTATTCATTAATAAAAATGAACATTTTATTAGATTTATTCATTTTATTTTATTTATGTTTGCTTGCATGTATATTTGTGCACCTTACATGCATGTGGGTGTATGCCTGTTTTTGTACATGTGCATGGGTGCATGTGTCACAGACATAAGGACAAGTTATAGAGGCTTTGCTTGACAAAGTTCTAAAGACCTCCAACTGTCGAGCATGATCTTTAGATATCCAGATCATCTATTTAGGCTTTGCTTGACAAAGTTCCAAAGATCTCAAGCTGATCACCACTGCCCTTAAGTATTGTTCAGGTGTAATTTTACCTAAAAATTACTTTGAAATCTACTTTTTCTCCTAAAACTGTCTTTCTGTCTGTTCCTCACTTTGACTAGGAATCCCTAATGAAATTTACACTGGAAAACTTTTTCCCAAAGAGAATGTCGAAAGAAGCCATATGGCCAAAGTCTAGAAACCATCAGAGAGTTTTGGTTCTGAGTATTGTGAAACAGTGAGGCAGAAACTGCTTTTAAAAAAATGTTAGGATTTTGGCATAATAGTATCTGGTTAGATACTACTAGATGTAAAAAAGTAAAACTTGTTTCTTTAGAATCCGATTTGAAAGATAGAAGGTGGGCTCTGAATATCATGCTTTACAGTTATTTTACAATAGAGGACCCTTTGGCACATGGCCTAGGCTTGGATAGCATACCTGTTGTTTGAGGATGGAAGTTAGTCAAGTATTTTCTGTGTTAAGGACATTTAGTTTCAAGCTATATTGCTATGACAATCATCTAAACACAATGGCTTTAGCCTGTGGAAATTTATGACTAAATTTTCCCAATGATTGTTTAAGAAATAATAATCCAGTCATGCAGACCATTGCTTAGACTTTGATTGTTTTTTTGTTATATGCTTTATTCTGTGTTATACAGAACTGTTTGTATTTCTTTGTTAGATTGTTTTCTTGGTCTGTTGATTTTTTTTAAATTATTTCATTATTTATTTATTTTTACATATACATTTATATTACTACACATATAAACTACATACAGCAAAAAAAAAAAAAAAACCCACAGAACAATCAGGAATTCTGTTCATGTTACATTCATAGTGTTTTGGTTGTTTGTATTTGGCAACCTTGCTGAAAACTATCTCAGTGAGTCTAAAATTCTGAATGTAACTCAATATCTATCATATGTCATCTCCATCAACTTAAGACATCTATTTAGACCCAAAACATCCTTATGGAGATGGCTTCACATATGGCAAATCAGCCACAGGCAAAATGGCTGCATTTCTACCACTGACAAAATTCTGCCTAAAACTTGGCAAGCTTGGATGCAGGCAGCATCAATGCCCAAACTCTGCCAAGACAGGGAAAGCATGTCCTCAATAGTTTCTGCCTCAAAATTATGTCTTTCAGATATATTGGGTCAGAAGGCCGAAGATGATGCTCCAATGTTATAGAGAGTTTTGGGTGGCTGTTGAGGCAGGGAACTGTCTCAATCATATATATATATTTTTAATTTGGAAGCTGCCAACCTGCACTTCCTGTTTACTCAAGTAATTAACTTTACTCTTTCTCAAGTCTCTAGTGGGATTGAAGACCAAATAGTTTAGTTTCACAATTAAGCTTATTTGTTTATGGCTCTGTTGATTTTTAAATGCTCTATTGATTGTAAAAGATTATGTTGTAATCTGTAATGAAAAAAACTGAACTTTACTTTGAATAAAGTACTGGGGTTGGCCCAAGGAGTAACAGAAGCAGCAGAAGAAAAATAAAGTCCTCCTAGCCTAGAAGACCTTTCAGTTTTCACTGTAATTTATACATGGATATTTCTTTTCTTCTCCATTCCTCAATCTCTCCTCAACAATTAATTCCTCTAGTTAATTGTTCAGTAATAGTTGGTCTCTTTGGCCAGCTCTTTCCCACCTGCTCTCTTCTCCCTTCTGAGGAAACACCAAGATTATCTCTTCTCTAGTCCTAAAGCTGGTCTATAGAATGCACGCGTGCACGTGTGTGTGTGTGTGTGTGTGTGTGTGTGTGTGTGTGTGTGTGTGTGTGTGTGCGGGCGCGCGCACGTGTATGTATGTGTGTTGCCCACAAAGTTCAGAAAATGACATTTGATCTCCTAGGACTGGAATTACAGATGAATGTGATCATCCATGTGGATGCTGAGAATTGATCCCAAATTCTCTGAGGGTGCAACAAGTGCTGATAACCACTGAGCCATCTTCTCAGGCCCCTATGTGAACAATTTTAATTTTTTTTTATTAATTTATTCTTGTTACATCTCAATGTTTATCCCATCCCTTGTATCCTCCCATTCCTCCCTCCCCCATTTTCCTTCTTTTTAATTATGGATACATACTAAGCAACAAGGCTGAATTTTACTTTATTTTATTTTTTTAATTTTATTTTTTAATTTATTCATATTACATCTCAATGGTTATCCCCTCCCTTGTATCCTCCCATTCCTCCCTCCCTCCCATTTTCCCCTTACTCCCCTCCCCTATGGCTGTGACTGAGGGGCACTTCCTCCCCCTGTATATGCTCATAGGGTGTCAAGTCTGTCTTGGTAGCCTGCCGAATTCATAATGCAATAACTGAATGGCAGAATGAAATAAATAAACAGTTTTCTTTAGGTTGCATGAAAGGCAACATGTTCATTTTCTCACAAACAAAACACCCTTCAGAAACATTGACCAGTGAAAAGGTCATTCTGCTCTAGATGTTCTAAAAATGGCTTGAAGACTTACATGTTAAGCAGCTAGTGTCTTTATTGGATTAGACATGTAACCACAGAGCTAAGACAGCAGAGGTCATCTCAGAGGAAGCCAGCAACCAGGCCATAAGGAGTTCTGCTGGGAGACTGCTAATAAGAACTGAGTCAGCATGAACTGGTTCAGTCTTTTAAAGACTAGAACGGCAGTGGTAAGGGGAAACTGAGATGAGGCAAGAATCTAAAGAGACTATTTCAGCTCTTCAAAAAAATTTTCCTCCTGCTAAATGAATGTGGAGGGCATTTTTGTGATATTTCTTTAGAATAAGCATAGACTCTTGTTTTGAGTATCAGGGCATATTTAGAACCTCTTTTCACCACAAGGGAACCTCATGGCAAAAGTGTTCTCAGAAATCAGTGACTTTGGAGCTGGTTAGAAGAGGGATATGTGTGAGCAGTTTGAGGAATAAATGTATATAGGTATTAAAGTATTTATATTTGCAAGTAGATCAATTTGTTTTAAGAAAATAGAAGAAGGCTGAAGGTAGAAGGAATGATACCTATATTTAATACTATGAACTACATATGCATACATAGATAAACAATTGTATATATGTGTTATACACATGTAAATATCACTTATCTATTTATTAGATATTTCTAGGCATTGACTACTGTGTTAGTATATACTATTACAAAATGAAGAAGGCAGACAGTGTTGTTTACTTCAAGGAATTCACTGTTTGATGGGGTAAATAAATTTTTGGAGAATCAATTACAAGATTGACATGTCACGAAGACAAACAGAGACTATTACAGAACTTGACAAGTTAAAGTATAGGATTTCTGAGTATAAAACCTAGAAGTTGGCATGGAAAGATGAACCAGGGACTAAGAACATTTGTTTGTTACTGTTCCAGGGGACAAGATTTCAGTTTAAAGGACCTGTGTCAGGCAAATCACAACTGTCTTTAACTCCAAGTCCAGAGGATCTGATGTCCTTTTCTGGTCTTCATGATAGTATGTACACATGTGTAAATATATACATATACACAATCAAAACACATATACATATGAATGAAAATGTTTAAAGCCATAGGAACCACTTTATAGTGATATTTTACCTAAATGCATAAATTTAATGAATATTTTGATAGTTTATAGAATCCAGAATCTAGGTTTCTTAGAGAACAAGCTACCCACAATTTGAGTCAGGAATCTCCTAAGACATCATAGTTACTCCTGGGGAGCCTGTCATCATGTAAGTCTGGCACAATCATTAATAGCATTTTGTCTCTCCACACAAGAGTAGCGCAGTGAAAGTTGTCTAAGTGTTTTATTTTTAGATATGTGGTCCAGGTGGTAGCATCTGTGATCGTACAAAGGAGAGAAGTATCTGTGTTGTTCAGACAAAAAAAAAAAAAAAAAAAAAGTCATAAAGATTTTACTGAAAGCAAGGAATAGAATTTCAGTCAAAATGTCAGCCATGAAATAGGCAGAATTATCTCCTTTTTTTTTTTTTCAGATGAATAGTTCAAGACTCATAAAGACATTTTGAGACATCTATGGTCACACAACTCTTGGCATAATCACTCAGATGCCTGAGTTGTAAGTAATCCAAACTATTCTAGTTATAGAGTTCACGGTCCTTCCAATTGTGCCACATCTCCTCAAGTCATTAAGTACAATTAAAAGATGAACACTTAAAGATATCATAGATGAACATTTTTTAAGAGTTATGTCTTAGGGGTCTCAAAGGGAAACAATAGAGCACCTTTTATTATCCACCACTGAAGTTGTTGTACAAATTTTATTACAAGTGCATCAAAGTCAACTTTTGAGAGACAATAGTTACAAGGAATACAATTGTAATTGTGCTGGCTAGGATTTGGTCAATGTGACATGAGCTAGAGTCATCAGAGCCTAGGGAGTCAGCGAGAAAATGCTTCCATAGGATCAGGCTGCAGCAAGCCTGTAGGGTATTTTCTTAAGGAGTGACTAATTTCAGAGGACACAGACCATTGTAGGTGGGGCCACCCCTGTGTGAGTGGTCCTAGGCTCTATAAGAAGGCAGGCTGAGCAAGCCATGGAAGCCAGACACTTAGAAGCACTTCTCCATGGCCTCTGCATCAGCTCCTGCCTCCAGGTTTTCTCCCCTGTTAGAGTTCTTAATCTCACTGATTTTTTTACTTATTTATTTTTTATTCAGTTTACATCCTGGTCATAGCCTCATCCCTCCTGTCCTCTCTCTTTCCCTCTCCCCACCTCTATTCCTCAGAAAAGGGGCAACTCCCTTCCTATTCACCCCAGATCATCAAATCACATCAGTATTCAGTGTGTCTTCTTCCCCTGTAGCATGGCAAGGCGGTCCCACCAGGAAGGAGTCACCAAAAAGCAGGCATCAGAGGACCCACATGAAGCCTGAGCTGTCCAATGTCTAACATCTTTGTAGAGGGCCAAAGTCCAATACATGCATGGTCCTTGGTTGGTCCTTCAGTCTCAGTAAGCCCCTCTGGGCTCCATCTAGTTTGTTCCATTGGTTTTCTTGTGGAACTCCTATGACCTCTAGGTCCCTTACTCCTTCCTCTCACTTTTCCATAAGCGTCCCGGTACATTGTCCAGTGTTTTGCTGTAAGTCTCAGCATATGTTTTGAACTGCTGATGGGTGGATCCTTTCAGAGAACAACTCTGCCATGCTCATTTCTGCAAGTGTAGCAAAATATTGTTAATAGTGTCAGGGTGTTGTTTTCTCCCATGGAGTGGGTCTTTGGTTGGGTCTGGCATTGTTGGACAGTTCCTTAATATATGCTCTACTTTTATTCTTGCACATCTTATAGACAGAGTAAATTTTAGGTAAAGTTTTTGTGGGTGGGTTGTTGTTCCCCTCACTCTACTAGGAGTCTTGTCTAGTTGGAATATGTCCTTTTCAGACACTATGGCCCCTGCTACTAGCAGTCTCTACCTGAGTCTCCTTCATGTTCTCCCAGGAGCCTACCCTGACTTAGGTTTCCAGCTTGTCACAGAGATGCCCTACCCACAATTTTCTCTGCAGGCCTTCTCTCCTCCCACCCTCCATTCATTCCATTTCAGATCTCCATCCTCATATTTCACTGCACACCCTCCTCTACCTTGTTTCCTCTCTTCTACAACTCTCTGTCCTTTCTATTTCCCCTTCTGAGTGATATTTGAGCAACCTCCCTTACATCCTCCTTTTTAATTCTCTTCTTTTGGTCTGTGCATTGTAGTATGGTTATATTGTACTATATGGGTAAAATCCACTTATAAGTGAGTATATAACAGGTATCTCTTTCTGAATGTGGGTTACCTCACTCAGGATGATCTTTTCTAGCTCCATCCATTTGCATGAAATTTTCATAATTTCTTTGTTTTTAATAGTTGAGTAATATTCCATTCTGTAAATGTACCACATTGTCTTTATCCATTCTTCCATTGAGAGACATCTGGGTTGTTTCCAGATTCTGGTTATTATGAATTATGCTACTATGAACATAGTAGAGCAAGTGTCCTTGTGTATGGTAGGGCATCTTTTGGGTATACTCAGGAGTGGTATAGCTAGGTCTTGATATATTACTCTTCCAAATTTTCTGAGAAAGCATCAGACTGATTTCCAAAGTGGTTGTGCAAGTTTGCACACCAGCAATAATCTCACTGCTGTTGATGATGAACTTTTATATGGAAGGGTGAGTGAAATAAACCATTTTTCCTCAACTTGATTTTTATATTGTTTATTTCATCACATAAATACTAACTCTAACTAAGACAGTAATAAACCCAAATCAAAATCAGCCTTAGATAAAATAGGCAAAGTCTATCTTGACTCCTGTTAATTACTGTCAGTATGACCAACATCAAGGATGGTAGTTAGAAATGTAGTTAACAGATGGGGTCTTTTTTTCAGCCACTTGTCCGTTCAACATCTCGAAATGTTAGTAATTTAATCTCTTCCCTATATAGTACCAAAGTAAAACAATTTACAGGTCTTAGAATAGTGGTAGACATGGTAGTTTCTTGGGTATCCTCTGGAGCAGCCTAATTTTAAAAAGGCAAAATATTATTTCTAAACTAGTTTTAGCACTGTCTATAGCATGAGGACATTGCCCTCCACTCAAGAAAGTATAACAGAACACTATTTAAAAAGGGCATAGCAGGGATAATTTGTAGGTGACTCCAAAAGAGTCACTTTTTAGTATTAGGATGGAACCCATCCATCATTCACTGATTATGAGATAAAATTTATCATGACAGAATTGCTGCAAATGTGAGTCACTGCTCTAAATCTTGGAGTCCACTTCATTTCTTGAATAATGCCAGATTAATACAATGTTTCCTGGTGAAAAGATCACTGAACATGTACTTAGAATCACAACACATAGCTCACACAAGAGAATGTCCTGTTTCACAGGTTTCTGCTTCCAGACATGTGCTCAGTAATGATGAGAAAACATCCCAGGAGGTAATTCAGCAACTTATTTGATCAATGTGTGCACATCATAGAATTCACTTAATGAAATTTTGGTGGTATAAATAGCAATGATTCTTGTTTCTTCATGCATAGATGAGATGCATTGTATTGAAAATTTTGGGGTATTTTAATACACAATTGTTATAGGAATATGTTTTTGTTTTAACCTTAAGTGTTGGATAGAGGGCTGATTCAGAATGCCCACACCAGCTGTCTATGACTTGCCTTGTGCTCTAGCAGGGGCATAATTTTATCAGATGCAGATAGTTTCTGCAAGTGTATGACATTTGGAATTCTGGGGAGTCTTGAGAAGGTGTATAAGTGCTAGAGCTCTGAGAGGGGCTGTAGCTATGGCTACTGCTGCTGCTGCTGCTCCTCCTCCTCTTCTTCCTCCTCCTCCTCCTGTTGTTGCTGGTGTTGTGGTTGTTTCTTGTTGCTGTTGCTGGTTGATGTTGTTGCTATTGATTATTGTTTCTCAAGGGGTCCTATGCAAAGAGGTGAGAAGAAAAAAACTGGACATCTTGTCTGCAAATATCAGCCCTGATCCAAGGAACTTGGAACCCCTAATTATGAGAAAGTAGTCTAACAATAACAATGTCCCTCATTCCCCTCCATTCATCTTTATCTCCTATCTAGTTTTAGGGGGATAGAAGAAAGGAATAAGGGTGGAGAAGGGTGGTCGATAAAAGAACCCTATAAATAGGCAAAAATCTAGCTACAATGCATACTGCATTTTGAGCAGATTTTTACAGATTTCTTTTTAATACATGAGAGTAAAGTAAAATAAGAAACATAAAGTGGTAAATAAGCCAGTGATCTTATTGTCTATTATTACCATCATCATAATATATATGGTATATTTGAATTTTATTATTATTACTACTACTAGTAGTAGTAGTAATAGTAGTAATAATAGTAGTAGTGTGCCTTTGTCTGTGCCTCTGTGTGTACGTGTGTACGTATGTGCATGTTAGGGCCCCCATGGAAGCCAGAGAATTGCTTTTGGGAGTTGATTCTCTACTTTTACCTTCCTCTGTAGGATATGAGATCAAATTACAGTTGTGAGACTTGTAGAGCAAGTACCTGCTGAGCTACCTCACCTATCTGTAACTGCTATGATTTTTATGGTAGCTCAGTGGGTTCATTTATAATTGTATCACCACAAATGCTTGAATAATGGGTCAACAGCATCACTAAGCAATAGGGAGTTTTTTAGCTCCTTAATAATTTTAAGAGACCATATCATATTTTCAGTTCATGTTTATGGAAAATATTTTCAGGAAGTTCATGACATTATTATCTCCTTCCTTCCCAGGGGAATACACTGAAGATACTAATCAGACTATATTATAAAGATGGGTACACTTGTTATTCATCAAAATGTTTCCTCTTATGCTGATACTATTGACATGATGGAATTAATTTTACAAAGTATACGTGGAATCTTGGGAAAGCACATTAACCTCCTGAAGCTGGCAGATACCATAGAAGAAAACTATAAGAAGACATAAGATCATTTCAAAGGTATACATTTTTAAAGTCAGGATTTAAAGCTACAAAAGGTCTCAAGGCCAACACTACTAAGTAATGATGTGCTATTCTTTTGAAGATGGTTTAATTTTACTCTGTGAATGACTACTGTTTATAGTTATAAAAATCCTAATTTGCAAATGGCCAAAACACCAAGAATGTAACATTTATGTAGTTTCTGATTGTGTCATGGTTCTTCTTGCCATAGATAGTTTATTTTATATATGTGTAATAGCGTAGATGTATATGTATAAGATGGAAAAGTAATTAATAAAAAACACTAATTTGAATTTTTCTTAGAATGTTTATATATTGTGTGAAATCAAGATAAATCTAAATTCCTAGAACAACATGGGACAAGTTTTCTCTTCCTTTTTTGTTTCAAGTGCGTAAAAGATTCATAATATTCATCTCTTAAATGTTTTTTAGAATTTACCAGTGAAGTCATTTGGCTCAGAAATTGAACTGTAATTAAGGTTTTGATTGTGTGATTCTCTTTTTTATTAAGATAATTTTTATGAGTACAATACTGCATATTAGAGTCGAAATATATACAATGTATGTGAACAATCTTAAATTTGAATTATATACCAATGTATTTAAAATTAAACTTATTTTGCATCTACATACAAAATTCTGTAACAGTGAATTAAAAATAACCATGTAAGTAACAATTAAGGCATTAAGTTGAGGAATAGATCCAATAATCTACTCTTTGTCCTATCCTTGCTATATCTTTCTATATTCCCCTTTCATACAACCAATTATAATACAAGATTTATTTTCAATACTTTGAAAATTCTCTTGTAGGCTATCTAGGATGAGTAAATTATACAAGTTAATTGTTAGTTGATCAAATCATGGTCATATCAATTACTAGTCTATTTTTATCACAAGAACATGCATCCTAGGTGTAACAGATAGGTATGTTTCTGTAGTTAGATAAAGTAAAATAGATAGATAAGGTCTTCAAAAACTTCAGAGACATACAGACCATGACCTTTAAAGATAGTTTTGTTATTTTAAAGATTCATTGACAATGAGACAGATTAACTCCTGGCAACATCCAGCCTATCTCAAAGAAGATGATGACCATCAGATAACCTCCTTATGAAGATAGCTTCAAATGTGGCAAATCAGCCACTGGGCAAAATGTCCTCTTTTCTTCAACAGAATTCTGCCTAAAAATGGGCAAGCTTCGATACAGACAGAGTCGACAGACAAACTCTGCCAAGACAGGGTAAGCAAGTCTTCAATAGTTCCTCCCTCAAAATATGTGTGTCAGGTATATTGGGCCAGAAGGTTGAAGATGATGCTCCAACATTATAGAGAGTTTTGGGTGACTGTTCAGGTAAAAAACTGTCTCTGTCATCTTCTCACTTGGGAAGCTGCTAACCTGCACTCCGTTTATACTCAAGTAATTAATTTTATTCTTTCTCAAGTCTCTGATGCAGTTGAAGACCAGATAGTATAGTTTTACAATTAAGCATAGTTGTTTAGGGGTAAAGGTGCTTTCAGATCTAGATAGATGTTTTAAGTTGATAAAAATGAGATATGATAGATATTGTTTTACTTTCAGAATTTTAGGTGCACCAAGATAGGAAATATGTTTTCTTCAAGGCTGACATATACAAATAGCCCAAACACTCTGAATATAACATTTATATAATTGCTGATTGTTTTGTGTTTCTTCTTGCTATAGTTAGTTTATTGTATATATGAGCAGTAATATAAATTTATATGCAAAAAATAAAAATCAATAAAAAAGATAATTTTTAATCCATGTATTTCAAAGCATTTGCTCATTTTACCCAAGTAGTTTACATTAATATCAATACACTCATATCTTTTCCTGTTATCCTTTTCATATCTGTAGTATTTTATTTTATGGTACCTTCTATCTCCAGTTCTTGTATATATGGCTTTTGTTCCTAACTAGTATAACTAGAGATTTATAAATTCCTCCTTGAATACTAGAAATGCATTTTAGATTTTTGCGCTGATCATTTATATTTAACATTAACATTCTGTGTTTATAATTGAGAACATAGCTCAGAATGTATCACCTGCTGAGCGTGTGGCAGGTGCTTTGGAAGGCAAATGCAATTAAGCCAGATGAGGAACCTTTAAGAAGCACAGTGATGGGGAGAGAGCAGCAAAGCTGCCTTTATAGATAACCTGATTGTGCATGTGGAATATCCTAGGTATCTGCAAACAAAAGCTAACTTATATAATAAAAACCACTAGAAAAATTAAACAGCACAGAAATAAAGCCAGCATAGAGGCTAACATTCTCCACAAAACAAATTGTAGAGTCAATATGTTATCATTTAAAGTACCAACATAAATTTATAATTTTATCTGAATTCATTCTTTTTGTGTGATTATATGAAGTACATGGACAAACAAAAATTATTTGAAAAATAGTTAACTTCAAGGGATCCTATTACTTAATCTGAAATTTTATTCTACACCATATTAATTAAGGCTTTGTGTTTGTGTAATATTTATATAAGAAATGTTGTACAGATACTTATATATTGAAATTATAGGACTAAATCTCTATATTTGTGACCAGCTCTTTGCCAGAAAGATGCAAAAATAGATAAAGGAAATAAATAGTATTATTTTATGATCAATAGTAGCTGAACAATTATATAAATTAATTAACATAAATTATTGCCTCACACAATACATAAAATTAGGAACACTAACTTATATGTGTAGTCTAAAACAAGAAAAATTAAAATGTAGGAAAAAACCTTTATGGCCTTACAGAAGAAAAACAATTATCAAGATACAAAACATAGGAACCAATCAGAAGAATAAACATCTTTAATAGTATTTCATCACAATTCAAAATACCTGTTCCTTGAGAAATATGATACATGCTATTTAATGGAAGGCAGCAAGTAGAAAATATTATATATGAAAATATATACAGATTATACAAATAAATATTCCAAATCAATAAATTGGCAATCACAGCAACATCAAATGGTAAGATATTTGAATAGATAGCTCTCAAAAATAATACAGAGTTAAATAATAAGACTATAATGATATACTATTATTATAAATATAACAGAAAATTAAATTTTACTCAATTTGAAAGATTCATTGGGATAGTAAAACGAAAAATTGAAAAAATCTCAAATGTTAGTGAGAAGACAGAAAAAAACAGAATTTTCTTAATGCTTTTGCTAAGAATGCAGAATACTATAACTATTAGTACAACTTGAAGTCTCTAGTGAAATACACAAAGTATTGTCACACAGGCCTAGAATTTTATTCATAAACACAAATGAAATTAAAATATGTATTCAAACAAAAACTTATATGTGAAAATGAAATTTCATTTGTGTGTAAATATCAGATAGATCTTATCTCTAATGATAGGAAGCCGACCAATGTTTATCTAGAGCCCAAACAGAGGTTGAACAAGCTATTCTTTGAGGAGAGTTTTCATACAGTGGAGGACACACACACACATATATATAAATTGTGAATAAAATATACAACTATAACAAATTCATTTAATTCCATTTAGTCTTCATTTATGTAAAGCTGCTTTTAAGATGATATGGCATACTCTACATTTCTCCATTTCATTCAGTTTTTAACCACTTCCAACACCCATCACACATGGTCAAACATGACAAGAAATGAGGAACCATCTTGTCAAGTCTGTGACTAAGCTGTTATCTTCTCTGTGGACTCTCTGTGGTGTTCAACAGAGAAACGATGAAGAACATTTTTGAAATGTTGCTGCTGTTCTGAGTTTCTTCTATGTAAGGGAAGAGGAATATCTGACAGTGACCAAGAGAGAAGAACAAGGAGAGCAGAATTATAATGAGCACCAGTTGGAGAGAAACCCACGAGAGGAAAGGTGCTTGAAAAATATTGCAGTGTGGGAGAAAGATTAAGATGAAATGACACTTAAAGTTTTACTTAGACCTTCATATAGATAGCACTAGAGTTTTTTGAAAATTCCAGATGTAGGGTTAGTGAAGATCTTTTCCCAGTCTGTAGGCTGTCACTTTGTTCTCTTGACCGTGTCTCCTGACTTACAGAAGCTTCTCAGCCTCATGAGGTCCCATTTATTAATTGTTGACATTAAGGCGTGGGCTGTTGGTGTTCTGTTCAGGAAGTTGTCTCCTGTGCCAGTGTGTTCCAGGCTCTTCCCCACTTTTTCTTCTAACTGACTTAGTGTCTCTGGTTTTATGTTGAGGTATTTGATCCACTTGGATTTGAGTTTTGTGCAAGGTGACAAATATGGGTCCAGTTGCATTTTTTTACACATAGACCGCCAGTTAGACCAGCACCATTTGTTGAAGATGCTATCCTTTTTCCATTGAACAGATTTGGCTTCTTTGTCAAAAATCAGGTGACCATATGTGTGTGGATTCATATCTGGGTCTTCGATTCGATTCCACTGATCAACCAGCCTGTTGCTGTGCCAGTACCATGCTGTTTTAATTATTATTGCTTTATAGTACAGTTTGAAATCAGGTATGGAGATTCCTCTGGAGCACCTTTTATTGTACAAGATTGTTTTAGCTATTCTGGGTTTTTTGTTTTTCCATATGAAGTTCAGAATTGAACTTTCAATGTCTTTAAAAAATTGTGTAGGTATTTTGATAGGGATTGCATTGAATCTGTAGATTGCTTTTGGCAGGATAGCCATTTTTACTATGTTAATTCTCCCGATCCATGAGCAAGGAAGATCATTCCATCTTCTCATGTCATCTTCAATCTTTCTTCAGAGTTTTGAACTTTTTTTCAAACAAGTCCTTCACTTGCTTAGTTAGAGTAACTCCTAAATATTTTATATTGCTTGTGGCTAAAGTGAAAGGTGTGGTTTTCCTAATTTCTTCCTCTGCAAGCTTGTCATTTGTGTATAGGAAGGCTACAGACTTTTTTGAGTTAATTTTGTATCCAGCCAATTTGCTGAAGGTGTTTATCAGCTGTAGGAGTTCTCTGGTGGAATTTTGAGGGTCACTTATGTACACTATCATATCATCTGCAAATAGGAATAATTTGACTTCCTCCTTTCCCATTTGGATATCCTTGATCACCTTTTGTTGTCTTATTGCTCTGGCTAGAACTTCGAGTACTATATTGAAGAGATATGGAGAGAGTGGGCAGCCTTGCCTTGTTCCCGAGTTTAGAGGAATTTCCTTGAGTATCTCACCATTTACTTTGATTTTGGCTATTGGCTTGCTGTATATAGCCTTTATTATGTTGAGGAAAGTGCCTTTTATCCCCGATCTCTCTAAAACTTTAAACATGAATGGGTGTTGGATTTTATCAAATGCTTTCTTTGCATCTAAGGAGATGATCATGTGGTTTTTTTTATTTTCAGTTTGTTTATATGATGGATTACATTGATGGATTTCCATATATTAAACCATCCCTGCATGCCTGGAATGAAGCCTACTTGGTCATGATGAATGATATCTTTGATGTGTTCTTGTATTCATTTTGCATGTATTTTATTTAGTATTTCTGCATCGATGTTCATAAGAGAAATTGGTCTGGAATTTCTTTCTTTGGTATATTTATTAAACTTTTACTTATTCTTGGTTGTAAATTGGAGTATGATTTCCCATGGACAGTATTTTCAAAGAACTCTGTGGCTTATACAGATTACAGAGTGTATAAGTGACCTCTTCAGAAGGTGAGAAGACAAAGGCAAGAGCAAGACATGTCCTGGGTGCCATGTGACCTGGGAGGTTTTCTGTGAAAGACCAAAGATTCCTATTCACCTCAGTTTTCTATCATTTTAGCTTTCTTCCTAGGTGAACCATTAAGACTATGGGATGTTTTAATGCCTTCATTGAAGCCTATTAGTGGTTGAATTAAAGTAGTGAAATCTAATCATTTTATTATGCATTCTTTTCAGAATATTTTTAAGGAAAGAATGTAGTTGATATAATTTCTTTCCCCTTATCCCTTACTTTTTAAGACCCTGAGACTTCTGACCCCTCCTGATCCCCCACCCAAACTTTTCCATACAACTCTCATCTTTCCTGGATGGAAGGAATGAGAGGGCTCAGGAGTTCCATAGAGAGACCACCAAGGGCAGCAGATCTGGACCCAGGGGGCCTGCACAAACTGTCTCACCAACCAAAGGCAGTGTATGCAGAGTACCTAGACACCCTGTTTAGATGTAGCTGATGGACACCTCTTTCTCCATGTGTGGGGAGTGGAGGAGACAGGGTACTGCCTCTGACATGAACTCTAGTGCCTAAAATTTGATCACTGTGCCTTGGCAGGGTAGCTTTGGGGGCACACAGAGGAAGGGGCTACAGGCTACCCTAATGAGACCTGATAGACTGTGATCAAATGGTGGGGGAGGAACCTGCCCCCATCAGAGGACCAAGGGAGGGGAACAGGGTAGAAGAGGGAGGTAGGGTGGGAACTGGAAGATAAGAGAAGCTATAACAATTGGGATGTAATGTGAATAAATGATGATGATGATGATGATAAAGTCCCTGAGACATGCAAAAAATCATCACACATATCAGAAGTGAGAGAGTATAATATACAGACCTGGTAAAGCATATTTTATTTTATTGCTGATAAACTGTCAAGCTCATACATATGATAGCTGAAGTAATTTGGATTTCTGCTGATAGAACAGTGATATGGTGGTGAATCTGAAGGAAAGGGAGATTCATCAAATCATAAAAGCTTCTGCAGGGGCTTCATCATCTTTCATCTGGGGCAAGTGGGGCTTCAAGTATAAAAACTATCATACTTACAAATGTCATGTGAAAACCTCCATTTTCAAACTACAGAAAAGAAAAAAAAAGGAAAAAAGTAAGAAAGAAAGAAAGAAAGAAAAAGAAAGAAGAAAGAAAGAAAGAAGGAAAGAAAGAAACAAATTTGTTTAGCCTGGGATTAGACTTTAGTAGTCTGAACAAACTCAGTCTACAGTGTAAGATTCCAAGTTATCCCCAATATTTTGCCAAATAGACACAATATGTAAAAACAAATAGTGCATCTCAGGTAAATTCTAAATGTTTTCTCTGTTACATCATCTTAATCCGAATGGCCTCTTTTGAAAACTTTCTAAATTCTCTTAGACATCTAGAAAGTCTGAGCAACTCACAACTCTTACACTTTTTCTAAAGGGGATTTACAAACTTTCTTTTCATCCTCTCCATTAAAATCTAAGCTGAAAGTTTCTTGCAAAATGAATCTCATTTTCATTAGTTTGCAAATGATACCACCTACACACATATATGGTAACATATCATATGTAGAAGAAAAATGAGAGCAAAGACATCCAAGGTCATGGAACAACTTCCTGGAACATGAATCCTAGACCACATCAGGGGTTCTGCTATGGTCTGCACTTTGTTTCCTCATAGAATTCCTACACTGAAGTCCCAGCCACCAAGGAGTTGGTATTAGGAGGTGGGGCCTTTAGGAGGACAGTAGATCAAGAAAGTAGAATCTTCAAAAATGACATTACTGATCTCAGACAAGGAGTCTTAGAAATATTGCTTGCCTCATGTTCACCATACAAGAATGTGGTGAGAAAGATCCTGCAAGACTTCAGAACTAAGCACTCTAATCTTGGGCTGCTCGCCAGACCCATGAGAAATGAAATTTTGCTGTTTATTACAAAACAAAACAAAACGAAACACAAAACAAAAGCTCATTAGGAGTGTTATCTAGTCTAAATACATTAAGGGAGTTTCCTTCCTCTTTCCCAATTTAAATGTAACATTATATAATGGAATATCATGTGAAAGTCCATTACTGGTATCAGGGTCAGCTGTTGCCACATTCCTGTCTTCTTTTCCAAAGAATTGAAAATAGATGCTCACATATTTGCCAAAGAAGCAAAATAACTTTATTCAGAGCAAAGGAATACTACACATTAGGAAAGGCCACACTGTTGAGGTTGACAACAGGACAAATGAGGGAAGATCCTCAAAAGTCTTGGGTGTTGTAGAAGGATTTCATTTATAAGGTTAGCTCATTATGATTGATAGATTAGGTAATATAATGATTTTCCTACTGAACACATTCCTTCCCTCCCACAGCGCATCTGATTTTAAACATATGTATGCAAAATTATATATATGTATCATATGGTAAACACATGATCTTCACAAAAAGTTTACTTGAGGACACATTCTTGCTATATTGTGTATATACTACAAACCAGTTTAGATAGGATCAATTCCCCTACCATTAGAAAAAGATGTTTCGATAATATTAATTATGAAAATTAGAAGAAACATCCTACTTTTTAAGGAAACATTGTATGCGAGGCCTGATACAGGAGGTGGTCTGAAGTTTAGGTACAGAAAGGTATGTTCACAGTATGTACAGGGAAAGGAGCTCGGCTACCAAGTACATTATTAGAAGGAAGTATGCATAGTCCAACCACAATAAGATCTGAAGTTGTTGAAATGTTCTTTATACTTGCTTACCTCAACTTTCCCATGAGAAATAATCCTATATTCAGGGAATTGATGGTATGGGTATTGAGCTGAATAGAGGCAGATATAGTATCCCCTATTCTGTGCCTATAGCAGTTATACCTCCTGGAATCCTGTTGGAAAGTCTCTTGAAAATATTTTATCCCACTCATCCTAGGTCAAACAAATGTCTTTTCTGGATACATTCACAGATGTGTCCTTTTGCTTTTCTTGATGGTAGTTGTTGATGAAGGACCCTCTGTAAGTGGACCTGTTCAACCATGAAAAGGTGGGTTAAATAGTTAAATGAGAAGGGGGGTTCAATATTAGCAAGAGAATCAGAAAAAGATGACTAGCAATCTCTTCATTTAGGTATAACTCCAGGAAACATTATTAATAGTAGTCAGGTCTTTGGGATTGAAAAGTTATTGCCCAAGGTTTCATCTGAACCGAATTCCTTCAGGATATTTTAATATTGTGTTTGGCTGATTTGGATTTATCAAGATTTGCTTAATACTTATAAGAATGTTAGATGACTCACTGTGGCTACAGGGAAAGGCAAGATAGCCCAAGGTAAATGTTGACTCCATAACTTTAACATTTAGTGCTCTACAATCACAGAAGTCATAAGCAGTTGGTTGGCTGTCTAGTATCATTAATACAGGTTTGATTTCTTCCATAGGAATGCTCATTTACACTTTCCCTATTGGCCATGCACCATATTTTGTGCATATGAAGTCCAGGTACTATCTTATGTCCCAAATGCTAAATATCTCGTTCATAGAATCTGATATACATAAGACTGAATTAGAAAAAAAGGAGTCTTCAGAAGAGAAAATTGTTGGTAATATCACTGAAGAAGAAATCATTGGATCATATAATATATATGAGTCATTTTGATCCAGATCTGATTTTTTACCTCTGTTCCTGACACAACACTTCCAAGGGTCCCATAATAGAAAAGTGTTATCAAAAGTTAAATTAATCATAAACACAGCATGGTCTAAGAAAGTAAAAGTAGTAGGTGAAGGACTCAAACATCAGAGGGAAGAACTGGGTGGATGTGTGGATTCCTGGGATGTACCTCTATGAAATCTGTTCTAGGATACTAAACTTATTCAGCCTCACCAGACAGCTTCTACTTTTGTTTCCATATAGTTAGATGTCGGTTTCTACATGACAATGTTTTCCTTCCAGCTGTGGAGTCTTGCTGCAGCCAGTGACTTCTGAGCACATTCTAATTGGAGAATATGATTGTCCCTCAGTGAACCTCTAGTGAAAGGTCCTGACTCATGTTTTGGGACAATTCGTGAATGGGAGTTGTACCATAGATAAAATTGATGACTTATTATCATCATTATAAGAACCGGGTCCTAGTAGACCATATGCTCAATTGAGTGGGCCAAGGAAGTGACAAGATCTAAGAGAGCTTGTTTTCTCAAGGTTTGGTTGGGGAATAGAAGCAAAACAACCCACAAAATGCTTTATTAGATAATCTAATTAAAATGATTCTCTAGACTGAAAAAAATGACACTAAATTTAAGAGCATTTTCTGCTGTTATAGAAGACCTGAATTCAGTTCCCAGTACCTAGGTCAGGCAGCTCACAACTGCTTGTAACTCCAGTTCTAGAGACTTTGCAGGCACTTACAACACAGGCACATGAATGCCTGTTTTTTTTTTAACTAAAAAAGAAGTAAATATGTCTTTAATTAGAGGAGGAGGCTTATACAATATTATGAAAGAAAATACAGTATCCTTAAGTCTTTAAGTGTATATTTCAATTATTAAAATTTTCTCTCTAAGAAATATTGGTACATTTGATGTAAGTGATACAAAGAAAAGTTCTTGAAAGTAAATGGACACTTCAAAACACCCTCTTTATCAAAAATCAAGAGAGATAATAGAGAAGAAAGACTTGTTGCATTTTAAAGCATATACTTTTTATGCTCAGAATGAATAGATAGGAAAAGAAAAAGGCACTTAGAAATGTATAATGATAATGATAATAATAATAAATGAAGAGGCAAAACAAATTTTCCTTGTCAAAAGTAAAAGAAAAAAATGTTAGATTTTCAGTTTGTTATAGGCAGATCTGGCACCAAAAGGTCTTAATATTAGCTAGAATATGATAGAAAATGATAAAAAATTTTTCCTTAAAGATAAAATTTGATTTTTGAAAGACATCTCAAGAACGACTACACCCATCAGATCACAAGTGCTACATCGAGAATTGCACAAACTGAAGACTAGATCAGCCATGAAACCAAATAGAACGAACTCCTAAGATACCACCTGTAAATATTTTGTTCTACTTTTTAAGAGAAAGTGAATGAGTACTTTATTTGTTGTGCAGAATAATTTCACTATGCTGGGTAGAAATACTCGCTGTTCTTGCTGCAATTTGCAATTTTAAGTATCATCTAAGCATATAGTTTTATATTATGCAATAATGGGGTGGATTATAGAAGATTCTTTTTCTATTCTATACAGAGACACTTCAAAAATTCTTTAAATAACTACGCCTTCTTAGACCTCACAGGCATTGGTATGAGGCATATTGTGAAGCAACCACTATAAACACTCCCTTCAGTCAGAATGAGTTATCATAACAAAATGGTATATACTTCATAGTTTATAAACAACATATGCTTGTTTTACACAGTGCTGAAGAATGTGAAGATCAAGGTAGCAGCAATTTCAGAGGGTGGTGAAAGCCAACGTTCTTGTTCATATATAGTGTCTCATAGTTATTCCTTTAGATGCCAGGAGAGATAAATGAACAAACAGCCTGAATTTCTTTTATAAGGGAACTAATTTCACTTATAAGGACTCTACCTCCTCCCCTAATCACCCCCCAACAGTACTCAGTTCTTACTATGATGTGCATCATTTAACTCGTTAAATAACAGCCTCAGAGAACAGTAAAATGCACTGATCTCACATTAAGGAATGAAAGCAGATCCATTTCCACTTGGATTAGTTTGACCAAGAGCAATCTGAAATTTTAATTCTCTACCTCTCTCCTTGTGTCATTCATCTGTCTGTAGTCGGTGGTTACTAGCTTGTAATCTGTGGTGTACATCTGTGCTGTCTGTTCAGGAGTTGTGCCTGCCTCTGTGTGTGGCTTTGTTCTGTATTTACCAAAGAGCACAGAAAAAAAAAAAAAACACATGGAAAGGAATGAGGAATACTTTACATTAATCTTGAACAGCATTTTATGAGAGAAGAACTCACATTGTCACTCCCAACTGATCTACAACCACTCAGTACAGCAAGCAGACCCTGTTGATTTGCTTCCAATATTTGTGTGGAGATATATAGATAGATGATGATGATAGATAGATAGATAGATAGATAGATAGATAGATAGACAGATAGACAGATACAGTAGAGAAGAGGAGATAGGGTAGAGGGAGGACAGAAATATAGATAGATAGATAGATAGATGATAGATAGATAGATAGATAGATAGATAGATATCCATATATATGGTTGTTTCCAACATGATGGCTGATTTCAGCAAATGATAGTCATCATACATACATACATACGTATATAACACTGGGTCGGGGCATAGTACAGCATATAACATATTAAAATTATACATTAGTTAAGTTGTAACATTTAACACATTTTTCCAGTTTATCAGGATAAATAACACTTAGTTGTTAGTCTCCTAAGATTTTACTTTACTATCAAGTGATAGTAAAACAATACCTTATTATCCACAGCAACAAGAATATATTTAATGCCACATAAAGGCATATTTTAAATGACTGAAGCCATAAATTCTAAATAATCTATCTCTATTATCCTATTTAACTGTCACAAAAGTAACAAGTGATGCAAACTGTGGCTATATATGATGAAATTTAACCCAAGTCAGATTTAAGGTTTTATTAAGTAGCAAAGTGTAGAATCAAGTCTTATGTTCTCATTAACCATTCTATGTAAAATGTATTGAGAGTCATGTGCTAATATATTTTTGTTTTTCATATTTAAAGGCATAATCGAGGGTGGGGATTTGTCTCAGTAGACAAAAATATTTGTTGCAGAACCTGATGACCTGGGTTCAAATCTCCAGAACCCATGTAGACTGAACACAGTAGGGCAAGTATTTCTAATCTCAGCCCACTCATACAGGGAACTAGAAGATGGAATCAGAACTTTCCAGAGCTAATGGAGGACAGCTAACTGACTCACAATCTTTCTCTGTCTCTCTGTCTCTCTCTCTTTCTCTCTCTCTCTCTCACTCATTCTATCTCTCTCTGTCCAATTCCTCCAATCCCCTTCTACAGACTTAACAGAATTAATATACAAGCTTTGATCCATAACAACCAAAACTCAAGTTTGAAGGGCTCAAGAGACAGATACTACTATTTTCTATTGGCTGTACTTATTCCTGTATCCAAATTTCCTGGCCCCTTTACCTTTTCTCCATAAAACAAGCCTTTGTATCAACTGGGTCAAGTTTTTCTGCAGATCTGCTGTTTCATGGTTCTATCTCTAATTAGAAATCAGTCTTCTTATCTTTTGTGTTAAGAGAGAAGTACGCACAAAGCTATTAACTATCCACAGAGCTTTGAAGTTTTCTTCACACCCTTCTCAAACATCTATTCCTTCCCTGGGTCTGATTAGAATCATTTACTAATTAAACAACAACAACAACAACAACAACAAAAGGACTTTTGGACCACCGTTCAGATAACCCAAGGTCAGCTTGGGATGCTGTTGTACAACTGCCAGTCAAAGTCAATATTACACATCCAGGGACCAAGGATATACACATACCACATACGTATACACAGGTCATTTACAGTAATATATGCTCTTTTGATTTCCTAATAGAAATGCCAAAGGGTGATATTTTCCTCAATCTCAACATTTGAAGCAAATATGGAAAGAGTCATTAACATTCATCTCTAGAATTTTCCATGAAAATTAGTTTGTCACCATCAAGGATATTTTACCCTTGGTTTTAAGCAACCAATCCATGCAACCATTTTTCCCTATTAAAACTGATGTTATATTAACAATGTTGTCATTATTCAAGTTGATTTCAGGATCTCCTGCTAGATGCATGCACTGTATCACATTATATTATTTGACTATTAATAACAAAGAGTCTAATGCCTATACTATTTATATGATGAGCACTGCTCTCTTTATTTTTCATGGAGGTTTAGAAGGAGGTGTGAGTTCCACAGGATCCCATAGTTAGTATTATAGTAATTCTTTTTTTTTTTTTTTTTTTAATGCTCTTAGCTTCCTCACTGTTGAGATAATTATTTCCATAGAGAATCCACTTCCTAAAGGCTGAATGAAAATAATTAAGCCTATCCTCTTTATTATGGGAGAAAAGTTCTTTTCTAATCTAATAAGGTCATCTACTAACTCTGGGTTTCAGGAAAGAAAAGTATTTGTGGAAATACTGAAAGTGGCAGAGTTGTATCAGGGACACAAACCATGCAGATGGAGAAATTGGCTTGAATTTTTAACTTGTTCTAGAACAAGGGCTGGATTAAGGATGACAACAAAAGTTACTGGACATTCAAATGGAACGTGTCAAGTAAATAAAAAATTACAAAATCACTGACTCTCACTATCTATTTGCTTCATACCGGGTACTCATGTAATCACAGAAAAGTCACAAATATAGAGAAGAACACCAAGAGTGTGCCTGTTGCTATGATCCCACCATGTGAGTCACAGGCATTGGGAACTGGTCTTCAGGAGGAATGTAGAAAGGAACTGAGCTGCATTCTATAGAAACCTGAGAATGCTATAAGCAGAGTTAATGGGCCATTCTGGTAGGACATATAAAGACAAGAATGCGGATAAAAATACTGACAGTGGAAACCCAGCTCATTACAGACAAGGACAACGAGTATATTGGGAACTTGGCTAGAGGTCATTCAATTTATATTCTTTTTTTTTTTTCAAGTTATATTCTTAAGAAGGATCTGGCTTCATTTTGCCCATGTCATAAAATTTTGATTAAGGAAGAAATTAAAAGCTAGGTACTAATATTTTGGTGGAAGCAATTCCAAGCCATCATAAATCTGGGTGTGGTGTGATTATTCATTAGGGCTTTTAGATTGTATTCAGAAAGATCAAAAAGACATGAAGCATCTGCACTTTGTTACAGAAAGGAGCATGTGTAAAGATGCTTGAAAGATGTGGACAAGGTTAATGGTGGGAGAGAGCAGGTCTCTTTGTTAAAAAATTCACCAAGATAAGAAAGATGTTTTCTCCAAGGTTGCCAAATACTAATAGCCCAAACACTATGAGTATAACATTAATATCATTCCTGATTATTTCATGGTCCTTCCTGCTATATGTAGTTTATTTAATGTGTGTAATAATATAGATGTATATGTAAAACATATTTAAAAAGAAGAAATTAGTGGCATTCAAGAGAAACCAGATCCTCTTATTTAGAACCATGGAAAGGTACCCTGGGAGAAAAATGTAGAAAAAAAGGTTCATTTGAAAAGAAGGAATCTGTGGTTAAAGAAAAAAAATGGTATTGAAGAGATTCTCTGATGAAAAGCCATCACCCAAGGAAGTATTTTTGCTAGGTCTGTTCCTAAGCTGCAGAGCAGTCATTACAGCTGTAAAAGTCGAGGGACAGAAAATCTTGAGCTGCCAAGGGAACTTGTCAGCATCATTCACATGCCTCTGCTCTTTCAGGAATGAAAGTACAAGATTTATGAGGTGGTCGAGGCTTGCACCAAGGTTCCAAAAAGTTGCTAATGCCAGGAAATTTCTTGCAGGGTTTGATACTATGCAATGAAGCCCTAGAGGCTATTGTGGGAAGAAGTGAAGAATAAGCTTAGGTCCATAGGAGACCACATGATGCTGAAGATGCCAAGGCAATGGCAAGTACACTTAGGAAAGATGAAAGAATAAGGAGACTGTGGCCCAGGAGAGAAGCTACTTGTATAGTACATAGAAAAATCCTGGAGGCAGAGCTTTCTCAGACTTCCGAAGCTCAGCTGATGTATTCACAAGTCTACCTTTTAGAAATGAAGATACAGAGCTTGGCATTTGTCTTGATGGATTTCTGTATTGTTTTGGTCTAGGCTTTATTTGGTAGTTTCCTGTACTAGAGTTCTCCAAAGAATCAGAACAGACAGAATGAATGAGTACATTATAATATATGGACATATTAAAGGTAAATTCATTAAACTGGCTCACAGGATGTGGTCCTAATAGACCATCAAGAGCTATCTTATTGTGGAAAGCCTACAAATCCAGTAGTTGCTCAGTCCACATGCCTGGATGCTTAAGTAGTCCCAATCAGGTGATAATGACGCCAGAAGATACCTGGGAAGTTGAGAGAGCTGTTTAGTTCATGTTGGGATCCCAAAGAATATGGTTCTAATATCTGAGAATAAATGAGTCTGCAACAGGGTAGATGGATTTGGCAGTAAAAATGAGAACAAGTGAGCAAAAAAAAAAAAAAAAAAAAAAAAAAAAAAAAAAGAAAAGTTTTCTTTCTTCACAGCCCTTTTACCTGGATTGCCAGCAGAAAGTGTTGCCTAAATTTAGAGTAGTTCTTCCTCCTTCAAATCATCTGACCAAGAAAACACACCACAGTAATACCCAGTTGCTTTTTTCCAGTTGATTCAAGATGCACCAATTAACAATCAATGCAACCCTTACCTCATCTTGAAACAGGAGTTATGACTCTATGCCACAGTGTACTGGAGTATATAACTTTTAGAATCTTACAGAAGCTCATAGTAAAAAGAATGTATTGTGAATTTTTGTGAGAAAATATATATTTCAATGGAAAATAAATATTCAGACCAAATCTTTTCACTTTGGGCACTGGAACAGTGCTAAAACTGTTAAAAGCATGGTAACTCTTCAAAATGAACCAGATGCATTTTATGTTATGAGATTATGAGTCCTTGATTACCAGGAATGAAATTTTATCATTAAACATATTTTTGGCTCACAGGGATCATAGCTTGTTAAGTCTGTTCATGACTTTTCTTGTCTGGTAATGTGCACAGAGCTTCCCAGTACTTTGAAATGTATCCACTAAGAATGACGATGTCAGATCCTTACCAGTTTGATTTCTCCATGTCCTATGATTCAACTGTAGGATGTCTTCAGCAATGATGTACTTCTTTATAGTTTTGGAAGGTAATCAATAGGAATGGCAATATCCCATAATGCTTAGGGAAAGGGCACTGTATCTGACCTAACCATCCATCCACTAGAAAAGATGTAACCCATACTTGGCACTGGGCCTTTTATTTCATAACCTGTACCCTACAGGCCCTTCCGGTTCTACTGTTCTTATTTCCCCTTTTATGCTACATGCTTTCTATGCTGCTTCTCTTGAAATCCACCTTAATGGTTCTGTTACTAATTGCTTGACTTCTATAACTCCAGTTTAAACACAAAGCTAACACCAACATTTAGGAAATAGCATGCAGTATTTATGTTTCTGAGGAACTACTGGCAATAGATGGATTCAGGGAGAGGGAGATTCAGTTTTCTCCAATGATACGGTTGCTGAGAATCTACTCATAATCCAGCAGATGGTCCTATATGTCTATATACACACAGACATTACAAAGTGGTCTTGGATAGATTTTATTTAAAACAAAGAGCATATGATGTTGGGCTTTAGGAGGAAAACACAGAGGTTAGAAATGGAGAGAAATTGGTGAATATGATCAAGAACATACTTAATATGTATAAAATTTCAAATAATATTTTAAAGTAGTGCATTAAAGTGTCAGGTTGAAAAGCGTGGGACTTGTGACAATGGTTACCATAGTCAAGTTGACTGGGCTTAGAATTACCTAGGAGTTACACCTTTAGTGATGTCTTTATGAGGTTGTTTCCATAGATGTTTAACTAAGAAAGGGAGACTCATCAGAATGTGAATTGTATCATCCCAGGGAAAATGGTTATGGACTGAATAAAAAGAAAAAATTAAAAGAAATTGGAGGGAAAATAATGGTTTTGCAAGTTCTGGACTGATATTTAGGGACCCAGTCATTTCTACTTAATGAAATGTTCATTTGTGTCTAAAAAGAAAAGTTAAAACCAAGCTGGTCTAAGTAGAGGTCCTTTTAGTCAGACCACAGATGCTTGAAAGATGAGATGTGTACACTGTGTCCTAGAGAGTTTTTATTGTTAACTTAAAGCAATCAAGAGTGATGTAGAAAGAAGGACTTTTAACTGAATGATTACAATGAGCAGATTGACCTGCGGACGTGTTTGTGGAGAATTGTTCAATGGTTGATTGTGTTGGAGTGCACAGTCTACAGTGAGTGGTGGTACCTGAGTAGGTTGCCCTATGTTATATTAAGAAGCTAGTTGAGTATGGTTCACAGAGATCAGGCCAGTAGCCACATGCTTCTTGGTCTCTGCTTCCAGATTGAGTTCTTGCTCAGATTTCATTCAATAATAGATTGTGACTTCAAAGTACAAGATTAAACAAACCATTTCCACCTCAAGTTGCTCTGGCCATGGTATCTATCACAGCAACAGAAAACAAAGTAGGACACATTTCATCATAAAGGGACTTTGACTCTTCATAAGATGAACCCAGATCTTGAGACAATTATTTGGAGTAGAGTATAATCATCAGGCTTATAAAGATTTAATGATATATCTATAATTTACATTCAGTAGTCAACAATATTCTACTTTGAAATTATATTTTGCTGAGTTAACCTACCTCCCCAGAAGCAAGTTAAGATATGCAGTATCATAGCTATGCACATAGAGTGCAACTCATAGAGCCCAAGGTGTGACTGACACAGACTTTCTCCACTACGTGAATTTATTCATTCTTGTTTCATCAGTGGTATGTTTTTATGAGTATTCTGAGCTATAGAAATACAAGAGTGGTGACAGTGTACAATATCCATATCCTTGCTGAGTTTACAGATAATTTGAAAGAGAAAAACAGGGAAATCAATATTTATTGACAGCAGAGCAGGATTAAGTACAGGGAAAAAGGGAAATTGAGCAGATTGGCAATAGCTTCTGGAGAGATGACGTTATTTAGTTTGTACCTTCACAACAAGAAATCAGAATAGGTAGTCAAAACAGTGGCTGTAAAGATACACAGGTATATAAAATGCCTGTTGTACTAGCATGAAGGCATGAAGACCTTAGTCTTGATTCCCTGCACAAAAATTAACTCCAGACATGACTCCTTTAATCTGTGACCCCAGTGCTGGTGTGGAAATGGATAAATCCTGGGAACTCAATAGTCATCTATCCTAACTGAAATGATAACCTCCAGTTTAGAAAGATATCCTGTATCTCAATGAAAATGCAGTGGTGATAAAGAAGGCAGATACACTATGTCAACATCTGGACTCTACATGTACACATAGCGGTAAGAACATGCATTCATACCCCGAAACACAAGCAGAAACAGTCAAATAAATAAATTATATTTTTAAAAGTTGTCAAAGAGTAGTCAAAACAGTGTTAAGAGAATGTCAAACTAGTTTAGTTGACAGTAACAAATGCTTAGTTGAAACTAAAAGTAAAGCCGTTGGTGTCAGCAACAACAGGACAGAAACATCCTGTACAGAAAGCATGTGTTGGATAAGATTC